>NW_022111357.1:43712613-43716376 GCF_000313985.2 Echinops telfairi
TGGGCATTGGGTCTCCACCCCATACTGCCCCCTTCATTCATTATAAGATTTTTTTGTTCTGATGATGCCTGATACCTGATCCCTTCAGCACCTCGTGATCTCACAGTCTGGTGTGCTTCTTCCATGTGGGCTTTGTTGCTTCTGAGCTAGATGGCCACTTCTTGTTTACCTTCAAGCCTTTAAGACCCCAGACGCTATATCTTCTGATAGCCGGGCACCATAACTGTAAATTTGCTACTGTTATGAATCAGACGACCCCTGTGAAAGGGTCGTTCAACAACACCCCCAAAAGGGGTCCGACCCACAGGTTAAGAACCTCTTGTCTAGAGAAACATACTTTACAGCTGCGGAGAACACATTGAAAGTGTGCTTACAGAAGGCACAATCATTTCTAATTGATGAAAAGTATCTAAGACTAAGCATTTGCCTTCTAAGTGTGGGGTTTGGTATTAATAAGCACAGTTGAGTCAAGTTTTCTTGTAGAGTCTTAGTGTTGCCCCTCCCCAATTATAGCACCTTCCCCAGATCATTCATATTCTTTGAAGGTAGGCACAGCAGTGTTGTTTACAGCCAGAGGACACTGTTGGTAATCAATTACATGTAATGAACTACATGTCACTGTTGTTTCCACAAATGAAAGGCCCATATGGGGCAAACAGAAGCTTCTCTCTCTAGAGTCTGCCTCCCAGGTTTTGGAAACTCTATAGCAGTACTACAGAGAAAACATCAGATGGGCTCATGTTTTGTTGGTATTTTGCCTTGCACGAGTATGTCTTAAGAATAAAGGGGAAAAAAGAATAAAGGATCCCTCTGAAAATGGCTAATTGAATGAATTCACAGTGATTAGAATGAATGTTTATATCATTTTAAGCTTAATGCATATAGAATAATACTTCCCAAGTTCTGTTTCAGTAAAAGTATTAAGTACAAAGGCATTAAATTATAACAGAAAATTCAAGCTCATTGGTGTCTTAGGTGCCTTCCTGTCATTTTGAAGTCAAAGCAAGTCCATGCGGCAGAGTAGAACTGCTGCATAGGGCTTTCTGGGCTATGACCGAATTACGCCTACGCAAAAACGAGAATTAGGTGAAGGCTGATAGAACAGGTCGTTTTACATCCATCAGTTCGTACGCATTCTAATTCAGTTCACCCATTGCAATCTCCTCCAGATCCATCGCTTATCCCTTATCTTGCTGCACCCCTGTTTCCGTTCCTCTTCTTTCCTAGCCCTCTGAATTTAGTCCTTGGGTTAATACTGCCCCTTTGAACATCATTTCAGTGGTGAATTTAGTTTCAGTGATGAAGATTAGGGCTGTAGTCTTGAGGGAACCTCCAGACTTTTATCTGGCTAGTTAAACCTGGTTTTTTATGATTTTAAGTTTGTATTCCACATATTTCTCCCCCTCTGCCCAGGGCTTTCTAATGTGATTCTCTCCAGAGCACTTGGTAGTGGTAGCCAGGCACCATGTACTTCTGGTCTCAGGCATGCGGAGACTAATCCATGAATCCACTGGACTGATATTTCCATGTGCTTGTTTGTTTTATTGTTTTCATCACTGATCTTGCCTCTAGACAAGGAGAGACTAACACTTGCACCTTGGATGGTTGCTTATGAGCTTCCAAGACTCGTCACTACTACCCACATTTCTTTGGGGACTGTGTTATGCCAGTTGGCTTCGTATCCCTGAGATTATGGTCCTAATCCGACAGGCCCGGTGACTCATTCCCTCGATGTCTAAGAACTTTTCATAACTTTGTTCCCTGCATTCTCTGCTGTATTCATAGACTGGGCTGTATTTGAAGCACAAGTAAATACACATTCAAATATCCTGTGTCAAAGCTATATATTTGTGTGGGTTTACTCCCATTCTTAGGCTATCTGAGCATCTGCTCATAGGTCCGCACTGTGGCAGGATTGTGTGTATAACGTATTTGCCTCTCTTTTCTCTTTTAACTCTTTGCAAACATCCCAGTATTCCGTGTCCCCACCCCAAACCTTCCTCTAGGCTGTGGCTTTTACAGAAGCAGAATATCAGGTTTTTCTCTGGGGAGTCTCCTCTGGTGAACCTCAACACCCACCCACCCCTTTCAGTTAGCAGCTGATTGCTTAACCATTGGAGGTCTCAGCCTCCTAATCAATTCCCTAAGAGCTCCTGCTTTGACAGCAAGAGTATCTGGCCTACTGGAGATCCCCTTGCAGAGGGGAAACGAGCCAGACAGGGTGCGATGTAGCAACGACGAAAAATACAACTTTCCTCTAGTTCCTAAATGCCCCCCACCCCCTATCATGATCCGAATTCTACCTTGCAAGTCTGACTGAACCAGAGGATGTACACTGGTACAGATTGGAATTGGAAACACAGGGAATCCAGGGCTGATGATCCCTTCAGGACCAGTGGTGTGAGTGGTGGTGATAATGAGAGGGTAGAGGGAGAGTGGGTTGGAAAGAGGGAACCAATTACAAGAATCTATATGTGACCTCCTCCCTAGGGGACGGACAACAGAAAAGTGGGTGAAGGGAGACGTCGGACTGGGCAAGATATGACAAAATAATAATTTATAAATTATCAAGGGTTCATGAGGGAGCAGGGAGCGGGGAGGGAGAGGAAAAATGAGGACCTAATGCCGGGGCTTAAGTGGAGAGCAAATGTTTTGAGAATGATGAGGGCAATGAATGTACAAATGTGCTTTACACAATTGATGTATGTATGGATTGTGATAAAAGTCGTATGAGCCCCTAATAAAATGATTAAAAAAAAAAAAAAAGAGTATCTGGCCCACCCTTAGAGTGTCTTCTCAAAGTAGACACCTAGAGGAATAGAGACACGGTTGACACTTGGGTCGGGGTTTCATTTTTCCTAAACCTCACAGTGTAAAAGTAGACCCACAGAACTTGCTGGTCAAGGTGGCCACAGGCCTGTAAATATGATGGAAGAGTAGATAATAGAGGTTCTCTATACTGCCTTTAATCACATGTGTTCACCCTGTGTGAGTGTGCGAGAAAGGGAATGAGTAGCTCTTCAGGTTGTAAAGATGGTAAAGTGTTGACTATTAGCTGAAAGGTGTTGGTCGTTTAAACCCACCCAGAGGCCTGACAACCAGAAGGTCACAGCTTTGAAAACCTTACAGAGCAGTTCTGTTGTGCACATACAGACGGGCTTGCCACAAGCCAGATTCCACTCAAGGGCACCTAAAACAACTGACAACCTTACGGTCTTGTTTGTAGACCCCTGCTCCCAGCCTGCCCCTCCTCCTAGCTGGCTCTTGGGATGTCTTGTGGTCAGACCAGACCACCCAGAACAGTCCTTAACCTGAGCTGCTGCGCTTCTTCTCACTACCCCACTTCCTCAGAGCCCCTCTGCTCCCCTGCAGGTTTGTTTATTTTTAGTGTATGTGCACCTGAGCAGCACACTCCCCTGGACCCTTGCAGCCTTGTCCCTGTGCCAGGCCTTGCCCCCCTGGACTGTGTACTCACAGGAGCACCTGTTTGATACCCGCCCAGCCATTGACTGCGACTGCACTGCTCCTGAAACCCAACTGCCTTTGGGTAGGATATGTACTCTTTGACCAAAATGGGCCCTAACCTCCTTTCTGCCTTAACATTGTGTGTGTGTGTGTGTGTGTGTGTGTGTGTCTTTAGAATGCTGAAACTACCAGAAGTTAGAAAGTAAGCACTTTGGGCCTCGGCTCATACCTTCCTCTCAATACAAGAACACTCTGCTTTAACAAATTGGCATCCCTTTGATTCTCCTCCTCCTCCTCC
>NW_022111357.1:43716476-43733134 GCF_000313985.2 Echinops telfairi
ACACACACAATCGCTGACGACAGAGAATGGTGCCCAGCTATTAAAATATACAGTGTCTGGTCTTAAAGGCTTGAAGTTATACAAGCAGCCATCCAACAGTGAAAGAACAAGCCCACATGGAAGAAGCACACCAACTGGGGCGATCAGGAGGTGTGATTGAGACTGGGCAGTGGTCATCACAAGATTCACAACAAACAGTAAACAAACAAAAATGCATTGGTGAGACTGGACCCAAAGCTCATCTATGGACAATGGGACATCCCCCACAGAGCAGTTGCAGGGAGGGGATGAGTCATTCAGGGTGCAGTAGAGCACTAATGGGTCACACAATATACCTCTGATCCCTGGAGGCCTTCTCACCACCACCACCCCCCACCCCACCCCCCACTATCACAACCTCAGTGCTGCTTCCCAATCGAGACTAGACAGGAGCATGTACATAGGTACAAACAAGAGATGAAGCTCACCACACATGGACCTCTGGAAGAGGAATGGGAACAGAGACACCAAAAGGGTGGGGAGGGGGGGAGGGAGTGAAAGACACATAACCGCACCCCCCCTCCAGGGGAAGAACAACAGAAACCAGAGGGGAAGGCAGACAGTGGTCGGTGTGAGATTTGAAAATAATGAACCAAGGGGCCATGAGGGTTGGGGTGGGGGTGGGGGAGCTGATCCCAAGGGCTCAATGGAAAGTAAGTGTCTAGAAAAGAATGGTGGAATATATGTATGATTATGTCGGACACAACTGATGTATGGTTTGTAATAAGGGTTATAAGAGCCCCCAATAAAATTATTTAAGAATAAACAGTAAGCCCTCACCGTGCTGTCTCCTCATGAGGTGCTTCCCACCCACTCACTTTTCACTCCAGGAGGATACTGTCCTCTAGTGTGGGGGAGCGGGTGTCCTGAGTGCACAGCTGGGAGACCGTGTACGCATGGGATGCTTTCCTGGTTGCTCATCTTCCCTCATCCTGTGTCTTAGAGATGCTGAATAACACACCTGTGATTTCCAAAGCATTGGTCCTTTGTGGTTTGGTATGGTTTGGTTGTAGTAAATTCACACACCCCAAAACTCCCCAACACACCTCTTAGGTTTCAGGGACATCAGTGACTTCACTCATGTACCACCAGTCTTACTCGCTCTTCCAAATCATCGTATGAACATGAACTTCCTGACCCTAACAAAACTTCTTTCCTCTGTCCTCCCACCAGAAAAAAAACCCAAATAAACAAAAACCAGTCGCTGCCATGGAGTGGATGCCGACTCATAAAACAGGGTAGAACTGTTCCTGTGAGTTTCCTAGACTGTAACTGGTTGTGGGAGTAGAAAGCCTCATCTGTCTCCTTGGAGCGACTGGTGGCTGCTGACCTTGTGGCTAGCAGCCCAGTGTGGAATCACCTTGTCTTCAGGGCTCTAGCCCTTCCCACCCCAAATAACCAAAATCACCTTTGATTTCTGTCCATTTATTTATTTCATAGGCAGGAGATCATACAATATTTGCCCTTTTGTGACTCAATATTTGCCCAGCATGTTTTTAAGGCTCCTGTGTTTGATGGCACATGCATCGAACATCACCGCTTCCTTCATAACTGAGTAACCCACCAGTACCTGTTCACACTGCACTGCCACAGCATTGTTGTGTTGGTGGACACTTGCGTACTGTGGGTGGCATTCCTGCCCATGTTTCCTTTGGGAGAGCTAGCTAGGGTTAGGATGGCAGGCCCCAGGGTTGCTCTGTGTCAGGTTATCGAGGAGCCACCAAATGGTCCCTCACAGCTCCCCACATATATTCTCCCCAGCAGTACAAGAGGTCTCCAGTTTCCCCTCAGCCTCAGTGATGCCTGGGGCTGGCCATTTTGGGATCATTGCTATTGCATTGGAGGTGAGGTGATAGATATCTCGTGTAGTTCTGATTATTGAATATCTCTCCATGCACTTGTTGACTACTTCAGTGCACTGTCTGCAGGGCATCTGCTTTGATAAATGTGGGCGGTTTGCCTCGTTCTCGCAGAACCCGGTCGCCTGTCACTGTTAAGTGCTGTCAGTGGGAGACCCTAAGCCTTTGGCGTGTTCTTCCGTGCTCACAACCGTTAGCCAGGATTCGCCTGTGGTTCTTGAGGGGAGAGGTGGATGGTGTGCCCATGCTGCACCAGTGCTTGTTTCATCCATGCACCCAACTTTCCTGTGCTTTCGGAGGCGTGTGTGGGCCCTGGGGGTGTCTGGTGGCGGCTCAGGGATGGTTTCTGGAAGAAAGAACCAGGGAAACTCAACTTGGAGCAGGAGGTAGAGTTACTCTACAAGTAGAACGCCGTTTCAGGGAGAGGAGTTGGTTGGAGGCTCAGAAGTAAGGTGACAGGGTCCTTGCGAGACTCAGTGGGCCCCTAGAAAGGCCCTGAGAAGTGAGGAAGTATGTGGACTGAGGAAGAAGCTCCGGAGAACGGGGTGGGGGTGGTATGATATGCAACTTGGAATGAGCCCCTATCTACCATCACCACCACCCATTTTCCTGTGAAGCCTTCCAGACTCGCTGGTTCTAGGCATCTGTTCTCCCCAGGGGCAGGAGGGGAATGCTTGATGGGCTAGTCCTCCTCTAGACTTGTAGCTTTGAAATCCCACTTCTGTCACTACAAGGGAGGAGTTTTTACAGAAATGAAAATAGTTCATTTCCCACACTTTTGAAGCCTCCTGTATTTCCCATCCTGCTCCTGATTGTATTAGTAAGTGGTGTTGGACCTCCTGGGCAGACTGGTGTTGTTTCTTCCTCCCACGGATTCGCCCAGTCACCAGACCTGGCACAGGCTTGGGCTCACCTCATATGTCATAGGCATTTCTGTGTGGTGAACAGAGTGGCTTTAGGGCTGTTAGCTCCCTTCCTGGGGACACAGGGGAGGACAGCCTGTGTCGGGCCCAGGCCAGAGTCCCTCGGGTGTCTCAGCCCTGTGCCTCAGGCAGTGCCTTTTTGAAGGAAGCCTCACAGCATTGCAGTCACTTTCTACCAGAACAAAGGCACCAAGAAATGCTGAGTGGCTAACCGGGCAGTTGATCTGAAATCTCCCGTGACGTGCCCGGACTGCAGAGTGTGGCTTTTGTTCTTGCCTTTCTTCCTTTGGAACAGGTGCCCACCAGTCCTCGACCCACGCCCTGGTCACAGCTCATCTCTCCCATGTTGGGGCAGCACTCTTTCTGCCTGGCTCCCATGCTGCCTTGGACTCTGCCCTTATGGAAGTCTCAGCTCCTCCCAGGAGCTGGTTGGCCATTCACCCCACTTGGCACCTGATGGTTCTGCAGGCTTTTCCTTTAATTGGTCTCCTCTGACTGGCCTGCCAGCCTGCCCTGCATCATGCTAGTCTGCTGACCTCTCCCACCCCCATTTGCCCTTCCATCCAACAGGCTCCTGCCACCTGCCCAGAACAGCCTTCTTCTGCCCACCCCAAACCCCTCCTCTCCTCACCATTGTCCCCTGGGCCTGCAGACTGCCTTCAAGCCTCAGGAGTCTTCCCCTCTTCAGCCTCCTCACTTCCCTGCTGTTCTCTCCCCTCTGGAGTGCCAGTCCCTTTGTTCACACTTCTTCCAGGTGCCTAGGAAGTCCCCACCCTGCTCTCCTACTGGCATGCATACTGGCTAAAGGGAGGAGAGAGGGCAGCCCAGGCTTTGATTTATGGAGCAGGAAGCTGACAAAGCTCATACTGTAAACGCTTTTAATTGTAGAGTCTTGTTGGGGCCCGAGTCTCTGGGGCCTGTCTCCTCTTTCCCCATTGTGGGCCTCCCTAACCCCATAGTGCCTGCCACCCATCCTTCCTGCCTTTGTTCCTGCTGTACACAAAAACGGCAGAGGAAGGTTGACAAGATAATCAGATTGGGCTTATTAACCTAGATATCTTCCCAGTGTGTTCATTTGACGGCACAGTCTGGTTTTTTTTGTTTTGTTTTTAATGTTTTATTGTGAGTTAGGTAGGGATTTATAAGACTGATCATCATTTTCACATTCAGGAACTTAAAACAACTTCTCAGACTTGCTAGTGGCTTGCCTCCCCCCTCCTCTTTTTCCCACCTCTCTCCTGTAGGATACTGTGTTCTCTGCACCTGAGTTAGTTAATTGTGCCAACCTGGCCGATAATCACATGTGGGGCTAATTGAAAGGCAGAGGGATAAATGGGTGGTGAGCCTCGCCTTTCTAGTTCTCAGGTCTCTTGCTTTGTGATGGTCGCACCAGGGTGCAGCTGCCTTAGCAGTTCCCTGCTTCAGCTTGCAAGATTGACTTCCTACAAGACATCCCCAAGGAGAAGCCACATGGACCTATCCCGATGCAGCCCTGGGTGCTGGAGCAGCCGTGTGGAGACCCCTGCTAGTGCTGAGCTACTTATTTGTTCACTGATTCAGCTTTCCTCCTGCAGTCGGCATCATTGCCTCTGTTTTGTGAGGTGGAGGACTTTGTGGACTGGTGTTGGGTTAATGGGTTAATGGGTTAATGTTGGACTTGTGGGCTTGGGCAGCATTGGGTTGGGATGTTTTCTTGATGTGCCCTTACCCTCTTTACATAAAACTCTCTTATACATGAGTTGCTGTGGATTTGTTTCTCTAAAGTACCTAGATTAATACAGCACCCAAGTTAACACCTTCCTACCCTCCAGTCTGTGGCTTGCCCTTCTTCCCCCACCCCTACTAACCATCAAAGCCTGTTTCTTTGAGTATTATGGAAACTTTCATCTTGATGGTTATTTTCAATAACAGTGGTCTCACATAATATTTGTCCTTTGGGGATTGACTAACTTCACTCATTATAATGCCGCCAGATCCATTCACGTCATGTGCTGGTCCACAGTTTCATCATGATTCTTGAGTGCTGTGCAGTACTCCATGGTGTTTGTGCCAGATAGTCTGTCAGCCTGCTATTGTGAGTAGTGTTGTGCTGATCATGGGTGTACGTCTGTCTGTGTGTGCCATGTTCTTCATTACTGGAGGGTGTATTCCAAGTCCAGGGATCGCCGTGTCATCCTATGGTATTCCTTTTCCCATTTGAGGAAGTGCAGGGCCACTGTCCACAGTATGGCACAGTTTTTAATGAGTGTAGCACTGTCTCCTGGACATGTTCCTCATTGGAGTCTCCTATTTGCCAGGTTACCTGTCCTGCTGCCGCTTCTTAGATGACAATCAGATCGTCACCAGCTCTGGAGACACCACCTGGTAAGTAGCTAACTGACCTGCACACGCGCTGCCCCGTCCTGGCTGGCTGTGCAGGCTCATGAGAAGAGCCTGAGGGAAATGTGTGAGAGCTGACTAGCTGTAACCACAAGGGACCAGAGACTGAACACAAAGGCGAGGGAAGGAGGGAGGAGAGCTTCATGGCACTATGTGTGGGTCACGCAGCCTAGACTTCGTGTTTCCCCCTATTCACACTTTGTCATCACGCCTCTGGTCACACAGGATTGTAGATGTCACATGTGCTAGAATACCACGCATAAGGATTTCAGGTGTCGTTGTTTCTAGAATGTCTGCACTTCACTGATAATGAGGTGGCCCACTGAAATGAGCCCGGAACGTTGTTCTTGCATGATGCACCAGGGCTCTCCGTTTGGAGGCCCAAGTGGTGATTTGTGAGGCTCCTTTCAGGTTTTCAGGTGCCTGCTGTCCTGGTGGGGGTTTGTGGGGGATGTCTTTGTTGGCAAGGAACTGTGGGGGCTGGGCTCCAGGCAGTGCCCTGACAGCAGGGGGCAGGCTTTCGGCTCTGGTTCCCTTTTGTCCTATTTGTCAGCAAGATGGTTCATTGTATTATTAAAGTGTCCTTTTTCTGTAAATTTCATGGGTTACAAAAGATTGAGAATATAGATTGTCAATCTTGGGTGAGATTTCTTTATTAGAAGATATTTTCAAAACTGTGGATATATGAATAACTTCTTCAGAGTTGGGAAATAACTGGCTTTCTGTGGTCCCTCAGCCTAGGGCCCTGTGGAGGAGCCCCTACAAATTGAGGTGACACAAGGTTCAGGGCTGCACGCTGGCACGGGGCAAACCGAGTCCCCATAGGGCAATGGTATCATGAAATTGTAAACTGCACGTGGGCTGTGCTCCTCCAAGTCACTCCTGCTCTGAGCTCGTCCATTTCCATCCCTCCTTTCTGCCCAGGCCTTGGGGGCTGGGGGTGGGTAGAGCAGTGCTTTCAGCTAGCAGCCACAAAGGGGTCTCAGCAGGTGCGGACTGCAGGTGGTCAGAGCACTCTTGGCCTGTCTCCTGCACCTCTTTCTGAGGGAAAGGGTGGGCGCAGGGAGCAAAGTCCCCTCTTCCGGGCCTGAGTTAGTTGGCTTCCTGCCTCTCTCCCAGAACCATCTTCAGGGGCACTGACTGACCCCCCCTTAGGGAGCGAGACCACAGTGACCGCTGTGACTTCTGAGCTGCGGTTGTGTGCTCGTGTGTATTCACTGGTTTCTGCTTTTGTTTCCCCCCACACAACCTCTTACTGCACACTGGTGTGGGAGTAGAAACTCCGAGGATTGGCGGGTTGGTTCTCTGATTTGGAAGTTGAGTTTGTCCCTGGAGCAGTTGTTTCACAGGTGAGTCTGACGCCCTGTCCTCTGCCCCTGCCCAGTGCGCTGTGGGATATAGAGACTGGCCAGCAGACGACCACGTTCACAGGACACACCGGGGACGTCATGAGCCTGTCCCTGGCTCCAGACACCAGATTGTTTGTTTCTGGTGCTTGTGACGCTTCGGCCAAGCTCTGGGACGTGCGAGAAGGGATGTGTCGGCAGACCTTCACTGGCCACGAGTCGGACATCAACGCCATCTGTGTAAGTGCTGATGCGGTTGCTCATCCAGGGTTAAGGTCAAGAGGCTCAGGCCAGGTCTCCTTCTCCTCGGCAAACAGCCAGTGTACAAACGGCCAAATAATTTCCTCCCTGCCGTGCCACAGCCCTGCCATTGAGTTCCATTATTTCTTTCTGAGCACTCAACCCATTGTCTTGGCTTGCTTTCTCTTACCAGTTCTTTCCAAATGGTAATGCATTTGCCACCGGCTCAGATGACGCCACCTGCAGGCTGTTTGACCTCCGTGCAGACCAGGAGCTCATGACGTACTCCCATGACAACATCATCTGTGGGATCACCTCTGTCTCCTTCTCCAAGAGCGGCCGCCTCCTCCTTGCTGGCTATGACGACTTCAACTGCAATGTCTGGGATGCGCTCAAGGCCGACAGGGCTGGTGAGTGGCCCGGAGCTTTCCTTGTCTCCCAGTGCCTGTGGCAATGTTTGCCAGGGAAGCCTGCCAGCAGGCACGATCACAGACCCCCCCACACGTTTGTGTGTGCTATAGGCAAGGAAGTGTATAGCAGAGTGCACAGCCCTCTGGCACCAGTGCTTGGGCCACTCACACCCAGGTGGCTCTGCATCTTTCAATGTCTGCCCTGTATCCCACTGGCATTGACTTCAAAGGGGTTTCCTGGACCTGAGGAATGCTTACTTTTTAGTACCAGCCTAAGTCACAGTGGCTTTCCAGTTCCACGCCCCCTCTGACACTGAGCACCATCCCATGAGGGAATTTGGCCGGGGCTCTCTCTGACGGCACATACTGAGTATAATGGTTGGTTTTTCACTTGGTGGTTACATTACAACTTTGTCTAGGATCTATATATTGATTTTTGGTTCATTTCCTAGTAACTTATAAATAGCAAGTATATATGATTGTTAAGGAAGTGCTTTGTAAGCAAACCCCTAAATTTCACTCATGGTGTAGTCCTAAAGCCATGTGTGGAAACTTTGTGTCCAGAAGGTCCCAAAGACCAGGGTCCTACGTGTGAGCTTTGACCTACCTCATAGCTAAGCTCACTGGCTCGATGATTTCCAGGTCTGACGTTGAATTCTGCTTGTAGTCTAGTCGCTGGGCTTGCTCCTCCCTTCCATTTGCTTCTCCACTGAGTCCCTGCTGGCAGACACTGGACCCCACGCTCAGCTCTCTTACTTGTGTGACACCCACTGCCCTTCCAGCCACCCCATCCTGGAAAGTGTAGGAAGTATAGGGCACGAGATGGGTGGTTATGAGGTGGGGCTGGCCAGCCGTGATCCAGAATCTGAGTGCAGTGTGGCTGTATGGGCACATCTATCTCCCTGTCAGGGTGACCCCAAGAGAGGGGCTGTGGGTGCAGGAGTGTCTGAGTGACAGCTCAGGATGGAGCTTTTGTGTTCTTAGGTGTGTTGAAGGATCTTGAAACATGGATCACACAAGCTCAGCATCTTCATGGTAGAAGACGGTATTTAGGTCTCTGAATTGGGAGAATTTAGTCACTTGAGGCTTTGGGTGCTTCAAGGGCCTCCCTGCTTTCCAGAAAGTGTTCCTCCTGTTCGTTGAACACCCTGCCTTTGGCTCTACTTCCATCCCACCTGGAGCCTGGAGAGTATAAGCCTCCTGACCTCCTCCAGACCCTCATCTCTGAGTCAGCCCCATGTTCCTGCAGCACTTAACGAGCGGTAGAGGGTCCCTGGGACATCCCTCCTTCTGTTCCTCGAAAACCAAGGGCCAAGTTCTGACTGATACTTATCCAAGAGAAGACTGTAGGAAGTTTAACTGGTGGGCACATGGGAAGTCCGGGCTCGCCACAGCCTCCACTCTGCTCAGCTCCTCTAGTTCCAGGCATCGTTAGTAGTCACAAACTCCACACAGGCAGCCATACACTAGGGTGGAGTGTGGAGTTTTTGATAAGACCTTTTTTTTTTTTTTAATTTGGGTTTCCTCCATCTTCTTGAGTACTTGTAAGTCAATGCAAGAGGCATTGGGTTACTGAGAGAGAGAGAGAGAGAGAGAAAGAGAGAGAGTGTGTGTGTGTGTGTGTGTGTACACGCACGCACTTGAGCGCGCCTTTGCTTTCCTTACCGCCCTCCCGTCTGAGTGTCTGAGTGCACATCCATTACCAGGCCCTTCAGTACACCTTTGCTTTATTTGAGTATGTCCCTGTAACTAGGTGCATTCGAGTTGTTTTTTAAGTCAAGGGGTATGTTAGTCCACCTTGAACATGAGAGACAACTTCCAAGCTCCAGCTTGGTTTCCTCCTGGAAAACATTTCTCTCCCCTCTTAGTGTCCTTTCCCTAAGGATTGGGGCATTGTGAGACCTGACCACCAGGCACTGGACGCTCAGTCGTCACAGCAGCCCTTAGAGGGCAACCTCTCTGGGCCTTCGGCGTGACTGTGCTGTGGCTTTCTTATCAGGTGTCCTGGCTGGGCATGACAACCGTGTCAGCTGCCTGGGGGTGACTGATGATGGCATGGCCGTGGCGACGGGGTCCTGGGACAGCTTCCTCAAGATCTGGAACTAACGCCGACAGGTAGGGAGCTGCTGAGAGTGTGTGTACTTGCTCACCCCCCAGGTACTCGCCACAGACGATGGCAAATGTCCCAGGTTAGTTGGCTGGTTTTGATACAAAGGGGATTAGTCGTTAAAGCCTGCAGATGTACCCCAGCTTTTTTCCACCACTGAGCAAAAGTGCCACCCCCAGTGGCAGCAACCACCATCATAGCGTCTGTTTAGAGCGGGTGCTTCTTTTTAACCGCGATTGAAACTCTTCTCGATGGCAGGTGGGCTCCACGGTGACTGGAAGACCATTCCAACCCTGACGAGTGACAGTGATAGCATATCCGCCCAACCGTACTAACCTGGACCCCGACACCCCTCAGAACTTCCAAAGGGCAAGACCTTCTTTCCTTCACTGATTGCTGGAACAAAGAGCACAATTCCCACGAAGAGAAGACTCTGGCTGTCAACTGAAACAAATTGTGCATTCCTCTCGGGACCATTGTCTTTGTTTTCTTCTCTTGTCTTGAATGAATTTTAAAAGGAAATACTATAATAAAAATGTTAACCAGAAGGTAAACTTGAGTGTAATTGTGAACCAGACAACAACTCTCACTAGTTTATTTGAACTTTAGACCAGTGACCCTGTTTTGTGATGTTCATGCAGAACAAGTTGAGGACTCTGTTTTATCTTGTAATAGTTTCTAAACTTCAAGTCTGTTAGCAGGATTTTGAAAACATTCATATTTCCTTTTTAAAGTATCTTCCTTTATGTTCAGTAGTCAACCGGAACAGGGGAGTCTCTCGTAGCCCCCCTGAGATGGTCCCCGATGTAAAGTGAGTCCCTGGATTGGTTTTCTGTTCGTGTCATGGTGCCTGTCACGCGCAGACATGGCTGGGAGGTGGCAGCGGTGTGTGGCCTCGTCCGTGCCATGGGCGCTGCGAGTGTGCGACTCAGAACTGCCCAGCCCACTCCCGGCTGCTGAGACCAGGCACCCTCTCCGCCTGTAGTCTCCCTCCTTCAGCCCAGTTTTGAGCCCCCCTCAGGCTTTCTGTGGTGTTGGGGGGACGTTTCTGTGACCTGACACTACCCCACAGCCCTCCTGCCCCCACACCACCACGACCACCACCACCCACCATCAGGAGAGGCCCACCCTGCGCTTGGGTCGTCAGTCAATTGTTTGTGTATGAAACAATGTACAAATCAATGTTTTGAAAATAATGATCTCAAAGTTTCTAAGTTAAATTTTAAAAAATTTGATCGTTTGCCATATTGGGTGGGGTTTACTCTTAGAATCGCATGCTGTAGAAATGCTCCAAGTGCATATAGGACTCTGTCCTTAGGTGTTTTTTTCTTTTAAGAAGTAACCCTTCACCATTGTCGCCACGGCGGCTTGTCCCCTGTCACTGCTCTGTGCACATGTAGGCAGCACACCAAGCGGCGCTGCACCTGGTCCTTTGTCTGAGAGCGGCCTGCTCTGAACCATGGTTGCTACGACCTGAGGAGGGGCGGGAGCGGGGAGCCCTCACACCTGCCCTCCCCTGGGGAGAGCCTCAGATAGGAGGCAGGCCATTTTCATAACACGCAGCTCTCCCCGGGTTCCTTGTCCCCTCAAGTGTCCAGCAGCAGCGTTAGGCCGCAGGGTGTTGTGTTGGCTCTCCCGCCTTCCCTCTGTCCCCAGGAGCGCTCCTCCATAGCAGCAGATAGTGGCTTGTCCATTCTGTCCTCTGCGGTGCCCGCACCCACTGTGCTGTGACTGTGCGGTCGGCCTGGGTCGGCAAAAGAATCAAACGAGCCCCTCTTCCTTCTCCATAAACCACTCTGTAGAGCTCTCCGCACCTGTACCCCTTTCACCTTTTGTATTTAATTTTAAAGTCCGTGTACTGCAAGGAAGCTGGATGCAAGATAGATCCTATATTAAACTGTACTGTTATTTAAGATGTAATAAAGCAGTTTGACATGAGGGACCTGGGTGTGGCTACTTCTTTGAGGGTCCCTTGGTTCTTGAGGCACCGGGGCCCTGAGTCACGGAGTCTGCCTTCAGCGGCACCCTTCACTCCATAGCACAAAGAATCCGTGAGTTTGTCGGAACCTCGTGGCTCCCCAGCCCTCACCCCTTGCAGTTGCGGGGTGCCTTGGAAGCCCTCTGTGGCCCCTCCTCCCTCTTCCTGCTTTCCTCCCTTAGAATATCGAGGACCTTTGCTTCAGAGACACACTTCCCATAGGGTGGACCCGCCTTCACCTCAGAGAGCGGGAATCCTGCAAGGAAATCCTCTGCCGGCAAGGGGGCAGGGCTTTTAGCCAAAGGAAAAGATGTGTTCCCATCCCAGTCAGGCTGGCACTGTCCTTGCTTTCTGGCTGACGGGCTTATTTTTTAAAAAGTCTTAAATGTTCTATAAGCTTATGTTTGCTAAGCATTGTAACTCACCACTCATGCAGGAGCATTTTGCAAGGGGTGGGGGGGATGCTCATAATGAGAAGGAATTAGCAGCATTGAAGTGCACCTGGTCATCCATAAGGGCCCCAGGGAGGGGCTACATGCCTGTCACCCCCACTCCACCAAGCATGCCTGGTACATGCTGTTTCTGTGCCCCTCTAAAGGAAGCAGTGGTTGGTGGCAGTCCCCCTACACCAGTGAGTAGAGCCTGCAAGCTGAGGCTACTACACTGGGTGTGATGGACAGCTGAGCAGTGGCTTTGACAGCTGCCTTGACATAACCTGTGTTCCAGAGACACGTCATGGCTTCTTCCAGCTGCCTTTAAAAAGCGGAACAGCGTATGCAACCCGAGAATGCACTAGCTGGCTGCATTCGCCCAAGATCCCCAAGGGTAAAATGACAAGTCCCCTTAATGAAGGGAGGTAACTGACTGCCCGAGGTGGGCAGGGAAGCTGTAGGGGTTTCAGGTTGGGTGCTACATGGTTCTCACAGTGTCACCAGTAAACATGAGAGAAGCAGATGAAATTGAGCTCTGCCCCTTCAGCTTGGCCCCCTTTCACCTGTCACAGGTGCTTAGGACACCAACATCAGGTGGAGACGGAGTCCATGTAGGTGAAGCCTGGCTGCTGAGCCTGTCAGCAGCCCCTCCCCTCGGGAAAGAAGGGAGGCCCCAGTGACCTTTCAACCTCAGCCTGCTGCCCCCTGCACTCAGTGGGGCTCCAGTGCCACTTACCACTTCCCTTGCTGCTCTTTCCCTGCAAGCCTACTGCTTGACTGCTTCCAGTTCCGTGCCGCTAATTAGTCCAAGTCCAGAATGTTCCTGAGTTTCTTACTGTCCCAGCACAGCACATCCCCTCCCCTGCAAGCCTGAACCACCTACCTCCCTGTCTTCTAGGACTTCACCTCCCCTGGCCATGCACCACTAGGTGAAGGTGCACCAGGTCAGATGGAAAGGGAACACAGTGATTGGAGGGCCCTTTGACACCTGCAGGGATATGACACTTCCCACGGGAGGAGTGCCAGCCACACCTCTGATCCTGAGATCAGGGCCAGCTTAACCAGGTAGAGTAGCCTGGGCCAGGCCAGCTCTGCGGGGCACTGAGGTCACAGAGCGGGCAGCCTTCATCAGCCCTGCATTTGGGGACCTGGCTCAGGAACAGTCTTTTCATCTTGGCCTTCTCAGGGTTGGGGCTTTGGGGGGCCTGTACAGCAGAAAGAGGCCTGAGGGGACCAGGTTCTTTGCCTGAAAATAACAATGACCAGAGCCCCTTGGGCAGCCTTCCACCCAGTGAACACAGATGGCTCCCCTCTGACCCCTTGGGATGACTTGTGCCCAACCTCCGCCTTTTCATGGGGAGGCACCCTGGGGTTGTGGAGGGATGCCCTTGCCCTCTGTAGCTCCCTTCCCTCTGATTTGCAACAAAGAGGAGGGGCTTTGGTGGGTGCATCCTTCAAGTTCAAGAAGTCAGATCTATGGGGGGTGGGGTGGGGGGAGGAAGGCCCTGCTGTCCCAGGAGAGGGGGCATTGGTGGGAGGACGCATAGGATGGATGTGGGCCCCACGGCAGTGGATAAGCACAGTGGCTCCAGGTGCGTGACAGGGCAGCTGCCCTCTGCTGCCTCCCCTCTCCCAAGAGGTCAGGTTTCCAAGGGGATTCACAAAGGCTGTGAGATAAGAAGGGCCTGCCACTTAGTGGATCCCATGTGGATGAGTTTGTCCCAAGAAACATTAGGACGGGGAGCACCTGCCACCTAGCGACCTGAGGAGTCAGGGAGCGCCCCACTTCACGTCAGCTCATGGGGATGACCAGGAATGTCACCCATCCTGAGTGGATGTGCCAGCCCCCGCAACCCCCACTCCCAATGGCTAGGACCTCGTCTATGTTCAACTTACGGTTCCCACGCCCTGCAAGACTCGATGCTACCCTGGGTGAGTGGCCTCCACCCTGCCTGTCTTCTCCCTTCCAGCTGAGGATACTCAGTCAGGGACTGGAAGCCAGGAAGGGGCTGCCTCCTCAAACCAGCACAAGTAAGATTTGCTTTTGGGCAGTTTAGACACAGACCCAGGGCAGCCAGAGGCAAGTTGAGCAGGGGCCCTGGAGGCAGGGCTGGCTTGTGCTTGCAGACCTAGCTGGAGGCTAGAGGCTGGGGACGGATGAGCTGACCTGGGAGCAGCCTGTGACAGGTGCCTTCTTCCTCCAGGGAACCCTCAGATCTCAACAGGCACGGCACCCTGGCCACCCAAGCTCCTGTCCACTTCCCAGTTTGGCTTCTTGGTAACCTCATTTACCCTAGCCAGACGGAAGCCAGCTTCCTCAGGACCCTGGAACATCACCTGAAGATGCACAGTCTATACCCACTCCCCCACTCTCACCCTTGAGATGGAGGATGGGCACCCTCCATCCTCTACCTGCATGCTAGAAGCCAGTATCTCAGCATTCCTTCCTTGAGCTAGATGACCGCCTGCCCCACCACCATGTTATAGCCTAGCTCTGAACAGTAGCCTGACCAGTGTGCACCACTACTTGCCCCTCTGCTATCCTCTAGCAGTCAACCCAGGTTTGGGGGTTTCTGGTGTGTAAACAACCATTTTAAGCCAGCTCTAGGGACTTAACTGCAAAATAACGAATACCAAATTATGTTGGAAATGTACCCTCCACCCAGAGCAACTGGTCAAGCCTGTCTCCGGCAGCTGAAAGAACTCAGAGGTATGACCCCTTGGGTGCCTCCCAGATCTGGTGGCTTCCATAGCCCCAGCCCAAGCCTGCCCTAGTTCAGAAAACCTTTCCAGGTCCCCAGCGCCTCTGAGTAAGACTGCTCTTCTTTCTTCAATCCGAACATGGCTCCGTCCTAATGTCAGTGCCCCACCCCACCCTCATGTTGGTCTTTGTACCCTCCTGGAGGCTGCCACCACAGCCCGGCTCATCCTGATGCAGCTTTTGGACAATGCCCAACCAAAACCACCTCTAGGAAGCCTGGATGCCTTGTGACTGGGTCCCAGCCTTCAATAAAGGCTCTGGGTGTGCACCCTCGGCCCCAATCCCCAGCCCAGGCCCCTGAGGAAATTGCACAACGCAGGGCAGCTGACAAAGGCCACAGCCCCGCTGTTTTTGGCTCAGAAAAGAGGAAGCGCTGAGGTACAGGACAGACAAAGCCTTGCGGAATTTCCCATGAGGGTCACCCAGGAAGCACACCTGCCGTAGGACCTGCCTTCTGCAGAGATGGCTCTAAGCTTTAGGCTGTCTCTGAAGAAGGTGGTGGCTTTCCCTATTCTAGAAAGTTCTTAGGAGACTCAGAGTAAGTGCTCGTGCACCATTAAGCGATAGAACAATCACATCCGAAGAAAAATACCCTCAAAAGTTACTCCTTATGACTATTAGTGAGGCTGATGGTCACTTTGGGGAAGCTGCTGGGATGACGAAACAGCCCTCTGGGGATGTTACACCCCAAACCCAACCCACTGCCATCAGTGGATTCTGAGATAAAATCTTTATGGAAGCAGACAGCCTTATCTTTCTCCCTTGGAGCAGCCGTCAGGTTTGAACCACTGACCTTGTTAGCAGCCCAACATCTGGTCCACAGGGTCACCCTGGCTGAAAGTTACAGAACTTGAGAGATCCTCAGGTCCCACCATCCTATCCCCACTTCCAAGTGGTACTTTCTCTCCAGAAGACATCTGAGACTCATCCTTCCAGGTAGGAGTCACTGAGCACCAGCTCTGAGCCTGAACTTGTTCCAGGTCACTGATCGCAGCGCCTGGGGTCCATAAAAGCCACTGCCTGGTGCTTCCATAGCAGATACTGGGGGGGTGGGGGACCGGGACAGGGACTGAGGTGCCCTTAGAGAGGGGCTTGGGAGTACTGCACTGCTGCGCTGCCTGCTTTAGATGCCGCGTGCCAGGAAACTTGACAATAGAAAAGGAACGACTGAGAGCTGTTCCTGGTTCTGGGGTATGTGCTGGCACATGCTCTCCGATGTGCCCTGGCCCAAGACCGGCAGGGCTGGGCCATGTAAAGCCTAGTGCCCTGAAGCTGAACCAGCCATTCCACAAACCTGCACTGGTGGGGCTGAAACTCCCCCAGCAACTACACAGTAGGCACTGGTGGCTGGACTCCTCCCCTCCTATGGGTCCCAAAGCTTCAGGGAGGTACCGAGAGGGGTTGGTAGGTAACAGTCCGACGGTCCTGTATTGCCGGGCTTGAGACCCCAGGTAGGTAGCCGTGCCCCAGTCTGTACTGCCAGGCTTGAGAATTTAAGGGGGGTGGGGGTGGGGGCGGGGAACAGGAGGGAGAAGGATAGAAAGCAGCCTCTTGGCCTCAGCTGCCTCGTCTGGAAGAAAGACGTCCCCAGGGAACTCCCTGCCTGACCTCAGGGCCTAGGGAGCGTGCAACTTCCGAGGTTCCGTCGTCGCAGCTGCCTGCTTCAAGTTTTGGTTCCCCAAATACGTTCCTTCCACCCTACACCCGGTAATTATCGCATCGCCTCCGGTTGTGTCATCTCTCGCGGAGCAGCCCACCTGGCTCAGCGCCGGGCCAAGGTTAGGGCAGCCCAGTCCGCGGGGAGGGGTGGGCGGGACGCGCAGTGGGATTGCCTGCCAGGGTCAGACGACCTGGGCGGGCGGGGCGGAGGCCTATAAATCTGCCCGTGACAAGGCAGTGTTGGGACGTGGCCGCTAGCGGTTAAGGTGAGTGAATCCAGATGAGGGGGTAACCTCGGACTGTGGGCACGGACGCAGCGACACGGGTTACCTGCGCTCCCTCTTCTCTACGTTCCTCCCACCCTCCAGGCACCCCCTCCCGCTGCACTCTGCCCTTCAGCTCTAAGACCTCCCTCTGGAGGTGCCCCTGTTTGGGGCAGCTCCCCTTTGGATGCCACCCTCTCCAACCCAGAGCTCCACCTGCAGCCTGGCCCGCTGGCCCCCGCCCCAGAGTGTCGGCCGGCGCG
>NW_022111357.1:43733700-43746885 GCF_000313985.2 Echinops telfairi
TGTCCCCTTCGCTCCCCTGGACGGGCGGCCCGGCGGCCCCCAGCAGGCCGTGTGGACGCCCTCCGAGGCCGGGCTGTGTAGGCCGGGGGAGCAGGGGCTCTGAGGTGTCCACCGTGAGCACGTAGGGAGGCCGGGTTTGCCCTGACCTCGGACTTCGGACCCACGGGCACCCGGCTGGTCTCCCGTGTCCCGCCACATGTCTCGGGGGGCATGGTAGTGTTCCCACGGGCGGCTGCGTCCGAGCCGAACGGGACTGCCAGCCCGGGGTGTTTTTCTTCCTGAATTCATTGTCAGCCCAGGGCGTGCCGGGTGCCCAGTCTGAAGGCCAAGGGCCGCCCCCGCCCCCCTCCTCTCTGCCGGCCCCTGGCAGTAAGATTCCGCTTGGCTCCGAGTCTGAATAACAAGCTATTATTTTTCCCCGGGACTTTTTCTTTCTTGTTTTGGAACAGACTATTTTTAAACCTAAAACTTATTCATTCATCTTGGCGTCTTGACGGGAATACTTTCTGAAGTTGTTCCTTTGTTTGTTCCGTGTGGCTCGCTGCCCACCCCGAACTTGGACCCCTCAGCCGCCTGGGCCTTGACACAGTAGACTTCATCAGCAAATTCATTTTGGCATCTTGCGAGATAACCACCCCAGCCCACCCCACTGGACCGCTGTGGCCACTTCACTTGCCCTTCCCCGCCACACCCCGCCATCTCCCTCGTTGTCACTTTTAAGAGTCCCTGGGTGATGCACATGGCAAAGGACTTGACCTCCAGCCCAAAGTCAGGCAGCTCAAAACCATCCCGTTCAGGGACCTGGGGAGACAAGCCCGGCGATTCGCTTTTAAAAACGTCAGTCTTGAAAACCCAGAAGTAGTTCTCCTCTGCACACACGGGTGGTCGGGAGCCTGAGTCAGCTTGACACCATCTGCTTCTAAGCCCTTTTGAGCACAAGGACAGGTAGCTTCACCAGAAGGTGGCCCCTCAAGGGTTTTGCTACCCACCCCCCAACTCACCCTTCAATTTACAGTCCTGGATTATCTGCTTGGGGAGGGGGGGTTCTGTGTAAGAAATCCCCAACTCACGGGGCTACACTGCACTAGCAGTGCTGCAGCTTGGTGCTGGGACAACAGTTGTTCTCAGTGGTTCCATTTCCCGGTTGGCACAAGCCCTGCTTCATTCAAATGTTCTCCGGAGGGACTGCCGGCCCCCAGGCAACAGGAGGAGCTGTGCTCTAGCCTGGGAGTGGCTGGCACAGGGAAGAGGCACGAGGGCTCACAACTGAATCAAACAAAAAAAACCCCAAATTCTACAGTGTTGATTTGGTGAATTTAGCCTTTGAGGAAAAGTAGGTGTAACTTGGAAATTGAAGAAGACAGGTTTCATGGGATGAGAGCATGCGTGCTTGCTTGAATTTCTCATGTGGATTTCATTATCTTTATTACCTCTGTTGTCAAGTTACCTCTCTTTTGTACGGCCCTGGGCAATACAACAGTCAGTGGGGATTCAAGATCATGGGGGTGAGCAAAACTCACCACTTGAAGGGGTGGGGGGAACCCATCAACTAGGCCAGGGTTACAGCAGGAGGACGGGATGCCACTTTCTAGACCCACAGGCTCAGTTGCATGAGCAGTGTGGTCTGGCCTCCATAGTCACTTGGCCTCTGTAGCCTGGGCAGGTTGGCATCAGTGATGGCCCAGTTTGCTACACCAGGATCTAGTTTCTGTTGCCTGTTCAGGTGTCCCATGGATACTTTTCTCTCTGAGCCACAGTTGCCCTGCTGTGGAAGTTTCACGATGGAGTGAAACCCAAGGTGTGAGCCTGTTGGCTGCTTCTCGTAGCAGACCAAGCGCAGCCCCCTCGAACCTGCTGTATGGGCAGCAGGTAAATCTATAAAAGCAGGTGCTTGTATTTTTCAGATGGTTGGGGTGAAAAGTGTTCAGAGAAAGGGTGAGGGGAGCTCTGGAGGGAGGGGATGCTCACCCCCTGTGTTCGTGATCTGTCCAGAGGCAGTGGCCGGCAGTCTGAGGTCTGGGGGGGCCATCAGATCAGTGTTCCTGTTACGTTCTTGACTCGCAGTGTCACAGAACTCTCCAGAAAGTCTTGCAGTGGATGTGCTCTGCGAGTGAGGGAGGGCCTGCTTATCAGATCCTGGCCAGCGCGGGCATTATTTATGGGGGAGGAGGTGCCAGTCATTTACTAGGCAAGCACTTTTTTTCCAACTCAACTAACTGGTGAAGCTGAACGTTTTCCCGTGTCTGGCACCAAATAAAAGGAGCCTTGGTGCAATGGTTAAAACACCTAGCTGCCCTCCCAAAGGAGTGCTACAGGCCCACCAGCAGCCCCAGGGGAGGAAGAAGAGGCTCCTTGCTTCAGGGAAGATTTGCAGGCCAGAACAGCCTATGGGGCAGTTCTACTCTGTGCCACTGGGCTTCAGTGACTCAGAATTGACGCAGCAGCAGTGGGTTCTGTGGGTTTTAATCGCCAAATATTAATTTTTTGTTCCTGATTTAAACAGATACTTCCTGGGTGTCCCCATTGGCTCTCGCATGTATCGTGTTCATAGTTGTGTGTTGTAACCTCCGGGCCTTCATCTGCTTGCCATCTGCAACGATCTCCTCACCACTCCGCTTGAGTTCTTCATCTATAAATAGCTCCTTATTGAGCGTCCAATATACATTGTTCCCCCGAATGATGCTTCCTAACTCACAAGTTTTTTAAGAACCAGACTCATACTGGGCGTGACCTGAATGTGTTTGGGTGGCATTCGAACTGCGTCCTTTAGGACAAGAAACAGCCTCCAGCTAGTTGGCATGGAAGCCGGCGACTGAACAACGAGCGGGCTGTGAAGATCATGGCCTTTTCAGGACCTGACTGAGGTATCAACATGATCCTTTGATAACTGAATTACTGCTCAGTCATCCCCCGAGTCACTGCAGCAAATATTCACAGACCAGCCACATCAGATGAGTAGTATGATACATATGTGAAGGCAACAGGTTTGGGGTTGTTATTTTTAATCAGCCCCCAAATCTCGCGGAGGGGCATCTGCAGATGAACGGACAGAGTTTGAGGAGAAGTGACGTCTTCAGTCCTCTAATCCAGGATCTTGGCAAGCCTCTTCATTTATTCAGATCTGAGCTTTTTTTTCTTTCTGTTTGCTTGTTATGTTTATTTGATACATCTTTTAATTATTGGAGGCTTATACAACTCTTATCACAATCCATACATCCATCAATGGTGTCAAGCACATTTGCACATTCATTGCCCTCATCATTCTCAAAATATTTGCTCTCCACTTAAGCCCTTGGTATCAGCTTCTCATTTTTCCCCACTCCCCCCATTCTGTGTTTTTTAAAATCTGTCTTTTGTACGCTTCAGCACACAGAACCCAACTTGTTTTGTTAAGACTTATACGCAAGTGGTTTTTCTTCTCCTTTGTATTTTAAGGTGATTATAAGTGGAACGGTCCCTGCGATGTGGTGTCTTCTTGCCTGGCTAGAACATCCAGTTCCATATTGCAGAAGAGTAGTCAGAATGAGCATTTTTGCCTTGTTCCCAGTTGGGGGGTAAGGGGGAGAGATTTGGCATTCATCGTTGTAAGTTTGATGTTAGCTGTAGGGCTTTTAAAAAATTTTATTGGGGGCTCTTACAGCTGTTACAACAATCCATACATCAGTTGTATCAAACACATTTGTACATAGGTTGCCATCATCCTTTTCAAACATTTTCTTTCTACTTGAGCCCTTGGTATCAGCTCCTCTTTTCCCCTCCCTCCCCAACCCTGCCACCCTTGTGAATGCTTGATAAACTATAGATTATTATTATTTTCATAACTTATACCATTCTTTGTCTCCCTTCACCCATGTTTCTGTTGTTCATCCCCTGGGGGTTGGGGTTATATGTGATTGGTTCACCCTTTCTCCCCCTTCTCCCCCCATCTTCCCCCTACCTCATGGTATTGCTACTCGCATTATTGTGCCTGAGGGCTCATGTGTCCTGGATCCGTGTGTCAAGAGCCCCTGTCTGTACCAGTGTGTTTGCAGGGGCTGTGGGGCTTTTGTAGTTGTTCTTGGTCAGCTTGAGGAAGCTCCCCTCTATTCCTGGCTGCTGAGAATTGTTGTCATGGTGGATGCTCAGTTTTGTCAAATGCTTTTTGGTCTCCATTGCTATAATCCTGTGATTTATTGAAGCAGTTGTTGTTTAGCTTGTTGATAATTGGATCACATTGACTGATCTGTACTTTGTTGAGCCAGCATGGCCTTCCAGAGAGAAACCCCATTTGCTGGTTGGCTCATCCTTTTTAAAAAAGGATACTGTGAATGGTTCCAAATGTTACCTGGAGCTGCAATGTAGCATGTTTCTTAAACTAAAAGCAAAAGAGGAGAGACGGCATTACCTACATCTTTAACTGCAGGCCGACCCCAGGTTATCAATGCCCCACCCAATGCCTGTGTTTAAGAACCAACCTCCGTAAGACCTACCAAACTGGCACTCAATGCCGTCAAGTTGATTCCAAGAGTGAACCCAAAGACCAGAGTTAAAGCTACTCCCTAAGGTTCCAAGACTCAGCCTTCACGGGCACAGACAGCCTCGTCATCTTTCTCCCACAGAGCACCTGGTGGATTTGAACTGCTGCCCTTTCCGTTGGTTAGCAGCCCAGCATGTGACCCACTGTGCTACAAGGGCTCCAACAGTAAAGCCTGTTATATTAAAAACTCAAGGTCGGTGCAGTAGTTCGCAGTAACAGTTGGACATCACTGTAGTTGGGCCAGTCCCAACACATAGGGGCAGAGTACAACTGCCCCCTAGGGTTTCCAAGACAGTACATCTAACTGACTGACATGGCCACATCTTCCCTCAGAGCAACTGGTGGGTCCAAACCACCTGTCTTTCAGGTAGTAGCTGAGCACTTAACCACTGTGCTACCAGGCTCTTTGACTCGAAACAAGACAGCATTGTGAATACTATGAGATGTAAAGAGATAGGTGTCTCAGTGTATCTGGGAGGCTTTTTTACTCACTGAAAGGCACACTATAGATCAGGAGTGTCAAACTGGCGGCCTGTGGGCTGCATACAGCCGCCGAGGTAATTTTTTGTGGTCCACGATGCTCTGAAATAAAATGAAAATAGAAAAAATTGTTATGAAGAAAATAGCGCTTAGGGGAGATCGAGGCAATACTGTACATACAATTCCCTCATTACATTTTATTTCAGATCATCATGGGCCACAAAAAATTACCTTGGGGGCTACATGCGGCCTGCAGGTCACCAGTTTAATACTCCTGCTATATATGATCTATTAAGACAAGCATGTCACAGAATATAGCCACAAATAACCGTGCCAACTGCCCTTTCCTAAAGACAGAGGTAGGAACAGAAGTCATCATCACGGAGCCTCCTGCATGGAATATATTAGTGTGTAAAGGTGAAGCTGAGGTACAGGGTGACAGACAGACATAACTGACAGGACAAGGGAGAGCAGAAACAGAAATAGCTTTATTAGGGGGGAGCTCCTGGAGGAGGTTCCCTGACCTAGGCCCACAGGTCAGGGAAGTCGTGCTCAGCAGCTGGGGGCTCTGGTTTTTAAAGGGGTGGTGAGGAATGCATGGCAATTATGGCAATTAGCATATGGGGTCTGGAAACTCCGAGAATTGCTTGTCTACTCTGTGGCTTTCTTCAAACCGAACCGGAACATCTGGTTTCACTGGTTATCTCATATGGCGGTTATCTTATCTGGCACCGTCTGCTGCTGACCTTTGGGATGTGCAGGGTAGCACTTTCAGGCCCCTGACCTGCTTCAGCTTAGTCCAAATGGGGCTGCCTAGTTCTGACCCGGCCCAAACATTACAAACTTCTTAATAGTGGTAATGGGTGACACGTTCTGTCTTAACCGCTTCCTGCAGAGATAGGGCGAAGAAGGGGGTGATTAGAGTTGGAAGGTTTGGGGCCTGGGTCGGTCAGCAGCAGACTGTAGGAGTGGAGAAGCTGATTGAAAGTGAGGGTGGAGATATTTTTCATTCGTTTCTACAAAAATGTAAACACACATGGAGCTAAAAGTAATAGTCCACAGATTATTATTGGAGGTCTTATGAGGCGCATGATCCAGGTAATGACAGGGCTTTGAAACCACGAGGAAGGGCTGGTGGTGCCCTACTGACCGTTTTCTGATTTCCTTGGCCATGGTTTTTAACAATTTAACATTTTGCTCAACCACTCCCGACTTATTAATATAGTAACACTTTTTTCTTAGAAACATGCAGGTACCTTCTTTGTCAACTGTTAACAGATCCAATGCAAAATGGTTCTGAAGGGTTACCTGTGCCAGGGCTGTAAGCTGTCGCTGTAAGGAGGTGAGAGACTTCGAGGTGGAGTCTATGACTAGCTGGAGTTGTTTGTTAAAGTTTTGTGTTTGGAGCATGCTGTGCCCTAATGGGTGAGTATGCAGACGTGGGCATGTGGACCCATGAGTGCAAGTGAGCGAGTTTGAGATTAACAATCTGCAAATCCCATGCAGAGAAGTCATGCTCATCCTGATTGTGAAGTACAGATTCGCTGTGGGTGGGCATTGGGCAGTGACCAGGAGGGGATGGGAGAGGCTGATGCGAATTAGTTAGGCAGCAGGCACAACCTTGTCTGCTCTGTCGCTTCCCCGTGTTCCCGGGGAACCATCAGCTTGATGTCCTTCACATTTCTCACCCTTAATCTTTCTTACTATGGACACATTCACTTCTTTCGCAACTTCACAGCAAACAGCTTTCTGTAACTTTCAAATTTCTTCACATTCTGGCACAGCCAGACATTCTATAATAAGTTATCCAACTCTTTTTCTGATAATTTGCAACTTACTCTGACCTTCTGAAACTTACTGTTTCCATCTAGACTTAAACATTCACTGAAATGAAAATTGTATTAACTAAGTGTCAGCAAAGGGCTAAAGGTCTGTTGGGAGTTGCTTCTGCTGCATTGCATAAAGGCTGCTGCGACCACTCTCAGGGAGCTTAATGGTTTAGTTATAAGGGAGAAATTAGGGACCTAATGTAAAGTGTTTGTTCACTCAAAGTCAGTGGTCCGAGATTCTTTATGACTTCGTATTTATTTAGAGTTAAACTCTGAGTGGTGGGGTGGGGCACAGGCTTAAACACACAGCAGCAGAACGAGATGAGTGTGTCTTGGAGGAGAGAGAAGTTGGGCTGTGTTTGCTTTAGAAATGTTTTAGGAGGGGCTGCAGGTAAAGGCAAATGAACGCTGACAAGCTGGGTTAAGGGGGATGGTGAAAAAGGTGTAGTGTAGAAAAAGGGGAGTGGAATGTGAGACAAAAGAGTATAGGGGTCCAGAACTACTGAGTGTATGGGGATAACAGCTTCCTTAATGAGGTGCAGGTCCTGGACCAAGTGATAAATAACATTTGGTTTCTTACTGGTGAGATTGGAGTGTTGCAGGGAGAGTGAGTAGGAGTAATGAGGTTGTTAGAAAGGAGGCATTGTATGATGGGTGTGTTAGACAGGGTTCTCTAGAGAAACAAAGCCGGAATGCTAATACTTTTATATATTTTTATACAGATAGATAGATATATAACATAAGAAATAAACAGTTAATTAAATTATAAAGCAGTACAAATGGCTCAGTGCAACTCACTCCCATGAGACAGTTGTGAAACACTGGCAGTCCTTCAAATCGTGAGGGCCACCAGGTAGTCCTCTGTAGAGCAATTCAGGCTGTCTGGGCACAGGCAGCAAACAGCAAGGCAAGTCACCAAGAGTCAGCCAGATGACAGTCACCCAGTCCCTAGCTCAAGAGATGTAAATTCCAGTGGTGTGGCGACACAGGTCTTGAAGGAACCTCAAATTACAGCAACACTGCCCATGGGTTAGATGTCCCACAGGTAGTGTGGCTTGCAAATTGAGGCAAAGAACAAGCAAGGTAGCCGCACACTGGTCCGATGATCAAAGAGCAAGAGACAAAAAAGGCAAGGCTGGCAAAACCATTTATCTCTCCGCCCTTCAATTAATCCCACATGTGGTTATCGGCCAGGTTGGCACAACAAACTAACTACCTCCATGGGTTAACATTGGGAAGCAACAAGGCCTGTAGGTCCAGTTCTTCCAGGTTGGGTGAAAGAAGGGGAAGGGGCAGAGGTGCTATGAGACTAAAAGTCAGGTGTAAGGAGGCTCCTAACTTATTTAAAATGTCTCCTCCCAACAGAGTGACCAGGCACGAAGGGATTCTAAGGAAGGAATGAGTAAAGGACTGGTACACCTGGGGCAAGTAGGCTTGCCATCAATATCCATGACTGAGAATGAGGAAGGACTGCTTAGCCCTGAAAATGAGGGCAGGTCAGAAAAGATAGCTTCTATGTAAGAAGTAATTTGCTCACCCAGTACCTTGAGCAACACCCCAGGCTTGGCGAGGGTGATGGGGGTCCAGTCAGGGTCTCCTCAGACTTCGGCCAATCCCAGCAGGGCCAACAGCGGGTCAGGAATTGGAAGGACAGTCCCCCGAGTGGAGACGCAAAGGGCCTGTCGCTTTTCCAAGGACAGTCGGACTTCCAGTGTCCGCTTTGACCACACGCCAGGCAGGGTTTGGTTGGAGCTTTCGGCCTGCGGCACTTTTGTGACCAGTGTCCTTCTTCCCCGCGCTTGAAGCAGGTGCCAGGTGGCGGTCATTGTTCCTATACACCCTTGCCCCATGCTGCCCTTCTGGGGTCTTGGGGGATCGCTGGCCGCAGGGCTGCTACTAAGGCTTGGGTTTGAAATTTTGCCTTCTGCCGGGCTGACTGCCTGCTCCTCACGGGTGTTAAAAACCTTGAATGCCATATTCACTAAATCTCGGACTGGGGTTTGAGGGCCTTTCGGGTTAAAGCATCAGTTAAGCAGAATAAAGTGGCTGGATTCTCATCAGGCTTTTGAGTGATTTTAAGTTTATTAAAATTGACTCCTGTATGAGAAATGGCCTGAAGCCAAGCCAGGAAACACTGAAGCATCTTATCACGGCAGGCACGTCTGTCCCTACCTGCTTGGTTGTCAATTTGATAATTCTAACCATGTTTTTATCTGGGAACCGCCTAGGTCAGGGTCGGTCAAATGAACCTGGTTGGAGTGCTACTGAGCAGTGATAAAATGCGTTCCTTTTTATCTGCGGTTAGGGTCGAAGAAAGGATGACAAAAATGTCATGCCAGGACAAAGCATAAGCTTGAGTTAAATATCGAAACTCCTTAATACAGATGGTGGGGTCATTAAAAAGGAGCCTAAACGCTTTTCATTCTGAGATAAATCGGTGAGAGAGAAGGGAACATGAAGCGGACCACTCTCAGTCCTGATCACTTTCAGGAGCGGACAAAGGAGAAGGGCGGGGTTCTGCGGTCCATGTGCTTGCTCACCGGCGAGGTGAGTGCAGACTCGGGTTCCTCCAGCAAGGCGGGTAGATCAGGAGAAGAAGACGTGGGGGGCTCCAGGGGGCCAGAATAGGGAGAGGGGCGAGTAGGAGGGGAGACAGGTGTTCAGGCAGGTCTGAAAAGGCAGACACCAGATGGGGGTGCAGAAGCAGGAGAAGAGGAGGAATTTTCTTTAGTCAAGAGAACTTGGGAAGGGGAGCAGGAAATACCGAGAAAGGGACAGGAGCGAGGAGAAAAGAAGGCCTGGACGTAAGAACCTCAGACTATTTGTGAGTTTACTGGCAGAAATTGTCGAGATTTCAGAGGACAGTGAAATCAAAAGTGCAGCAGGTGATTAAAGTTGTTACTTCCCTGAGCCTTCTGACCCCTCTCTCCTGCCCGTCTCAGGGCAGCGACAAGGCTCAGATTTCTGGCAAGCAGGGATTTGCGCCCCACTTCCCTATCTGGGAGAGGTCTGTCAGAGGCTGCTGGTGTTGGCTCAGAGGGGGCTGAGCAGGGAGGGAGAGAGGGAGGGAGAGTTAGAGAGAGACTCCAGGGAAATCTGAGGGGTCTGCCTCCAGGGAGGGGACGGGTGTCGGAGGCACAGTGCCTCAGCCTTTGGGATTTGAGGGGGTAGCGAGGGAGGTGATGGTGAGGGGTACCCAGAGTATGGAGGAGGCCTTACTGGGGGCGCAGACAAGGAGTCAGGGGGTCCAGAGAAAGACGGAAGGGGAGTGCTGCCTGGGCCTGATTAAGAGCGTGTTTGGCTGAGAGACCTTGAGCAGGGTGACAGGTAGTAGAGAGGGACGGGGGCGAAGAAAGAAAAAGACCTGAACATATAGGACTTCTGATTATTTGTCCAATTGGTATTGAGGCCAAACTTGGTTACAGAAAAAGACTAGGCGTTTAGGGCCAGAGATCAGGAGCCAAACCCAATTCAGTAAGGTTGGCAGTAGGCACCCCAAAGGACTGTCCTTAGGGTGTTGGGACAGAAAACTTCCCATTGTGTCTCACACTGCAGGGGGTACGGACGGACAGAGGAGAAGGGCGTCCCCTGGTCGCTGTTCACTCCCGTCAGTCAGGAGGTGGCCTGGTAACCCTGAGAGGCATCCCCGCCAAAGCTAGGGGCCCAGTGCTCTGGAACAGGAAGGTTCCCTGACGCAGATCTACGGCTTTTGTCCAGCAGACAGGGACAGACACAATGGAAGCCGAGGAGGGAGAGGGGGGCCTGGCTTTATGGCCGGTAGAATAGAGGTTGGTCAGAGGCCTTTGTTCAGGGTGAGAGGAAGGGGAAGCAGAACATTTTAGAGAAAGCACTGCGGGGCCACAGACGCAAAACACACAAACCGGTAGAAAGGCTCAGACGCACCCTCTGCATTCCAGTCCAGGCAGAAGGTGCAGGGACTGCTCGGCCTAGTGCTACCAGTAGGAGTCCTGTTATCAGCAGGAATCCCAGGAGGTAAACACAGCGACAAAAGGCTGGAGGCCACATGAGAGAAGAGAGACACAGAGAAAAGATGGACACGAGAAACTGGCCTTACGTTGCACCCCTTTGGGGAAAGGCAGTTATTTCTAGCGCCTCTTGGTACTAGGGTTGCAGAACAAACCCCTGCAGCGGAGCCACGCTCAGCTCCCTAGCGTACTTGCTTTTCAGGGCTTTCAGCTAGTTAGCCTCCCACGGACCCTAAGTTCCCGTATGAGTTTGCTGGCCCTCAGTGTCCAGAGCGACAAACGAGACAGAACAAACATAAAGAGAGAGATACTGACCAGAAGTCGCTCGTTCAGACAGGCTCCGGAGGAGGTTCGAGAGGAGAGGAGGGGTGGGCTGCATCCCAGCTGAAGCAGGGCCGGGACAGCACGGAGCCTGTGTCCCTACCTCTCCCAGGCTTCGGGCACCAAATGTAAAGGTGAAGCTGAGGTACAGGGCGACAGACAGACATAACTGACAGGACAAGGGAGAGCAGAAACAGAAATAGCTTTATTAGGGGGAAGCTCCTGGAGGAGGTTCCCTGACCTAGGCCCACAGTTCAGGGAAGTCGTGCTCAGCGGCTGGGGGCTCCGGTTTTTAAAGAGGTGGTGAGGATGTATGGCAATTAGCATATGGGGTCTGGAAACTCTGAGAATTGCTTGCTGATTCCTTGTGGCTTTCTTCTAACCTGGAACATCTGGTTTCACTGGTTATCTTATCTGGCGCCGTCTGCTGCTGACCTTTGAGGTGTGCAGGGAAGCACATGCAGGGCCCTGACCTGCTTCAGCTTAGTCCAGACAGGGCTGCCTAGTTCAGACCCAGCCCAAACAGAGTGGTGAAGAAAGTAGATGGTGCCTGGCTATCAATCGGAATAGTGTCTGGGGTCTTAAAGCCTTGTGTTCAAACAAACAGCCATCTAAGCGAGGAGTCAACTCAATTCACAGAGAAGCACACCAGCTCATGTGATCCAGAGATGACAATTACAAAATTCTAATATGGTGAAGAGAAAAGTATCAGAGCTAAAATTATGAACACCCAACTTGTAGACGCCTATGGTGGCAATGGGAGCCCAAAACCCATCTGCAGAGTATCTGGTCAGACTGAGCTGTTGGCAGAACTGCTGTAGCCGCAGGCAAGAGTCTCCATCAGGCTAACATATCAGGCAGAGGCCATAGTAACCTTGATGACGCTCGATCAAACTCATACTTGGCCAGTTGACCTCCCTATAGACCGACCTGAATCTGTTCTGGGTGCAAGTGTCTCTTATTACGGTTCCTTGACAGGAACTTCTTCCCTGGCTTTTTGAATGTTGATGGGGGTCTTTTCCTTCATACGCATTATTTGTATTTTTGTCTGTATGCTATTACCACCTTAGTGCGATTTTGTTTTTGATTGTTTTCTGTTGGGTTTCCCAGTTGTGAAACACAGGAGTGGATGCATAATAAGCATAACTGATACACGGGTTTATAGGGGATGCAGGGGTGGAGGATGGGTGATATGGAGGGAAAGGGGATTTGGGAAGTAAACCATGAAGGCAGGAGGGGGGAGGGAGCACTAGAACTTATTGTGACTGCACAAGTCATTTTAAAAGTGATTTAGCTGTGTGTGTGTGTGTGTGTGCGTGCGCAGAGGGAGAGATGCTTTCAAATGGATGTAGTAGTGATTGTACAGTTCTCCTCCATTAAACTATAGAATTAATTGCATGATATGTAAATTATTTGCCAATAAAACTGTTGGGGGAAAATATCTCCATGCTAATGCTCATGGTAAAAATGGCATTAATTTTAAAAATGGCATTAATGTCTTCACACCATGTAAAGAGACCTTTTAGCAAAATACAAACAGCTAAATTTTTTTTTTAATGGCTGAGCTAATATATAGTGAAAACGCTTGGTTAGTCCTCTCAATTGCATGATGGGTGGGGGGAGGGGAGGGCAACGAGAGCTTTCAAGAAGCCTCCCTCCATGGAAAGGAGCCCTTGTTGTTCAGTGCCCTTGAGTGGGTCCTGACCCCCAGCCACTGAGTCCAGCAAGGAAACCCTGCCCTGTCCCAGGCCATCCTCACAGTGTTCCTCTGCTTGGTTGACAGGCAGTCATGGTTACAGCCAGTGTGTCAGCCCACCTGGTCAGAGGGCATTCCTTTGTCACTGCCCCTCTGTGTGATGCCCTGCTCTCGGGCCAGGTCTCTGCTGACCACGTGTCCAAAGTACATGGCGCCCCTGAGGACACTCTGGGGTGCTTCCTCCAAGACGGGGCTCTTTGTTCCTTTGGCAGTCTGTGTCGGACCGGGTTGACTAGAGAAGTGAATTCATTGACACGCGCCGAGGGGGGTGTCCCCAAAAAACCCTGGGATTTTTTT
>NW_022111357.1:43747043-43749697 GCF_000313985.2 Echinops telfairi
GAACTCGTCGGTTTGGACGGCTGGCAGCACCTCCCTCTTTTTTCTTCAACTGTTCTAAGCTGTGAAGTGGCTGTCCTTTCATGTCCCTTCATTTGTGGAACCAGAAAGAAGTCTCACAGAGCAGGGGCAGGTGCGTGGGGCAAGAGAGGCACGGTGGGGGGGGTTTGGCCAAAAAACTGGCTCACTGAGATGGCTGCGTGAGCAGGTGCATTGGTGGCAAAACCAGTCCTCAGTCTACCAAAAATCGGGCCATTTTTGTTACGCAATCTTTTCAAAACCTCTAAATAGAAAGCTTGATTAACAGCCTGACCTGGTGGAACAAACTCCAAATGCACTATAAGTCGACATTTTCCTTGGGAAGTTGACAGACATCCAGAATGAGGTTTGTCATCAATCAACATTTCACCTTTTTAGAAACAAGAAAACCACTCGCACACTTGAGTTTTTCCCACAGCGCTGCCCTTGTAAGCTGTGTTCAACATCACAACAGTTTCTGCGGCATTTTTCCAGAGCAAGAAACAAAATTTCACAGCTGCACGCTGTTCTCTTAAATCGACCATCACAAAAAAATGAGGTTCGAGCAAAAGTATTTTTATGAAAAAATTCACTGTCACCAGAGAGAACCTTCCTAGGCAATGCCACCGGGTGCACTAACTCAGAGTGAATCAGGGAAAATGCATACTACAAAGGCTTCACTCCGCCCAGTGTAATTTGGGGGTACCCCCTTGTTTAAGTGTAAGAAAACTTTTTTATCAAGGAATAATTGGATTTCAGGAAAACATCTCAGCCCAATCCAAGTCAAGTCCATAAGTCCATTACAAGTCTATAAATCCCTCTTCAGACTCATGCAGCCACATGCAATCGTGGAGAATGCAGGAAGATCACAGGTTGGTGGGTGGAGTCTGGTGGATCCAATGGCATTGGAAGTATCATCAAAGGCTCTGGCAGGTCTCAGCCAGGTAGCTCAGCAGCAGGAAGGGGAAGCAGAGAGAGAGTATGTGGCCAGCCTCCAGGAGAAAGAGTAAGAAGCCGACCTCTGAGAGCCATTAACCTCGGTTGCCCTCCAATCAAGTTGCTGCCTTATTAGCAGGCTAAATTGCACCCACATGTTCCTATGGGAGCCACGTTGACAAAAACACAAAAACTATCACAGCGTCCATGGTGCTTTCAATAGTCTTTGCCTGCATCATAATTCAAATGCATCGAGTCTTCTTCGGTCTTCCTTCGTCATGGTCCAACTTTCACGGGATAGGAGACAATTGAAAATACTCTGGGGCTTGAGTCAGTCACACCTTAGTCCCCAAAGTAGCATCCTTGCCCTTGAACACTTTAGAGGGGTCTTGTGCAGCAGCAGATATACCTACTTTATCCAACAAAAGTTTATTTGACTTTTTACACTAGGAAGTAAATTTGGGAAGTTCCACTGTTAGCACTGATCACAGACAAAGCAACTTCTCCAAGCACCAAGACAACAGCACCCGTGAGTGAGATGCACTTGACATCCAAAAGCCGGAGAAGCCCAGGGGTCGTGATCAAATGAACTGCTGCACGCAAGCCTTCTGAAAATCCCAGCACCACCCCCTTGATTCCCTCCTTCTTGTCTCTGGAAGGAGCTCTGCTTACGTCCACGTCTTCTGGGAATAACAGGGCACGCTCCCTTCCTTCCTAGGAAGGCGGTGTCCTCAGCCTGGCCCCAGCTGCGGCCATCAGTCCATCTGCAGCTGCTGGGGGTGGGGTGGGGGGTGAAGATGACAAGCTGGGCCCTCACGGGTTCTGCTTTACTGGATTGTTTTTAAAGCAATTAAAATGTTAATTGAGTAAGACTCTTTAAGCTCTGCCTTGGCTGTGGGGGTCTTCAAGTTTCTTTTGGCCGGCTCTGAAGCACTGGCCATCATTCCAGTCTGTTGATCTTCGGCGCTAAGGGGAGCCTGGGAGCGCCCTGACAGAGCCTCGGAGTAACCAGGGTCCGGAGCTCTCTGGCTGGATGATGGTTCCACAGTGGGACCTCCGCCGGGCCGGGAGCTGCTCTCCTTGTCCTCCGGGATGCTGTCCCCCTAACCCAAGTGGACCACTGCAGAGACAGGGCTCAGTGCAGTGGTGCTGGGTGTGTCTGCGCCTGGTTGGTCGTTCTGTCTTAGCCTGATCCCATCCTCCCTGGTGGAAGGAAGGTGAATGAAGCCCCACAGGGACAGGAGTTGGGTGGGGGGGGACGGACACGGAGCAGCCAGTGCAGCTCACTGTGGCAGCCCTGGTGACGTCCCTCACTTTGCAGGCTGCTGTTCTGTGCGGCTGCTAAGCCGGGCCCAGGGAGCCCTTTCTCCACCTTCCCTCAGGACTCTGGCCGTTGTTTGCTCTGGGAGTGTGTCTGGTGCCCGCGTGGCTGACAGGAGCCCTCTGAGCCTCTCTCTTGCCCATTTTTGGCAGCGAGTTGTCGGAAGGCCGGATGTGGACGCAGGGCCCATCCATCGCAGTCCCGCAGTAGTTGCTTTCCGTGGAGGCTGTTAAGTCCCAGAAGGCCGGCCTTGATCTGGCCGCCAGAAGAGGACAGTGTGCCCCTTTGCTGCGGGCATGCCCTTGAGGCAACCGGGGGCCACTACTCCAAGGCCATCCCGATGATAGAGTATCTTCCCAATGATATTTTCTTCAAAAAACAT
>NW_022111357.1:43750790-43752659 GCF_000313985.2 Echinops telfairi
TTGACATACATGTCCATCCCCGGGAAACCGGATAATCAAGATAAAGACCTAATCTGCTCATCCCCGAAAGTTTCCCATGGCCTTTTGTGATTCCTCCTCCTGACTCATCTGTGTCCTCAGCCCAGGCAGGCACTGACTGACTTTTGCCATATAGATGGGCTTGCATTCCCTAGAGTTCATCATTAGTAGTAGTCTACGCGGTACGTACTCTTTTTGTTGTTGTTTAAATCTGCCTTCTTTCACACGCCATGACAATCCTGAGACCCATTCATGCCAGCAGTCTGTTCCTTTTTATTGCCAAGTGTGTCCGTTGTTTGGACGTGCCACAATTGGACTTTCCATTCACCACCTAATGGGCATTTGGGGGACATTGCACATAAAGGTCTTTATACAGATCTTGGTGTAGACGCATGCTTTCATTTCTCTTAGGCGAAAACCAAACTTTTTCCCAAATTGCCTGTATCTCTGGTGGCATAGTGGTTACGAGTTGGGCTCCTAACCACTAGGTCAGCAGTTCGAAACCATCAGCAGTTCCACAGAAAAAAGATGGGGCTTTCTAGTCCCATAAAGAGTTACAGTCTTGGAAGCACACAGGTGCTACCCTGTCCAGTAAGGTCACCATGACACAGCATGGATTCGATGGCAGTGAGTTTGCCAACATAAGTTCTCCTCCCCCACGCTGTGTGCATTGCACTTCCTCATACCCTCAGCAGTTGGCATGTCCGTTGTTTTCCATAGAGTGGTACAAATGTGAACTGGCCCCACTGCAAAGCAGAAGGTTGGAGGTTCAAGTCTATCTAGAGGCACCTTGGGAGACAAGTCTTGGGGGTCGGGGGCTGGGGGTCATGAGTTTGCATGGACTCAACAGTCAGGCATGTGGTTTGGTCAGCTGTAATTTGCATCTCCGTGAGGGCCAAGGTTCCCCTGACCCAAGCCATGGTACGGATGTGATGTGATCGCCTCAGGTGCATGTGGAAGTTGGGCATCAAATAAGGAAGACGGAAGCAGAATAGATGCATTTGAAGTGTGGTGCTGGCAGGGGATTGAGTACCACTGACGGTCCGAAAAGCTAGTAAAGCCCTCTTGGAAGAAGTAGGGCCAGCATGCTCCTTCGAAGCAAAGCTGACAAGATCCCATCTCACGTACATTGGCCATGTCAGGAGAGACCAGAACCCTGGAGAAGGGCGTCATTCTTGGTGAAATAGAGGGAGGGGCAGTGAGAGGGAGGACGCCCTTGACAAGATGGACTGACACCTTGCCTACAACAATGGCTCAAACACAACAGCTCTTGGGAGGGTGGTGCAGGCCTGGGTGGTGCTCTGTGCCACTGCGCAGGGATTATTCTGCCTCAGAATTGACTCAAAGGCGCGTAATCACAGTGACTAGTGGCTTTGAGAACTGCTTAGTCATACGTTCTTTAGGGGAGTGCCTGTTAAAATCTCTTTTCTTCTTAAAGTATTAAATCATTTTATTGGTGCTATTACAGATATTATAACACTGCATAAATCAATTATATCAAGTGAACTTGTACATATGTTGTCATCATCATTTTCAAAACATTGTCTTTCTACTTGAGCCATTTGATATCAGCTCCCACCCACCCCCATTTTTAAAAAATCAGTTTACTGGGGGTCTTACAGCTCTTAAAACATTCTGTACATCAGTTGTATCAAGCATATTTGTACATATGTTGCCATCATTTTCTAGTTGAACCCTTGGTATATCAGCTCCTCTTTTTTCCCTTCCTCCCAACCCCCCCACCTTCATGATCCCTTGATAAATGATAAATTATTACTTGTTTCATATCTTACTCTGATTGCTGTCTCCTTCCACCCACAGTTCTGTTATTCATCCCCGTCGAGGGGGGGG
>NW_022111357.1:43754184-43770549 GCF_000313985.2 Echinops telfairi
GAGAGAGAGAGAGAGAGAGAGAGAGTTTGGCTCTGATGGGGGCTGGCCCTGTAGACCTCTCTGTTCAGGAGTTGCCCCGTGTGGTTACGTTGTCCTCCAGGTTTGGTGTGCCGTAGTGGCGTCTGCACTCACTACTCCCATTTCTGTGGAGACGTAAACGATACCCTCCCCCTGAGCGGTTAGTGCCCTGCTCCACCAGTGCCATCATTTCCCACTCCCCGCCCCCCTTTTCTCCCTCCACCTCAGCTCCTCATTGTTAAAATATTTTGCTATTTTTCTTCTTTTTTTGTGTGACAGTTTTCTTATTACTGAGTTTTGAGAGGACTTCCTATAATCTGATACCAGTCCTTTGTGAAGGAGCCCCCGCAGCAGGAGGGTTTGCGTTGGCCTGAGAACCTCAAGGTCAAGGGTTTGAAACCACCAGCCACACCCTGGGAGTACAGATTCAAAGTCTTCAAAACCTACAAGGGCAATTCTGATCTGCCCTATAGACTCGTGATGAGTCAGAATGACTCGGTGACGGGGAGAGTGAGCCTGAATCAGGAGCCGCGTGGCAGTCGGCGTCGTAGTGATTTGTGCAGTCTGCGCCGACAGCACTGCTGCTCCGCCTTTCAAGGGATCAACTCGAGCACGCCGACTTCGGAGTTTGTTTTTGTTTTGTTTAGTCTTTTGGCACATGTATCTTGAGCAAGTTTTTTTCTCCATCTGGGGCTTGTACTTTTATTTTCTTAAAGTTAATATGAGTAGTAAGATAGCAGTAAACATGAATAGTAAAGTATTCTAATTGTACTAAAATTCCACTTATCATTTAGGAAATGTCATGCTTTTGAAGTTACTTATTTCTTCTAAGCAGTTTTATTGGCACATAATCCACAAACCATACAATTGAATGTTCAGTCATCGCAAGAGGAGTTGTACAGTCATTACCACAATCAATTTTAGGCTTTTGTTTTATTTTTAAGAAAGCGTTTGCCAGACTCAGGGTCAGTAAGACTTCTGTGTTGTTCAAATGATGGTCCTTTTCATGTCGGTGTATAGTCCATTTTCAGACGTGGTACTCGTCCAGTGGGGAGCTGCATCTGTTTACACGTGGCTCTCTCCTGGTGGTCTGACAAGTGAAAACACAGGGCGGCTAACCGCAAGGCTGGCCGTACCCCCCACCAGCCCTTCTGTGCGAGAAAGACGGAGAGTCTCAGAAACCCGAAGGCGCCGTTCTCTCTGCCCTACAGGGTCTCTACGTGTTAGAGTGGACTTGATGGCTGCGGCTTGGTTTTTATATTATCCAGTTCCAACGTTGGAGGATCGTGTGGGCAAACTTAAAAAATAGGAAGTACCAAAAGAAGGTGGAAGGACTATGCAGTCATTGTACCAAAATGAATGGATTGACAGTCATTTGAGGAGGTTGCATGTGACCCAGAGACAATGGTATTAAAGGAAGAAGCCCAAGCTGCCCTTAAGTGGATTGGTGAAAAACAAGCCTTGCCTGGGTCCCCAAGTGGTGCTCATGGAGGCCACAGCCAGGGGTCAAAAGACTCCTTGCACTGGGGAACTGCGCCGCACAGGACTTCTTTGGAATATTGAGGGTCGGGGACTAAGGTGCTCTTTTGCCTCACATGCATGTGAAAGTTGGACATTGAATAAAGAAGACTGACCAGGTGGCCGCCCCCTGCGAATGTGCTGCTGCAGGAAGTCCAGAGCAGTAGGGCCTCGGCCTGCAGCCGGCGTGTGCCCTCAGCAGCTCACACGCCCCGCCCCGCCCGGCCGCCATGGGCATGCGACCCTCCGGCCTTGATCTGCCCTCAGTGTGCAAGTTCACAGACAAGCACCAGTGGGTGAGAGCTGAAAATGCTGCTGGCATCCTTCTTTGCCCAGGGAGCTTTGGGAGGTGTTGTTAGTGAGGACAAAAGCGGACACACAGGACGCGCGTGGTGCTTTGTAAAGTGTCGGGGCTGCTGGTGACTCGACCCTCCTTCATGGGGAGCAGTCCCAGAAACAGATGACAGGCTCACAGACGACCAGGATTGTGAACACATCCGGTCATGAAGCCGCTTGGCTGATCAAGGTGACACTGGCCCCCCTTCGGAACCTGATGCACGACTGAGTGCAAGAGGCCTGTGGGAAGTACACGAGAGGCCAGGGGGCAGCGGAGCCGAGCAGGAACAAACTGGTCTGGAACATCTCACCCAGCAGAGCTGTCTTCAGTTAGTGGCGGGAAGACTTAAAGTGGCGCTTAGCAGGAAGTCCCCGGGAAAGCAAGAAACTAGCTGTGGCAACTTTGCACGCAAGCACCCCTAACTCCTAGTGATTGCGGAGAGACGCTGAGCAAGACGCTGAGCGCTGCTTTGGTCACAGTCGCCTGTGGGTTTTAGGATCTAGTTATAATATTCAGAATTCATGAAGTGATCTTTGGTAAGAATAGTTACAAAACTGACGTCACTCAAAAGCTACAGTGTTCTCTTAAGCCTCCTATAATCTTGTAGTAGCTATTGCTGATAGCCAGACCTGGTTTGGGCCAGCATACCTAATTTCCTGCTGGAAATGACCAGGATTGGAGCTAAGTTTTTATTTGTTTTACAGTATCAGCTGAAGAACAATGCTATTTTATGTTTTCAATACAGTAAGCAACAGACAGCCTTGCAACAACATAAGAAACCATTTAATAAAACCTTCAGCCTCTTAAAACAACAACAAAAAGACAACTGAATAAGAACCGATGCATGTGAATTGTGGGGCTGGAGAAGAATATTGAAAGTACATGGACTGCTAAAAAGACAAACCAACCTGCCTTGGAAGAAGTACGGCCAGAGTGCTCCCTAGAGGCAAGGGTGGCAAGACTTCATCTTCTTTATCGTGGGCATGTTGTCAGGGAGAGACCAGTCCCTGGAGGAGGACCACATGCCTGGTAGAGCGGAGGGGCAGTGAAAAAGAGGGAGGCCCTCAATGAGACGGCAACAATGGGCTCAAGCCTAGGGACAGTTGTGAGGGTGGAGCAGTGGTCCCTTCTGTTGTGCACGGCTGCTATGGGTTGGACCTCCTGCTTAACGACAGAAACCCCCACCCCCACCCAAGCCATTCCTCCCGTGTGCAGTGGAGCCCTCTTGGAAGCAGAGAGAGAGAATTCCCGGCACCATCCAGAAAGGAAAGCCACCAGTAGACCTTATTGGAAACGCCTGCCTCAGATGGCAGGCCTTGACTGCTTCTTCCGCGAGCACTGCTAGTGACTCCTCAGTCTTCTCTGTTGGCCATGATGTTACCTGCTGGTGCAGTTGTGAGGGTTGTGCTCTCTGCATTGAGTTGTCATCCACACTGAAGGCTGCGATCCTTGATCTTCATCAGCAAGTGCTGCAAGTCCTCCTCTCAGCAAGCAAGGCTGTGTCACCTGCATATCAAAGGTTGTTAATAAGCCTTCTTCCAATCCTCATACCGCATCCTTCTTCGTATAATCCAGCTTCTCTGATGATTTGCCCGACAGATTGAATAAGTGTGGTGAGAGGGTACAGCCCGTTGGCACATGTATGCCCCTGTTCCAGGCACAGAACTGCCTCCTGATCCACGCACAGGTTCCTCGTGAGCACAGTGTGGTTTTCTGGGATTCTCGTCCTTCCCAGTGCTATCCATAGTTTGTGAGGATCCACACAGTCAAATGCCCTAGCATAGTCAATAAAACACAAGTAAGCATCTTGTTGGTTTTCTCTGATTTGAGCCAAGATCCATCTGGCATCGGCAGTGATATCCCTTGTTCCATGTCTTCTTCTGAGTCCGGCCTGACTCCCTAGCAGCTCCCTGTCAATGTACCGCTGTAACCACTGTGGGATGACCTTCAGCAAAAGCTGACTTGCATGGGGCATCCATGATGCCGTTCTATAAGTTGCACATTCTGGGTGTCACCTTTCCTTGGGGGGTATGATCTTTGGATTACAGCCTTGGGAACCCTGTCCTTTAGGGTAGGGTCACAATGACTTCAGGGCACTGGCTTGGGTTGGGTTTGATTGGGTTTTGATTTTGTGGTTTTTCAATGTTTAACCTTTTGAGGAAGCAGTAAGTTTCCACCACGGCTCCATTTCCACAGCTCTGTTAGCAATTTTGTTCCGATTTCTTCATATCCTTGCCAACACTTGTTATTTTCCCTTTTCTTGGTCAGTCACCCTAGTGGGTGTGAAGTGCAGTGTCATCCTGGGTGTGAGCTGCTTCCCTGATGACTCATGATGGTGAGCATGTCTGTGTGTTTGTTGCCCATTTGTAGGACTTCTTTGACAGTCCACTAATGTTTTAATTGGGCTGTTTAGTTGATTTTGTTGTTGAGTTTTAAGGCTTCCTTATGTAGTCTAGGTCTTAAACCTTTATCTGATGAATTATTTCCTGTTATTTTCTCCCATTCTTTAAGTTGTCTCTTCACTCTGTCGGTTTTCTCCCTTGGCACACAAAACTTTGTTTTGATGAAGTCCGGCTTGTTTTTTCTGTGGTTGATTGTTTGGGCTCTGTCTACACATTCACCGCTAGAAGGTCCTGGAAAGCTACCCCGGTGTGTATTCTGGGAGCTCTATGGCTTTGATTCGCTTGCGTAAGTCGCTGATCAATGCTGAGTTGATTTCTGTGTGTGGTGTGAGAGCTGGGTCTAGCTGTGTTCTTCTGCATGTGGAGATCCAGCTGTGCCAATCCCATTAGTTTAACAGCTCGTTCATTCCCCAGTGGATGGCTTAGGCCCTGTCATTGATACAGAGATCAGTGGTTCTCAACCTCCCGAATGCTGCGACCCTTTAATACAGTTCCTCATGTTGTCATGACCCCCCAACCATAAAGTTATTTTTGTTGATACTTCATCCCCGTCATTTTGCTGCTGTAATGAATTGGGTGACCCTTGGGAAAGGGTCATCTGACTCCCAAAGGGGTCGTGACCCACAGGTTGAGAACCCCTGACCTAGATAGATGCGTTTATTTCCAGATTCTGTTACATTGGTCTTATGTTGATCCTTATACGAGTACTGCACTGTTTTTGTTGCTGTTGTTTTGTATCATATTTTGAAATCCGGAAAGTGCACAATCCTACGTTGTCCTTTTTCAAGGTTGCTCTCCCTGCTAGAGCCCTCGAACCGTATGAATTTGAAGGGTTTTTTTTTGTTTTTTTTACTTTTTATGTTTCTTTTCTAGGAAGCAGGAAAAACTGTTTATTTTGTTGTTTTATTTGCACTTATCTGTGGAACTGGCAGCCCTAAAAAATGTTAACTTGACTTGAAATTAATGAGATCAAGTTTAGGAGTCTGTGAACATGGAGTGTCTTTCCATTGGCTAAATTTATTTCTAGGAATTTTATACCTGAACTGGTTGACAGTGTCCTCAGAACCTGTTGAACGCCAGGGGGTGGTTTTGTGACTCAAGACCAGCCCAAGGCTGATCCCCACGAGGTGAAGGTCAGCTGGGTCTCCACTTTCCGACCTTCTCACCAGTGCTTGACAGTGGCAGCCCTCCCGTGGCACCCTCCACCTCTCTCTGGGTTCAGAAGTCCAGTGCTCTGACTACACAGACCTCACAGGCCATACTTACAGTACGTGGATTATTCAGGCAGCAACAGCAGCTTACGATGAAGGATTAGGATCAGGAATATATAAACAAGGCCTCTCTTCTTCGGTGCAGACAGCTCTTTCAGCTCCTCTCAGTCCCCTAAGGACAGGCTCCACTTGGCCCCGCCGTCACCACCGACTCTGTTACAGGGCCCCTTCTGGACCTGTCCCCACAGACTCTGCCTGCTGGGCCCTTTCCAGGCCCTTCGCTGTCTGTGGGGTTGCAGCCTCGGCCAGGGTTGCAGCTCGTCTAGCACATTCGTGCCTCCTTTCTCTCTTCTCCCCTCTCCTCCTCTGCTGCTTCTCTCCTGGCTGCTTTGCTCTGCCTGAATAAACTCTGGGATAGGCTGTGTGCACGCGCGCGCGCGCGCACACACACACACACGTTAATTTTAAGGCGCGGCCCTCCCCAGAGGGAGGTGGACACAAACTGGCCAGTCTTTTCTCACTGTGCCATGACGCTCTATCTGCGCAGTAAGCCGTAGTGACTTCATTTGACTAGCCTCTGCCCCAGTCCCGGCAAGGTGCCTGCCACTCAGTCCACATGACAGCCCAAACCCAGACCACACGTCGAGGGCCTCAGGTTGTGGGTAACTTACTTACCCAGGCAAAGGCAATGCCCCTCCTCTGGGTCCGAAAACTAGGGCAGAGGTATCTCCTCAGGACGTAGGAGCAAAACCTCTCAGGCTTGTCCAAAACCAAAGCAAAAGGCCTCAGAAAGGAGCGCATTTCGCCACATTGCTGTCATCCAACCTGGTTGGGATGGTGAATTGCTGATGTAGAGGAGCCCAGCTGGTTTCTGTGCGATGGATGATCTTGGTTGATTTCATCTGTTAGCTCTAGCACCTTTCTTAGGAAGTTGGGATTTTCTCTGCAGGGGCCCCAGGATCACTAAGGAGTTCCACTCCTTTGTCTGCCCGTCGCCTCATTTGTACATGAATTAGAACCGGTCAGTTGTCTCCAACACAAAGTCAGTCACATGCCTGTCTTAGTACATAGTATTGCTTCTTTAACGTATTGTAACAGTAACAATGTGTTGATGTGTGTCTCCATGCCACCCCATGAACCACCATGGTTCTAACCTCAGAGGCTGTATGAGGATGGGTTCTCAATGATATGCTTACCTTAGTCAGCTCACGGTGGCATATCCTGGAACGGCAGCACTCTGGTCACAGAGCATGGTCGTTATTCTCGCAGGTGATGCATCTACTTTTATCATGGAACCTTTAAAGGATTTCACCAGGGAAGGCGTCTTGTCCAAGATGTGTCTTTGTTGAGACGCTTTTGATTACTGAATCCACCTCTCCCCTTGTTGTAGGTGTGTTGAGAGGATCTATTTCTTTGTGCGTCCATTTAGGTGGCTTATCTGTTTCTGTGAAATGTTTCCACGTCATCCAGGTTGTGTGGCCTGTGAGTGCAACGCAGGACTGTGCCGACGGTGGCGGCAGCCATGGGCTCGGCACGACAGCAGTGGTGGGCTGAGCAGGCCTGGGCAGTGTCTGCTTCTGTTGGACACGGGCTGCCATGAGATGAGACTGACCCTACGTGCCTCACAACAGCACGGCAGGAATCCCACCCACCGTGACTTGAGCTGCGAAAAACGGATTTAGACTCCCACATTCTGGCCTTAGAGGAAGGCCTTCCCCACCCACCCTCGGGGGCAATCCTTCTTGAAGATCTCCACTTGCATCCACCTTTCCCCCTCTGCCCCGACTGCCTGGTTTCCTGTGCCCAGTCTCCTGGTGTATCTCAGAGGGGGCTGGATCAAAGACACACGCCAGCAGGGAACTGCCACGTGGACATCGCCAGGGCACCCCGTGGGATTATAGCCACGGGTAGAGAGGCTAGTATTCGGACACATTTTGAGGAGGCACAATTCAGGTCATTCTCTTTACCGTAGAGTTGTCCATCGAGTCCCTAGAGGTCAGGGTAGAGCGCCTCTTGTGGGTTTCTGATCCTTGTCACTCTTTCACAAGAGCAAACCCACGGTTGACTCACAGCAACCCCCTGTGGGTGTCCAAGGCTATAAGTGGTTATGGGAGTAGCCAGCCTCGTCTTTCTCCCACAGAGCGGCTGGTGGTTTCAAACTACTGACCTGCTGCTTAGCCCAACGTGGAACCAGATGCCAGCAGGGCTCCTCTGCCGCTGTGCAGGTGAGTCTGATCACGTCGTACTTTCGATTGATAGTAATGTTGGCGCTTGAGTTTCGGCGTCTAGATTTAAGCATCTTCGCTCTTTTCTTCGCCATTCTAGCTAGGGGTTTGTGGGTTTTGTTCATCATTTCAAAGAACCTGTGGTTGTGCCAGCTTCTCTCTCCTCATCTTTCTTTTGTGTGTCTGCTCTGATCTAGATGACTCCCTTGCTCCGGGTGCATGGGGCTTCCTTTGCTCTCCCTTTCCTGATGTCTTAAGGTGTGAGGTGAGGTTACTGATTGGGCTCTTGCTCCTTTTCAATACATGACATGTAACGCAGCTGTAGATTTCTCTCTGCCTCTGCTGCGTCCTGTAGGGTTGGCCATGCTGTGTTTTCGCTCAGGGCTATTTTGTTTCTAAATTTAGCGTGTGAATTAGGCGAAGGCCAACAGCAGATCTTCCATTTCAGCTCATCCATTGCAGCCTCTTCCACCCAGCCTCAGGCTCCCACTTTCTCCCCTGGTTTCCTGGTCCATCCTCCTTTCCTGACCCTCCGAACTGTGTCTTTGGTTCAAAGCTCCTCTGTGGGTTTTACTTAACTGGTTGATCATTCTAGCATGGAGGTGAGTTCAGTTACAAATCTGAGTGGTGACTCTCGGCCGTAACCTTGGGTGTCCCACTAGTAGTCTCCATCTGACCAGTAAACCTGGCCTTCTTGTGTGACTGCAGGTGTGTCCCACATATTTCTCTCACACTATCCAGGACCTTCTAATGGGGTCCTTTTCAGGGCAGTTGGAAGTGGTGGCCAGGCACCTCTAGTTCTTCAGGTCTCAGGGTTGTGGAGACTGATGTGTGGGTGGTCCATTGGTCCACTGGACTCACGGTTTCTGCATGCCGTAAGATGTTCATCACTCTTCTTCCCTCTGAACTAAGAGAGACCAATAGTTAGTTGTACCTTAGCTGGCTGCTCATGAGCTTTTTAGACCCCAGTCTATGTAGAATGTAGCCCATTGTCTTTGTGAACTGTTACACCACTTGACCTTTGTGTCCCCTGAAACCATGATCCTGATCCCTGGAGCCCGGCAGCTCATTCCCTCAAGACATTTGGTTATGTCTAAGAAAATGCCATAAGAAATTTGCATCAAGTACACCTATGTGAATAGCCACTTTCAGACCTGTGCTTACTCGTGGGGATGCGTCCTCTCTGCCCCCCACACCCATTCAGCCCGAGGGTCTGTCAGGATTGTGTGTGTGGCGGTTTATAACAGTTGCCTCTGTGCCTTTAACTTGTGTAAACCTGCCAGGGCCTTCCCCAGTGCCCATCACCGTTTGGCTAAGCTCCCACTTGCTGTGTACTGTCTTCCCCTTTCCCTACTTAGCACCTGTTTGCCCTCCAGCCTCTCCCTCCCTCCCATTCTTGGTAGCCTTCAAAGAATGTTGCTTTCCGTGCCGGTGAAAATCCCTTCTTGAGCTAGTACAACAGTGGTCTTGTACGACATTGCCCTCCAATGATTGACTAATCTCACTCAGCGTCTTTTCAGTGGTGCCTGACTTCCTCTTGGTGACTGGTGTAGTGGTTCTGCACTGGCTGCAGTTCTAAACCCTAGCCGCTCCTAAGCCAGGGCTTTCCATCCAGCTGCAGACAGGCACAGTTCTCCTCGTGAGTGGCAGTGAGTTTGGGTTTGGAATTTGGTCTAGTGATTACTTAACACTGTTGCCTTTTCTCAACATCTCTGTGCAGTGGCCAGTTTTCTGTTATTGATTTCTTGCTATTCCACAAATACTCAGAGAAGCTACTTTATAGAGTTTTAAGCTTTTAACATTTGAGACTTGTGACCTGCAGAGTGACCCAGGGCCCTGCTGCAGGTGGTGGAGGTTCATGAACACTTTGAAAAGGTTACCCTTTCCCTTTTGAATGACCTCAGCATCTTTGTCAAAAATCAACTGACTGTATTTCAACATCATCAGAAAGACAGAACAACTGGGGGGAGGGGGGGCCCGCTGGGGACGATCAGGAAGGAGGAAGTAAAACTGTGCCTATTTCAGTGATGCGTGACCTTACACAGAGAAAACCCCTACGCTCTACCAGGAAGCTACAGAACGAATAAGTGAACCCTGTGGAGTGCCAGCGTACAAATCCAACCCGCAAGAAGTGGTCGCGTAGCTAGAGCTCGCGGCAGACTGAACCTACGCGTGCGCTGAAAAGGAAAGGAGTAACGGCGTTGAGAGTGACGCCTGAAAGAACAGTGTGTCCAGGGAGACTTACGTGTACACGGAACTCACAAACCACGGCTAAGAAAGTAAAGACGACGACGGAATAAAGAGAGGGCATTCCGTCTTCGTGGATCGTGAGATTTGATATAGTTACGATGCTAGCCCTTATACACCAGTACTATCCACAGCATACCAGCAATTCTAAAAAGCTTTGCAGATATGGAAACACCAATTCTCAAATATATAAGGAAGGACAAGAGACTTTGCACTGCTAAATACAACCTTGAAGAAGAAGAAGAAATTAGGAGTCACACTTCTTTTAAAAAAAAATCATTTTATTGGGGGCTTGTACAACTCTTATCACAATCCATCCATCCATCCATTGTGTCGAGCACATTTGTACATTTGTTGCCATCATCATTCTCAAAACATTTGCTTTCTACTTGAGCCCTTGGTAGGAGTTGCACTTCTGATCTCTAAACATCCTACAAAGCTACAATAATTAAAACCATTTGATACTTGTGTAATAATACAGATATTGATCAATAGAAACCAATTGAAAGACCAGCAGTAAGCGTATGCATTTATGGTCGATTGGTTTTGGACAGTTTGCTAAATCCATCTTATCATGAAGGAAGAGTCTGTTCAACATATGGGGCTGGGAAAGCTAGGGTTCAGGACCCACGCCTCAAACCGTGCACATAAGCTCATTCAAACATGGGTAAAGGACCTAAAATGAAAAATTAAAACCACACCGTTCCTAGACGAGAACGCCAGGGCAAGACTCTGGTAGGACTGACACTTAACAAGGGACCATCAGATCTGACAGCAAAGGCCGAGGTAGCAGAAGACAGAATAATAGAGGGCTGGGACCTCATAATAATTATTTACCTGTTGTCATCAAAGAGCTTTGTCAGCAAAGTGAGAAGACAACATACAAATTCAAGGGAACTGTGTAGTAGCGAAGAGCTTCCTATCCAAAATACATCTGAAACTGCCAGAGCTTGACGACCTAGCAGCCCAGGCCGAAACATGGGCAAAGGGCTTGAACAGCCAGCTCACCCCGGGAGAGGAGGGCGCACAGGTGGCTCAGCACCACGAGCCTCTGCCCACCCCTCCCCATGAGGTCCCTTCCCACTACAGGACGAGTACAACCGCTCCCGGGGGTCCCTGGGACTGTGCCTTTGTGACCGGAGCCCTCATCCATGGCTGATAAAATGGCGCAACCACCATGGGGAAAAATCCGCCGTGTCTTCAAAACGTTGAACACCACAGAGCAGCCTCGGACCCCAGGGGGAAGGCAGGCGCCAGCAGACGCCATCACATAAGTGTTCATTGCGCCACTTTCACAAGAACCCAGGGGAGAAGTCGCCGCCAGTGCCGGGACCTTGTTGCTTCCTCTGCTGTGCGATCCCACCGTGAGCTTCATTAGGCGCGCTGCTGGGCTCTGTTCTCAGGGTGCAGGGTTTCTGGCGTCCGCATCCATCCACTAAGGGTCTGGTTTGTTTTGTTCCATTTCTCTCCCTCTGGTGGGTTTCAGGTCAAGGTTATGCTGGGAGCGGCCCGGAGGCCAGGGGCTGAGGGCGCGGCCAACCTCAGGCTGCGCATCTGCCACCTGTGGGTTTGTTCCCTGGTCCCAGGCTGGCAGTTGTCTTGGGAAAGCATCCCTTTCGACCCAGGTTTGCAGTTCACTAGGGTTACTTCTGCCCTTCCTCTACGCGGGTAGCCCCTCGTTTCTCCAGGGGCTGTGCATAAGTGCAGCCACTGGGCACATCTTTCCAGATCGTGTCCATGGACTGGCTCCACCTCTGTCCTGGGGAGCCTGGTGGCCTAGTGGTTACACATTGGGCTGCTACCCGCAAGACGAGGTCCGCAGCTTGAAGCTGCCAGCTGCTCCTCAGGAGAAAGACGGGCCTTTCTACTCCCGTATCGCAAGGGCAGTTCTGCCCTGTCCCGAAGGATCACTGAATCGGCATCGACGCGGTGGCAGGGTGTGTGCTTTGGGAGTTTCCCACTGCCCTCCGCCTTGCCTAGTCTTCCACTTGTAGCTTCACTCAGGGCTCCTTGGCCCATCACCGTGATTCTCAGTGGAGTCTGCCTCGATGGGCGTAGCGGTTTCCTGCAGAGATCGCTTTTAAAACATCTCGCTGGTGGCAAAACCTACGGCGCATGAACGCTGCCATGCGGGCCATTTTCCGTAGACAGTTCACGCGTTCACAGGGTTGTGCAATGTCCCCAGAGATTTCCGTCACCTCAAACCGAACCTTGGTGCGTGAAGCAATGCCTCCCATGTCCACCTCCCCTGAACCCAGTCACCTCTCGTCTGCTTTCCGCCTGCTCTAGGCATGGCCCAGCCAGTGGCATCGCACCCCCTGCCTCTGGGCCTGGTCCCCCCACTCAGCCGGATGTTTCAAAGCCTGCCCGTGTTGTAACAGTGCTTCTGTCACCTGTTTTTTTATTTGACTTTTGACTCTCTCTTTTTTTCATCATTTTATTGGGGGCTCGTATAACGCTTATCACAATCCATGCATACATCCATTGTGTGACTTTTGACCCTCCTGTGTTGGGAAATTGATGTGATTAAGTCAAAAAGAAGTGTTCTCATGGGGTTCCGGGTTGTGCGTGTAAATAAGGCATACTGAAACACGTCCCTGCCATCCGTGGGTGACTGACTGCTGGCGAGCGCTCGCAGTTGCAGCTGGTTTCAGGCTCCTCGGAGCGCCTCACTAGACAGGCTGAGCGGTGCGGCTGAGGGGCTCTGTGCGCCGGCGAAGTTCAAGGCAGAGAGGGCAGCTCAGAAGGGATGGTGACTCTTTCGGGGGACTCCGGAGGGGTTTTCTCAGAAGACACAGGATTGCCACGGGGCCTTATTATCAAGAAGTTTTCAGAAAATTGAAAAAGGCAGTGGTGAAAAGAAGAGGGGACCCGGTTGCATCACAACAGTGCAATACTCCGTCTCGCTCGCATGTCCACCTGACAGCTCCGACTCCCCCTTCAGACTTCTCTTTGCTCCCCAGACTCAAAGAACATTGAAAGGGACACAGTCTGAGTCCCCAAGGCTGCCCGGAACTGCTGGTCCGGAGTGACGGAAGTCGAACGCTCAGGGATCTTCCAGGAAGGGTGTGCGTGATGGAAGGCCCGCCCGCCGCAGTGTCTAGACTATGAGACTGCAGACTCTCATGTAGCCCTTACCCTCCCCACACACCAGACTTTGCGCTCATTTGTTTCTCAGGCCGGGTGAAGAAGAGGTTGGGAAACAAATGACTTAGCATTTGGGTGTTTTTGCTTCCTTGTGTGCGCGCTGTGCGCCTGAGCCTTGCCCCACCTACACGACTTCCACACGAACCGCGCAGTGACACTGCACATGTCTTCTGTCTTCATCCAAAACACTCCCCCACCATCCACATGAACCTGACACGGCACGCCTCTAGAGGAAGTGGGCCTCGACGGGCAGACCGGACTTTGCCCATCCAGTAGTCTGTCTGTAGACACTTGGCTTACTTTGACCTTGCGGCTGTCTGTCATGTGTAAGCAGTCTTGTGGTGAAGTTGGGCATGCAAGTCTGTCTGTGCTGTGGGAATATGCCCGGGTGTGGAGTGGGCAGCAGCTCCCATGGCACCGTCCATGCTCCACCCTATGAAGAGCCGCTGCCATCCCATCCCCGCCAGGCGTGGACGCGGCCTGGCTTCTGGTGTCGCCACTTGCCGTTTTTCAGATCACAGCCACCCTAGTGTGTGAAGTGGAATCTGACTGTGGTTTGGGTCGCGTGTCCCAGTGAATAACGAGGCCGTTTCCACCGGTCGCTCGCCCGCCGTGGAGGAGACGCCACTCCAAGCCCTGGGCCCCGCATGAGTTGCTGGGGGGGTTTGGTTGATTTGCTGTTGACTCGTCCTGACTCGGGGCTGTGGAACCCCTGTCAGACCGTCCTTTCTCAGTATTTCCTCTCCTCCAGCAGGTGGTCTCTTCACAGCGTGGGCGTCATGTTGAGCTTGACTTCCCTTAGGAGCCCTGGGGCAGTAGTGGTTACTCCTGGGGCTGCTAGCTGCAAGGCCAGCAGTTCGAAACCACCAGCCACTGAGGGAGAAGGATGACGTTTCTTCCTACCTCGTAAAGAGGTCGTCTCTCAAACCCATGGGGCACTTCTGCCCTGTCCCCTAGGGTGAGAATCGACTGCTGGCAGTAGGCTGGTGGCGTCTCCTTGACCCTCAGTTGGCTTGGAGAAAGTGGCAGCGTCCCAGCGGGTAGGGTATGGTTGTCTTTGTACTGTTGGGTCTGACTGGATCGTGTGGAAGTCAGACTTCGCATCCTTAACTACCGCGAGGACTTGGAAACTCTCCTAGAGGCTGCTTCAGTCACGCTGGTCAATGTTTGTTTCATGGGGGCTGGATTAAGACTGCCTACTCATTCAGTATTTGCCTGTTGGCTCGGTCTTGTCACTTACCCCTCTTCAGCGTTGGTGTGTTGGTGTGGGTAAGCGCTCCCACAGGTGTGTTTCTCCAGCTTTGGAGCCCTGTCACCTTCAGGCTACCTGTGGGGTATCATCTGGCTCTTGCCTTGGGCTGTGGCCTCCCCCTAGCAGGTGACCCCATTGCCCTGGTTTGCGATGGACACGCCCAGCGCAGCCTGGTATGTCTTGTCTTCGGACCCCGGAAGGCCTTGAGAAGCCCTCGAGACGCGCAGCGCTGTCAGTGCTTCTGGTGACTTGGACGTGACCGGCTCTCGCTCCATGGAAGGAGTGTGTCTCTGTGCGTGCCGGGTCGCTGCACCTGGGTGTTTATTCATGACTTTGTTGGGGTTCTGTGTCCATGAATCCAGGTACCGGCGTGTCTCTGCCCCTCGACAGCCCCGCCCACCAGCTGTGGCCATGGAGCAGAAGAACAGCCTGAGCCGGGAGCTGAGCCCGGACCTGACCCCATACTGCTGCACAGCCTGCCACGGGGATGAGGACTGGAGCCACAGCCATCCCATCCGGGGCCGGGCCAAGTCCCGCAGCCTGTCCGCCTCCCCCGCCTTGGGGAGCACCAAGGAGTTCAGGTGCCGCCCGCAGTCTGATTGTATTGTCTGACTTATTGGAAAGCTGTGACGGAGTCCTCTAAGCACTGTCTTAGCTAAAACCTCTGCATGTCAATACTGATGGGGCTGGGGCTGGGGCGCGGACCACACGGACTGGAGGCGTGGGCCTGCTGTCTTGAGGGGAGGGCCCTGTGGGAGCACACACTCTCCGATGCCTAACAGCCTGGTGGAGGCCACCCTGCCGGGCCGGTGCAGCCTGCGACAACCGCACTCCCTTTACTCCGCAGCAGCGTCAATGTTCAGGGACATCACCTTTGGGATCTTGCTCGCTCGCTGAGTCCAGGGTGTGACGGGTAGGGTGGAGTGAGGCATCACGTTGGGTCCACCCTGGGGTGCAGGGAGGGGTCAGGTTGGGTCAGCACGGATGTGGATCAGGTGAGAAGTCCCAACCTATGGGTGCACAGATGATGAGTGAGGTGAGGGGTCACAGTGGGCCCACCCAAGGGTGGGAGTGGCAGCTGTTCTGGCAGGGATAACGCCAAGATTGGGGGTTGGGGGGCGGTGCTCTCACCTCCCTTGCACACAATGGGATGGGCTTCTTCCATGGGAGTCTCTCTCTGACCAGCCTGCAAGCTCCTGCATAATGGCCTTAGATAAGAGCGAGGGGCAGGGGATTAGCCGGCTTCCCGTGTTCTTGGGAAGAGGGTCGCATCTGGGGAATGCCAGCCACAGGACCTGCTTTGGTAGAAAGGTGATGGAAGAGTGAGTGGTCTCATCTTGAGGAGAAAGAGTCACATCATCCCCCACCCCCACCCCCCACAGGTGCCTGCTCGGTGACCTGTGCCCCCACCCCAGGGCTCTTCTCCTTCCTCCTCCCCCCTCAGTGAGCGACAATGGTGGCATTTTCTTGATAAAAGTGCTTTTGGTTCGGGATTTGGGTTCCGGGTGTAGGACACGTTTCTGTTCAAGGACATGGACCAGACAGTGGCTTTGACAGCCCGGATGCCAGTGAGGCCCACACAGAGCCAGGTGGACAGGTCCAGCAGCCTGTCTCAGGGGACGGGGTCACTGGAGCCCTGTGGTGGCAGCAGTGGCCCCTGGTTTTGATCACTGCCCATGTTTGGAAATGTGTTTTTGTTGGAGTGTCTGAGTGATAGTGAGCGTTTTGGCTAGATTGTAACCGACTGTTTGGGGACTGTGTCTAAGGCCCAGGTTCCTGGTGCAGTCCGTGGGCTGGGCCCCCCTAGAATTGGCTGAGACCCTTGTCGCACATTCAGACCAGTGCCACCACCACTCGAGTCTTGTCTGGGCAGCCACAGCCCCCTCCTGCTGGGTGTCCCCATGCTGTCCCAACTGAGTGTCCCCGTCCTGCCGTCTCCAGTGCTGATCAGACCTCTGCTGGACTCGGAGCCTCGGGACCTCTGTGGGAGCGGGCGACAGGGTTCAGG
>NW_022111357.1:43772013-43789950 GCF_000313985.2 Echinops telfairi
CCAAGAGCCATTCCCACAGTATATGGGCTCTCCAGGCCAGAACTGGCCACCAGGTAAGCAGAGGGGTTGGGGGGTGGGGGTGGGGTTGGCGTACTTTCTGGAAAGTACTGGAAGAGAGCCCTTCAGCCTGCACCTGCCCAGGGCTGTCTGGGTGTGGTGGGCTGGGCCGCAGTAGGGCAGGGTCCCTGTGGACTTGTATATGAGTTGGCCACCTGAGACTTCTGCCCGTCCCTGAAAGGTAAGCCAGAAGCCTTTGAAGGCGAGATTAAGCAAGAGTTCCGTGTAAACAATGAGACAGCTGAACCAGGCGGCCCCAGGCCGTGTCACTGCTAGGTAGGTCCTTGAATGGGCTGGCGCCACCACAGGCTCTTGGTGGGAGACAGTCTCACAAGTGAGGGCTGTACCAAGGAGTGCCCCTCGGGGGTCAGGGGGACCTTAGGTCCCCTGAGGCGTGGCCACATGCTGCCGGCACCTAGGGGCCCTCTTGGAGCAGGTGGCTCCTGACCCCGTGGCTGCAACCGAGGGCGGGCGGCAATGAGACTTCCGGAGGAGTGGGACAAGCCCACTTGGGCTGGGTGAGTGGACCGAGCCTTCTGCCAGCGCCCTGCCCTCCACTGTGGGCCTTTCGTGTTGGGCGGGGGGCGGGGGAGGGCGGCTGCTGTCCCCCAGTAAGGCAGCGTATGTGAACAGGTTTTTATGGGAACGGGAAACCTCTTCCCTATCATCCACTGTGGTTTTAGGAACAGTTTCCCAACAAGCCCATGGGGGAGTGTGGTGCTGAGAGGTCCACAGTGGCCCTAAGGCTGGCCAGGGCTGTGGAGGCGGGCGCAGGAGTCAGGGTTGCCCAGCGGGCAGGTCAGGCGGGCCGCAGCCCCAGCAGGTTACAAGCAGTCCACCTGAAGACGTGATGGGTTGGGCCCGGGGTGCCGCAGGGTGGAGTCCCAGAGCTGGTGAGTTGGGACAGTTGAGGAGGTAACTGGCAGCACCGCAAGGATGGATCAGCTTGGAGGGACTGCTTTCCCAGCGAGATGCCTGCAAGACCCCGAGGGACAGCTGGGGCAAAGCCTTCTAGTAGCCGAAGCGGCAAGGGCACCATCTGGACCGACTGTGGTTTCAGCCCTGCTCCTAATTCGGGGCATGCCCAAACCTGCCAGCCGGGGTTGGGCTCAGGCTGGACACAGGCTCGAGCCCTGCCACCCCCCCTACCCTCCACCCCCGTGCACCTGCTTTGCTTCAGGGGGGCTTTTTTTCCTCCTTTCCGCATCTTATGCGTTTGCCTGCACCCTCATGGCCAGACTGCATGTGACCCCCCCATCCCCACTTCCTGAAAAGGCACATCCAGGACCCGGCGAGCCAGAGGCTGACGTGGAACAAGGCCCCGAAGAGTGTGCTGGTCATCAAGAAGATCCGGGACGACAGGCTGCTGCAGCCCTTCAAGGAGCTGTGCGTGCACCTCATGGAGGTGAGCGCCCGGGCTGGACGTGCAGGCAGTGAGCGGGGTGTTCCCCAGAGGAGCAGTCGCTGTCACCCCTTGGTTCACCACGGGGTTCCAGCTGGCAGGGCCCCTCCCAGAAGGGCCTTGGGCACGTTTTGTTTGCAGGAGAACAACATGATCGTGTATGTGGAGAAGAAGGTGCTGGAAGACCCTGCGATCGTGAGGGACGAGAACTTTGGACCAGTGAAGAAGAAGTTTTGCACTTTCCGAGAAGGTGTGGGTCTCTGCTCTCTGCCAGGCTCAGAGCCCGGACTCATGGGGCCTCCTGGGGCCCACTGCAGCTTCTGGACAAGGCCAGCATGAGGGCTTTTGTCTTGTCTTGTCTTTGCCAGATTACGATGACATTTCCAATCAGATCGACTTCATCATTTGCCTGGGGGGAGATGGGACCCTGCTGTATGCCTCCTCCCTCTTCCAGGTGACCTGCAACAGCCGTATTAGTGAGTTAGCGCAGGGCGGGGGTTCAGGAAAAGTTCCTTCTGCCCGCTGTGGTCCCCTGCCCACCTGCCTGGCTTCAGCTCACCGATTCCATCCAGCATGGTCACATGCTCCAGGCCTGCCCAAAGAGTGGCCCCATCTACGTTCTCTATTTCCTCTTCCTCCTCACCTCTCGTGTGGCCAGCCCCTTCCGTGCTGTCCCCAACCCTGAGCCCAGTAGCCTGCACTGAGGGGCAGCAGGCCCTCTCTCCCAGCTGCCCCTGCCCCTCCCTCCACGGAGCCAGGCAGGTATAGTCACCTCACTGCCACCTGTCCCAGAGCCCGAGGCTGACCTCCATGGCTGGACAGATGCCACTGTCACCTCACCGTCCCCTTCCTACCCTGCTTGCCAGCCAGGTGGCTGATCCTGCTGGTTGTGTATTTCCTAGCTTGCTTCCAGCCCCGCGTGGGCCTGCCGCCCTGTTCTGACCACAGCCACAGGCACTCCATGTCATCCCAGCCTCTTGGGATCCATCGGACCTCCTGAGCCCACTTCCCAGGCCTGGGACAGCCTTCCTGGCATGTCTGCGGAGAAGCCCAGCCCTTGGGCACAGGTCCCCTGCCCTGCCCGAGTCCTAGTGGTGAGGCAGCTCTGCCCTTCCCCCCCAGCAGGCCTGAGTGCCACCTTGTCCACCCACAGGGCAGTGTGCCTCCCGTCATGGCCTTCCACCTCGGCTCCCTGGGCTTCCTGACACCCTTCAACTTTGAGAACTTCCAGTCCCAGGTCACCCAGGTGATAGAGGGTGAGTTGGCATGTGCTGGAGCCCACCCACAGCTCCAGGCCAGGTGGGGGCGGGAGGGGGGCTGTCTGGTGTCTGTTATATTTTGAACACCTAGAGCAACATTCAGGTTCCAAGATTTCTGAGTAGTCGAAGGGCTTTTTACAGGCTGGGCTGGAATGTGTCCGTAGAGCTTATCTGTAGCTGCCTGGAGGCTGAGTTCCATTCGGCCCCCAGGCACTGCCTTTCCCAGGAGGTGGGCCAGGAGGCCCCTGGGGCTGGGGTCTCTGCCCGGGGCCACCCAACCCAGTGCTCTGGGGCTCTCTAGGGAACGCGGCCATCATCCTCCGGAGTCGGCTCAAGGTCCGCGTGGTGAAGGAGCTCAGGGGGCAGAAGCCGGCCGCTTCCAACGGGGTCGGAGAGAACGGCTCCCTGGCCCCCGACACTGAACTCGGGAAGCAGATCATGCAGTACCAGGTCCGTGGGCACCTGAGGTTGTGCGGGGAGGGGGTGCCCCATGGAGGAGCCTCTGCAGGGCTTAAGCAACCTGCACGGCGCCCTCCCCCCCAATCCCTGAGGCTGCCGTGTGTCCGAGCCCCTCCCCACCCCCCCAACCCCGTCCTTCCTGCCAGCCTATGGCCTTGCACCCTCAGGTCCTAAACGAGGTAGTGATTGACAGAGGCCCTTCCTCCTACCTCTCCAACGTGGACGTCTACCTGGACGGACACCTCATCACCACAGTGCAGGGCGATGGTGAGTGAGATGGTGGCCAGGGGGGTGGGGCCAGCAGCACAGCGGGTGGCCACATAGGACACCATGTCTCAGCAGGAGTGATCGTGTCCACCCCGACCGGAAGCACAGCGTACGCGGCTGCAGCTGGGGCCTCCATGATCCATCCCAACGTGCCAGCCATCATGATCACCCCCATCTGCCCGCACTCGCTGTCCTTCCGGCCCATTGTGGTCCCCGCCGGAGTGGAGCTCAAGGTCAGCATGGCCCCCAAACCCCCCATGTGCTGTGGGGTGAGCCAAGCCCATGCCTCCCTGCGCCCCTCCCCACACCCCTCATGGCACCTGGGTGCCATCCACCCAGGGCTGGCCTGCGGGTCCTCCCCCTGTCAGCCCCCTCCATCACGGGACTGCGAGCAGGGCACTGCCTGAGGTGGAACTCCTGGTGCCCACTCCCCCAGAGTGGGCGGGCCTCTAAGCCCAGCTGGCCCCAGGAGGGAAGTGGGCACTTGAAGCTGTGAAGAGGGGTGAGGATCTCAGAATGAGGCTCTACCCCATGATCAGAGCCCCACCCACATACAGAAGGGTAGTCCCGTCTCCCTCCACCCCCCATGGTGGCCACCAGTAGGTCTGCTGCACCCTCGCTGCCATGCCTCCTCTGCCTTGGCCCCTAGATCACACTGTCTCCAGAAGCCAGGAACACTGCATGGGTTTCCTTTGACGGCCGGAAAAGACAGGAGATCCGCCACGGAGACAGGTACGTGGACCTGGGAAGGGGATGGGCAGCCACTCAGCCCACGGCCTAGTTCTAGAGGCTCCGCCCTAGGGCTGTCCCTGGAGGGGGAGGCTCCGCCTCTGCCCCCCAACTAGACCCACAGGGCCCATGTTGGGTACCAAGAACCTGCCCTGGGCCCACGTGGGGACAGGCTGAAGGACGTGGTTTCCTGTGGGCCTCACTGAGGCAGTGGGTGCCGTGCACAGCCAGGGGGCTGGCTGAGAATTCCTGGGTCTGCAGATGGGAGCAGATCCCCCCTGAGCTGTACAGAACCCCTCCCCGGGTGGCAGCAGGCAGGGCAGGCCCAGGCCCCCCGGGGAGAAACCTATGGAGCAGCTGCTGCTGGGTCAGCTTCCGGAGGGTGGGGCTGACCTGGCTGCGCCCACCTCCTTTCCAGCATCAGCATCACCACCTCCTGCTACCCGCTGCCCTCCATCTGCGTCCGAGACCCTGTGAGTGACTGGTTCGAGAGCCTGGCCCAGTGCCTGCACTGGAACGTGCGCAAGAAGCAGACCCACTTTACCGAGGAGGAGGAGGAGGAGGAGGAAGACGAACAGGGCCAGGGCCAGGGCCAGGGCTAGGCCGAGAAGACTCTCCGGGAGGACACCACCCTCCCAGCGCCCGAGGCTTCCTCTCCTGCATCCTGTCTGCCCCCGGCACAGCCGTCCGTGTGTCTGGGGGGTGGGGGGAGATGTTTTGGAATGTCACCACTTTCCCCTGTTCTTCCTACCTGTGGCCAAAGGAAGGCTCCGAACCTGCCTGTTGTCAGCCGAGCCACCTGTGCTGACCACAAAGTTGACTTGATTTTTTTCACTTCAAACAAGCAGGGAGAAACATGGTTGGCGCTCAGTAGTGCCCCACACACACACAACGGGGGTCCAACCAGGGCACACCTCCCCCATACTGGGCCACCGGAAGCTTCAGGTCAGGAAGTGTCCCTAAATCAGTTTATTAAAAGTCAGAGAGTCAGGTCAAGTCTACTGCCCTTTGATGTTGAAATGAATGTCTCCCAGCCAAATGTCTTCCTTCAGCCACACCGCTTCTCCTTTCCAGCCCCCACACCGGGCAGCCCCAAGAAAGCCCCTGGGCACTTGCCGCTGGACCTTTGTGGTAGGGCAGGGAGGCTGGTGGGGCCGCGCATCTTACTTCAGTTTCTGGACATGGTTGGGAGGCTCCCTCCTCCCAGCTCAGGGCCACGTCCACCAGCCTCACGGTTGTCTCTGTCTCCAAGAGCTGTTGTTCCTGTCTGCCCTCCACCCACTTCAGGCTGGTGACTGTGGGCCTGGCAAGCCTGGCTCCGGCCAGGGGCCCGAGTGGAGGCCGGGCGGGGCCCCACACACATTCCTACGCACAGTCCCGTGCCTTCTGCTCCGGGAGATATTTTAACCCTGTACATATATACTTTTTTAGAGATTCTTTTAAACTTTCTGAAGTGCTTATGTACATATTTTATTGTACACACTTTTGTGAAAATTTAAAAGGGAAGGGCCTTGTCCTGCTGGAAAGCACAGCCAGGTCCCCTGTTTACATTGTCTGTGCGTGCGGCCCACAGGGACCATTTCCTCTGGAGGCACACGGCTATGGCAGGCATGGTGGCACTGGGTGGAGGCAGGCTGGCTCCGCTGGCCTGTGATTTCTACTTTGCAGGCGTGGTGGACAGGTTGGGCAGATCCCCTGTGAGGAAGAGCCGAGCCTACTGCCCCGCACAGAGAAACCATTCCAGTAGTTAGTCACTGTGCCCTCTCAGCCATGAGGGTATGGGGCTGCCTCCTGGTCAGGTGGGGAGCAAGGACAGGAGGGAGGTAGTGTGCGCACAAGTGCCCGGTGGCCCCGCTTGGTCGCCAGGCATTCCGTGCAGCCACCCTGGCTTCCGGGAGGGTGTTGGGTTCAGAGTTGCTCAGGAGTCAGCCAGCAGGAAGGGCTAGGAGGCCTGGCAGGCCACCATCCTGCCCCTCAGGCAGAGGCCAGCCATGCTCCATGTGCAGTGGGTAGAACGTGTCCAGAGACACCAGGGCAGGGCCGCTGGGTGTTTGTGGCCTGTGTACACCACCACCCCCTCCATCTGCCCACACACCCCTGGGACACCCCCCCCCCCACGTGAGGCGTTACTCCGACCAGCAGAGGTGGGGGGATCCCAGGACCTCCCAGCCAGGAGACAGTGGGGCATGGAGTTCTGATCACCCAGACATACGGAACAATTGTTAACCAAGGCGCAAAGCAACATGATAATGGAATGATCTAGAACACATTGGATTTTTGAAGTGGATTCTTAATATTTCATATTGCTAATATCTTGAAAATTTATTAAATGTTGTTGAAAGCCTTATTACAATATTTTCAGATACTTTCATTAAACATACTTGTAAAAAAAAATCCACGCTGCGTGGCACTTTCTTTTGGTCTCGAGCCCGGCAGAAGTGTAATCCGCACCAGGGCTGCTGTAGCGGCTGTGAGGTTGGGGCGGGGCCTGTGGAGCGGGCACGAGGGGATGACCGAGGAGTCCTCAGCACTGCTTCCAGCCCTGACCCTGCCAGGAGGGCCACGTGGGCCAGGGCTGACTACAGGTGTGGGGTCACAAGGCCACATGAGACCTGGTGAGGAGCTAGTGGGGTGTGGGAGCTCAGGGTGGCAGCAGAGAGAAGGTTGAGGTGGGGGTGCAAAGGGGTGGTGAGGGGAGCTTCGGGCTGAGAAGCTGTCTGAGAACCTTTTATGCTGCCCCACAGCTCACCTGGGTTTGGGTCATTAGCATTTAATTCACCAAATCTGCTGTGGAGATGGTCTCTAAATTCAGGCGGGATATACTCAGAGTCATATTTTGACTCATGAGCTTGGTTTAATTTCCTTTACGGTTAGCTGGCACTTGTATATGAGCAGTTGCGGTCTGCTCCACAGTCGGCTCCTAGGATGGCTATGACTGGTGGCGCTGAGCTCCCTGTCTCTGACCACTGACGTAATAGGTCTAACTCCTGTGTACTCCATCCCTCGAGGTCGGTCCACATGTCGTCACTGTTCATGTGGTTGGAAAAAGGTATCCCTGGTGAGTAAGTTGTTGGGCTTGCAAAATTCTGCCAGGTGATTTCCGGCAATGTTTCCATCCCCAAGGCTGTATTTGTCAACTACGCATCCTTCGTTTCCGATGTTCATGTTCCATTCACCAAGAACTATCGGTGTATCTTGATTTCATGTTTGATTCATTCAGACTGGTAAAAACTTAAATTTCTTCATTCGGTGTGCTAATTTAAGTCTTAATAACTGGTCTTTCTTGCAGGCTTAAGGATATTCTTGTTACTGGCAGTGTTACAGTTCATGATAGACCTCAGAATGTTCTTTACGATGATGATGACGATGATGATGATGATGTGTGACACCTTCTCTTTAATTTATTCTCGGCATAGTAGACCATATAATTGTCTGGTCAAGTGGCCAATACCAGTTCATATCTGCTAATTAATGCTTAGGATATATGCATTCCACTCACTTTTGACAGCTTTCAATTTTGCATAATTCATAGTTTGTGCATGCCACATTGCCATTACTAATGATATTTGCAGCTGTTAATTCTCATTTTGAGTCGTGCTCTATCAACAGATAAAAGTACTGAAAATTACTCCATTAAAAAGACAAACCTGTATGTCAGAAGAGACTCTGAAACTTGCTTTTGAGTGTAGAACATCTAAAGAGAAAGGAGGCAATGCTGCAGTCAGAGAACTGATGTCAAATGGCAGCTGGAGAAATGTGCAAGAACTGGAGTTAGAAAAGCAAAATGTGCTTGGCATTTCTCAAGCTAAAAAAAAAAACTGAAGAAAAATAATCCAAGCTTCAAGCTGAAATAGGGCTGGAGTCTGTGTGCAAGAAGATGCAATGAGGCAATGTGGTGGTGCTAGGGGCCATTGGGTTGGCGCCGGCCCACAGCTACCGGTGCTCAATAGAACCAAACACCGCCCGGTCCTACGCCATCACAGTGGTCCCGACGCTGCCTGAGCCCATTGACGCAGCCATTAGGCAGTGTGGTAGTTGACACAAGGTCAACCTGGAAGATGTATAAAAGTAAAGGAGGACTCCAACCTGTCAATCAGGGCACGGCCTAATGATAGCTTCCTGTGGGGGTGGCCTTCTCATCAGCTGGGAGACTGGGAAACTGTGTGCCCCTCTCTGCCTCCATGGGTGGCCCCGTGGGCTGTCCCTGAGAGCTGCTGGCACCACGGCATGTTTCCACTGACGTTGGGCCCACGTTCTGCGCCCACGAGCCTGTGATCATCCTGCCCCCCAGTTCACCATTCGGTGTTACTAGCCTTGCAGCCATGAGTCTGAAGGACTTACAGGCTAGCATTGGACGTATGAACTTGAGTCCGACTGGGCTCAGATGCTGTCTTGATACATAACCACCTCGATATGAAGCTCTCGTGCATGTACAAGTGTCACTGAATTTTTTCTTCTAGACAACTCGGCCCAACACAGGGAGGGAACATCAAAAGAAAATAGAAGAAATACAGTCACAATAAAAAAAAACACTGGTTGATGTTGAACCATGTCAGGAGGTAGCATATGGTCAAGAATTGATCAATCAAATAGGAGGGTGAAGTAAAGGTATTCCAAGAAAAGGAGAAACTAAAAGAATCCACAAAAACAAGACCAGCACTACAAAAACACTCAATGAAGTACTGTGGCCGAAAACCAACAGTGGCAACACAAAAACCTGAATCCAACATACAATTCCTCACAAAAACCAACACACACAGAACAACACCCAATGCAAGGAAATGACACAGGAAAAACAAACAACACAATACACATACAAACCACACAAAAAGCAAAATGATAGTAACAAATACATATCAATAATTTCACTGAATGTTAATGGACTGAGTGCACCAGTAAAGAGGCAGAGAGTAGCAGGATGGATAACAAAACAAAACCTATTAGTCTGGGTACTTTAGAGAAATAAATCCACAGAAACTCATGTATAAGGGAGAGTTTTACGTAAAGGTTAAGTGCACATCAAGAAAACATCCCAATCCAGTGCTGCCCAAACCCACAAGTCCAACATTAACCTATATGTCCAAGACCAATCCACAGAGTCCTCCTCCATCTCACAAAACAGATGCAATGATGCTGACTGCAGGAGGAAAGCTGAGTCAGTGAATGTGTAAACATATCAGTGCTGGCTGGGGTCTCCACACGGCTGCTCCAGCATCCAGGGCTGCATTGGGGTAGGTTCATGTGGCTTCTCCTTGGGGATGTCTTGCAGGAAGTCAGCCTTGCCAGCTGAAGCAGGGAACTGCTAAGGCAGCTTCACCCTGATGCGACCATCAGAAAGCAAGAGACCCGAGAACTAGAAAGGCGAGGCTCACCGAGCCATTTATCCCTCTGCCCTTCAATTAACCCCACATGTGTTTATCGGCCAGGTTTGCACAATAAACTACCTCACCCATCAACATGCTGCCTACAAGAAACACACCTCACAAACAAAGACATGAACAGATTAGAGATCAGAGGCTGGACAAAAGCATACCAAGCAACCAGCCACCAACAGAGAGCAGGGTAACAATATTAACCTCAAAATAAGAGATAAGATCAATATGGAAATAATAATCTACAACTTATCAAGGGTTTGTGAGGGAGGGTGGGCGGAGAAGGGCGGGGGAAGAAATGGGGAGCTGATATCAGGGGCTCAAGTGGGAAGAGAATGCTTTGAAAATGATGATGTGGCATATGTGCAAATGTGCTTGACACACTGGATGAATGTATGGATTGTGATGAGATGTAAGAGTCCCCAATAAAAGTATTTTTTTAAGAGAGAGATAAGATCGACACTACACAATAGTAAGGGAACAATAGCTCAGGAACCTGTAAATGTAATAAACATGCGCCCAGTGAAAGACCTTCAAAGTAATGTCAATCAAATCCTCGGAGTTGAAAGTTATATAGACACAGACAATAGCAGGAGACTTGAATACACCACTCTCAAGGAAAGGCAGAATGTCAATAAAAACAACAACAAACACAAAAAAGCTCAATAACACAATAAAATTGATCTTGGGGAAGGGGGAGAAAAGTTGATACCAAGGGCTCAATGGAAAGTAAATGTAGAGGGAAGGTGGGGTAGAAAGGGGAATCCAATTACAAGGATCTACATATAACCTCCTCCCTGGGGGACAGACAACAGAAAAGTGGGTGAAGGAAAACATCAGACAGTGCAAGATATGACAATAATAATTTATAAATCATCAAGGGTTCAAGAGGGAGGGGAAAAAGGAGCTGATACCAAGGGCTCAAGTAGAAAACAAATGGTTTGAGAATGAAGAGGGCAACAAATGTACAAATGTGCTGGACACAATGGATGTATGTATAGATTGTGCTAAGAGTAGTATGAGCCCCCAATAAAAAAATTTTTTTAACTAAATGTTTAGAAAATAGTTATGGCAACATATATACAAATGTGCTTGATACAGTTGATGTATGGGTTGTTATAAGAGCTATAAAAAAACCCAATAAAATGATCTTTTAATAAAAATAAAAACAAAACAAAAAGAACCTGTAGCTATATATGGAATGCTTCATCCAACAAACAGCAGTGTACATTTTTCTACAACACACATGGAACGTTGTCAAGAACAGACCACGTCCTAGGGCACAAAGCATGCGCAACAAATTAAAAACGACTGAGATCCTACAGTTGGTCTGACCACAAAGCCATAAAATTAGAAGTTAATAATAAAATGAGCAGAAACATAAAGACATACCCATGGAGATTGATTGAGCAATGTAAGACTCAAAAAAGGCTGGGTAATAAAGCAAATAAGGAAAATTTTAAATTCCTTAAGACAAATTAGAATGATAAGATCAAAACCTTAAAAAAATATATCAAAACCTGTGGGACACAATGAAAGCAGTAATCAGGTCAATGTATAGCTATCAAACACACATGAAAAAAGAGGAGCAATCTAACATCAACACCCTAACACAACAGCTCCAAGAAGTGGAACAAGGACAACACAATCCCTCCACTAAAGGACGGAAAGAAATTGTAAGGATCAAAGCAGAAATAAATGACATGGGGAAAAATTTTTTTAAATAAATAGACAGAACAAGAAGCTGATTCTTTGAAAGGATTAACAAAATAGAACACTGGCAAACTTAAAAAGGGGGGGGGGATGCAAATACCCAGAATAAGATTAAAATGGTGACATTACGACAGACCCAAATGAAATAAAAATATTAACACATTACTACAAAAAAACTACTCAAATCAGACAATCTAGAAGAAATGACAGATACCTAGAAACACACCACCCACTCCAATTAATGCAGACAAATATTGAAAAACAACAGATCATAACAAAAGAAGGGATCGAGCAGGTCAGCAAGAGACCACCGAGAAAAGCCCAGGGCCAGATGGTTTCACAGGGGGTTCTACCCAACATTCAGAGATCTGACATCAATACTCCGCAAACTCTTCCAGAGCATAGAAAAGGACAGCAAGATCCCAAACTCATTCTAAGAAGTCATTGTAACACTGTTACCCAAACAAACCAGACAAAGATCTCCACAAAGACTGAAATTATAGACCAATATCCTTAATGAACATAGATGCTAAAATCCTCAACAAGCTCCTGGTCAATAAAATACAGCAGCATAAAAAAAATCACTATGACCAAGTGGGATTCATCCCAGGTACGCAGGGATGGCTCAATATTTCCAAAACAATCAATGCCATCCACCACATTAATAAGGCAAGAAATAAAAACCACATGTTCATATTAATAGATGCAGGAAAGGGGTTTAACAATATTCAACACCCATTTCTGTTCAAAACACTCAACAAAATAGGAATAGAAGGTGTGTGTGTATATATATATATATGAATATATATGTATTTGTATAGATATATATGTATGTAAATGCAACAGGAAGCAGATGGACTTTGGGCCTCTACTTAAATCTTACCTCAGTACAAGAATGGTTTGTTCTAATAATTTGGCATTGTAGGATACCCACCTCCCTGACATAATCGCTGGGGACAAAAAGGGTGAATAAGCAAAGGTGGTGAAGAAAGCTGATGGTGTCCAGGTATCAAAAGACATAGCAGTTAAGAGAAAGAGAGAGAGTGATACCATCTGGAGACTTAAAGGTTTGTAGTTAAACAAGTGGCCATCTAGCAAGGAAACAACAAAGTCCATATGGAAGAAGCTCACCAGCCTGTGTGATCATGAGGTGTCAATGGGAAGAGGATCCGAAGTATAAAAAAAAGCACACAACCAAACTGATATGAAGTGAAGTGGGTGTAGTGGAGACCCAAACTCCACCAGCCAGACAAGTGGACAGGCTGTGGCATGCACTGACGGACCATGTTAACTATCCTCTAGTGCTTTAAGATTTCCTCCCTCTCTTATTAAGGTTTTTATGTGATATACCTCATTAATCTTGATAGATTTGCATATGTTCATTTGTGTATATATATATATTTTTTACAATAAGAAAAGAACCTTATTGTTTAATGTTTATAAACTTTTAAGTTTGTAAAAGAAATCACCCAAAGGGGATGAGCTCAGTCCTTCCTCTTCAGTCATCTGCTCCCCACCATCCTCCAAATGTGACAGTTCTGCAAGCATTTTGGGGACAGGAGGGAGACGGTGGGGGGGCAGTTAATCTGAGTCCGAGAGCATGATGCTCTCCTCCGGATCGCACTGTGTGGCCACACTCATCTTGGAAGCACCAGGCCGGGGGGCTTGGGATTGGGGGTTTGGGCACGGCTTGGCAGGAGAAAAGCCGCAGAGGGAGCTGGTCACCAGGCTGTGGCTGGGAGAGTCCACCCTCGTGGAGGAATCGGCTACCAGGGTCTTGGATGCCGGGGTGAAGGTGGCTGGGGAGGGTACACACCCTCTTCCTGTTGTTCTTCGCATTCACTGCCCTTCGCTTTCCACGTAGCTGACAGCTAATGGCCCGGTCCCTGTGTCTTCCGAGATTTCTTGCAGGGGGGACTGGAATCGCCCCAGGTGTGAGGTGACACACCTCCATTGAAGGAAGTAGATGTGACCTTGGCAGCTCCATTCTCCACCGCAGGGGGCAGCGAGTCCTCGGTTTGCTTCCTGGAAGCGGCAATGTCCCTCTCCTCAGGGAAAGGGGTGGTCTCCACAGGCAAGGCCTAAATCTCTGGCTCAAAGAGTTGAGACATAGGACTCTCTTCCTCCAGAGGCAACTGTTGGCCACTGCTTTCGGCGCCTGTGGTGGACAGGGCCAGGGGCTCCTCTGGCAGTGCAGAGGGGGCCACTCCCAGTCTTCTGTTTTGCCGTCCACTTGAAGACTTGCTCAGCTCTTGGCCAGCTTCCAGGTTCTGTCCAGGGGAGGTCTGCAGGGGTGACATGGGGCTCTTGACTCCATCCTTGCCCGCTTTCTCCTCCTCATCCTCCTCATCCTCTTCATCGGACCCTGGCCATTCCTGAATTTGTTCCAGACCGTCTTCAGAATCAGTGGCCTCCTCCTCCTCTTCCTCCTCTTCACTCTCTTCCTCATCGGTCTTCACTTTGGATGTGACAGGACATTCCTGAGATGCTAATCCATGAGGACCCTCACCAGAATCTGAGGAGGGCCTGGGGGGATCTGCAGAGTGGGAAGAGGTGGCTTTGGCTCCTCTCTTCTGCCTCGCGCCCTCCTCATTCTTGTCTTGCAGCACTCGTACTTGGAGATGCCCTCATCCAGCCGGCTCGTAGCCAAGTTCCGGTTCCCCGCACGCGTCGGGCCAGGGTGGGCTCCAGCAGTGCGGGTCAATGCCTGGCCTGTAGTCATCTGTGAGGTGGCAACCAAAGCTGTAGATGAGATTGAGGTGGCGTCGCTCTGCGCCCTCATCTCGGAAAGCTGGAGCTGCTGCCGGGGAAGACCGAGGCTGTAGCGAGTAGCTGCCTTCTCCACAGCCCGCGGCACATCTCCATAGTCAGGGAAGGTATCAGGCCCAGGCTTGTTGATAAGCCGCTCGATGCGCCTGTTGACCTCTGAGCAGCGCGTTCCGCGGTAGGGGATGCGCTGCACAATGACCTGACCGGTCAGTGAAGAGCAGACTTTTAGCTCACACAGCCACCCAAAGAGGCGGATCAGCTTACATGTCAACCGTGCCTCCTGCATGTATGATGAGTCGGGATCGTCCAGTTCCATCCAGCTCCTTCTGCAGCTTCTGGAACTCTGCCACACAGAGAGCCAGCAGCTTCTCTAAGCGCTGGATCTACCACTGGGAGCCACGGGGCCTTGGGCCTCAGGGGGTGTGGTCCCAGCACGTTTGGGGTCTGAGAAGGGGTGGGGGGGGCGGGTTATTTCCAGAGGGCTCAGAGGAGATGGTGGCAGCAGGAGTCAGGTTCAGCTTCTTGACGGAGTGGGCCTTGAGAACAGTTAAGAGTTCGTTGATGTAGACATAGAGCTTAGCTGGCCGACTCCGGGCCCGCGACAGGACCCGCGAGAGGATGTTGCAGAACTCCGCCAAGGCCAAACACAGAGTGGGCACGCTGCTGGCGTTCACAGAGGAATGGGATGAACTCGGGTGGTCTGCCATCTGCACCTCACACAGTTAAGGAACTCTTCAAACAGCTCCTCATTCTCCAACTTGAAGCATTTCTTGCCACTACTACAAACTACTGCTACAGGGCTTGGAGGAGCCCGGGGCTTCTGCTCCGGGCGAGGCCGGGTTGGGGGTGTGGGGGAGGGCCCTGGCTGAGCAGCTGCTTCATGTTCGTCATCATCAGCTAGCACGATGATGCTGTTATTGGTGGCCATGAGGGGTCGAATCCCCCAGAGGGAGGAAGTAGTAGGGATTTCGCAAATCCTCAGAAACGGTCTCTCGAGGCAGTCCATGCGGCTGATCCAAGAACCTCGCATGGTTCTCTCCACCTTCCTTCCCCCTCCTGTCACAGGCCTGACTCAATGCCGGAAGGCACGAGTTCCCACCTCTGTTCACTTGTATATTTAAGATTGCTTGGTACACGGTAGTCAAGATAGACAACCCCACAGAGACTGTGAAAGGAGTAATGGTTCCCTGAGGGTACAGGAAGCGAGAGGAGAGGAAAGGGCGAGAGAGGGGAGTGGATATCCCTGATGATTATATAACCCCACCTTATCGGATTCAACAACAAAACTGCACAGGAAGGACAGGGATATACTGGAATGAGTAAGATTGGTCAATTAAAAATTTTTAAAGGTCATATTAAAATTTTTTTAAATAATTTAAAAAATTATAGGGGAAGATGGCGGCTGAGAAACAAATACCAGAGGGACTCCACGGAAATCAGCAGAGGAGAGTTACTAAGAGGGACATTCAACACTGCCGAGTCACAGGAGGAGCATCACAAAGATACGTAGGCACAGATCCACTAGGCTTTGAGGAGCTGGGGCTTTTGGCTTACCACAGAGGAGGTCGGCTAAGGTTTGACCTTAACCCTGCCACTGTCTCAGCTGGGGCTGAGATCATTGTAACCGGCGCAGGGGCTTTATCTCAACACAGCCCCAGCTTGCCACCCCCTGAGGGAAGGGATGAGACCTCTCCAGCCCCACGGTCAGGGATTGGGGCTCAGCTATATAATTACTTTTGTTTCCCTCATTTCTCTCTATCCCCACACAGTCACAGCAGGCTTAGTTTTGTGCTTTTCTTTTTCTCTTCCCTTTTCTATCACATGCCACTGCTGACGTCCAGAACACTCCCCTTAGCCTAGGGCATTTATGCCTACCCTTCACCCAGCTGGGAGCGCTCCACCCTCTGCAGAGTAACCCAAGGCTGGGGAAAGCCCACCCACCCAGGAAAGCCCACCCACCCTCCACCAGGTGATATCCCACCCAACTTCTTCCCGGGGAAATTCTGCCCCTCTGCCCTCTGTAGTGCTTAACATTTGGCTGGGGAACTCCCACCCACATGCTTCATGGGAAATCCTGCCTGCCTGCCTGGGGGAGCACCTATCCATCCTCTGTGCTCCCACGTGACTGAGGGAACTTCCTCCCACTGCCACAGTGCCTCACACAGCCTAAGGCAGCTTGCCCAACACTCGCCAACGTTTCATGCTGCTGCAGGAACTTCTTCCCAACCTCCGCAGTGATCTACCTTACCAGGGCAATTCCACTCACCATTTGCAGTGCTCTACACCAAATCAGGCAACCCATCAGCCTTCTGTGGCACTCCTGTTGCAGTGGGCACCCCCGCACACCCTCTGCAGTGCCTCAAGCTGCCGTGGGCGACACCATCGTGGTTTCTTGTGAGATCACCCAGTACAGCACGATCCTCATGGGTCCACAACAACCCAACCAGCATCCCCGGAGAGGACCATCGAACTTTCCCTCAAAATAACAGAATACTGGTTGACTAGGGAAAGAGTGAAGCTACAGGAGGATAAAGTGGTAGGCCAATTCCATAGGGAAATTAGCTTCGGGCAGTTTGAAAAAGCATTACTATGAGTCTCCCAGAGAGAGCCAGTGCTCTTTGACTCCCTGGGAAATAGCACCTGGCTCCTCTAAAACAATGCAACACAAACAGCAATCAGCTCCAATGACCTCAACAACAACAAAAAAAAACATGAGAAACAAGGCAATGGCAGAAGATGTCCCGAACCTAACAACATGCATAGAAGACGCAAACATTGATCTGCCACAGAAAGAAAGTTTCAGAATGCTGCTGGGAGTCATACAGGATATGAGGAAACAATAGATAAAAGGGATGAAATGATAGAGGAGACAAAGTCCATACACCAAAGGGAAATATAAGAGCTTAGGGACAAGATAACAAAAAACAGTAGTAGACTCACAGACTTTGTCAATCGACTGGAGGAAGCAGAGAAGCTGAAGAAAACAGATCATCAGAGAAGCTGAAGAAAACTTAAGAGCTATGTCTAGTGGCTATGAAGAGGAACAACGTCAGAGTAATTGGATTACCGGGAAAAGACACAACAAAGAAGTCATCTGCAATAATAGTGAGACTTCTTGGAGGAAAACATCCCCAGCTTAATGAATGAAAACCAGACAACCTGGAGACTCAGTGTTGGGATTGGCCTGGTCTGACCCCACGACCCGGAGGCAAAACACTAAAGGCGTGCGGCAGAGAAGCGGGGGGAGCTGAGCAGGGAGCTCCCAAGGGAGTGCAAAGGATAGACTTTGGGGCCAGAGCGTGGCACCCCATTGGACTTGACTGGAGGACACGCCTAGAGGTCAAAAAGCAGACACTGATCTACTTACAGGTTTTCCTTTCTTTTAAAAAATTTTTTTTTCTTTTTTTAAGTTAATTTATTCTTTTCTGGATCATTGGTTTCCTTTTCTGTTGTCATCGTTGTGTTCTCTTTTGTTGCTCTGTCTTGCTATGCCTTGTTTTCTGGTGCATGTTATCTCTGCAGATCTATCTAGATAAGATGGACTGGATGAACAGTCTGGGGGAGAAAACAATGGGATCGATGGTAGGGGGGGGACATGGGAGAGGGGGCTGGGGGAAAGGAGGTGGTGTTGACCAACCCAGGGACAAGTGAGTAAGAAGTGATCCAAAATTAGTGGCAAGGAGAGTGTGAGAGGTCTGGTAGGGATTCAGCAAGGGCAATGTAACCAGGAGAAAACACTGAAACCCAAATGAAAGCTGGGTATAATAGTGGGACAAGAGGAAAATAAAAGGAAATAGAGGAAAGAACTAGGTGGCAAAGAGTATTTATAGAGGTCTAAATACAGGCATGTACATCTGTAAATATATTTATATAGGATGGTGGGGAAATAGATCTACATGCATATATTTAT
>NW_022111357.1:43800337-43802200 GCF_000313985.2 Echinops telfairi
GAGGGAACTAGCCCAGGGAGATGTAACCACACCATCCGAGACACGTGGAAGGTGGGGCTTGGTGCGGCTTCTCTTCTGGGAACCAAGTGCCACAAACAGACACTGAGGGGAGTTGAACTGGCTCTGGGCAGTGCCTCCTCTATCTGCTGCCGCGCCCATAGGACACGTCCTTGCTGTTCTTTATGGCCCCTCAGGACTTGAGCTCCCCAAGGGCCCTGGGGGCTCACACTCGTAGTCAGCTAGAACTGGCACTGTCAGAAGCCAGGACCGGAGTCCAGTCCTCAGACCCAGACGTGGTGAGACTGGACAGGAGGAGGGGAGTCAGGGACAGAACCGGGACTTCCGTGCAGCTGAACCTGGAGCGCGGCGGCGAAGCCCTGCCCGGTCCCGAGAGGGGTTCTCTGCTGAGCCCACAGCTCTGACACAGCAGGGTGGGAGGCAGCACCAGGAACCCCAGGCTTTCTCTCCGCTGAGTGCCTCCTTGGGGAGTTGTTTGTTGCTAAGGGCACTCCTGGTTACGGCACCAATTCCAGGAGGCCTGGTGCTGTCATGGTGAGGCTTTGAACGGAAAGGTCAGCAATTCAAAACCACCAGTCGAAATTCAAGTGAGATAGACTTAAGTCCTATTTTAGCTCTCGTGCGATCATTTTCATTTTCTTCGCCTTCAACTTACATATGAGCAATCGGCGGTTTGTTCCCCAGTTGTCCCTTGGCCTGGTTTTCCATCATCTCTTCCCATCAAAACACAACTCACTGGCATCATCAAGTTAATTCTTACGCATAGTGACTCTGTTAGTCAGGATAGGGCTGCCCCTGTGGGTTTCTGAGATCGAAACTTTTGACGGGAGTAGAAAGCCTCCTCTTTCTCCAGAGGAGCAGCTGTTGGTTTTGAACTGCCGGCCCAAAGTGTAGCCACTACGACACCAAAGCTCTTTTCTCTTTCTGCAGATGCAGTCGGTTAGATTTCTGTGCATTCCATCCGGCAAAGTCCAGGTGTATCACCCTCATTATGGTGTTGGGAAGAAAAGGTATTTGCAATGAAGAAGCAAACCACTGGTTTTGCAAAATGCTATCATGCCATCTCCAGCTTGGTTTCTATCACCAAGGCCATGTTTTCCACCTACTGTTTCTTCCTCTGTTTCCAACTTTTGCATTCCAATTGCCAAAAATTATCCAAGCATTTAAAAAAAAATCATAGCCTTGTGAATGCATGTCTGAGCAGTTCCAGACTGAAGAAGTTGGTAGAGTTCTACCGGTTTTTCATCACTAGCTTTGATGGTTGGGGTGTCAATTTTAATGATAGTTGTATTGACTGGATTTCCTTGTATGGAGATAGGCATTATCCTACCACAGACAACACTGTACTTTAAGATGCAATGTTACCCTTCGGGTTCCTTGAACCTCAGATATAAATATTGGTCTGAGTGGCTGAAAAAGAAGGAAAAGTAAAACTGAAGTGGATTTGGAGTCTAATAACTTACAAGTTCATTTCAAACATAGGTTAAAAAAAAAAGATGCAATGTCCTTAAAATGTCCTTTTTGATGATGAATGTGACACCATTTCTACTTGTCCTTACTGGCATAGTCAACCCTATGATTGCTTCTGAATAACCAATACCCATCCCTTTCTGCTCACTAGTGCCCATGACATCAATCCTAACGTATTTCACTTCATTTTTTATAACTTTCAATCCTCCTAGATTTGCACTTGATATATTCCATGTTCTTTAACAGTGATGTTGATCTTAGTAATGTGGATAAAACTTTTGGTACCTTCAATCGCTGATTAGGCAGATTCAAAGTGAGAAGAAACAGCTACAAACATCCATTAATAATCGGAATGCAGAATGTAAGATGGTTGAG
>NW_022111357.1:43802777-43803853 GCF_000313985.2 Echinops telfairi
AAAGAACTGTGCTTGCTGCAAGCGAGGAGGATGTGAAGCACTAGCTGGCAAAATTCAAAGACTGGAGCCTTCCGTATGGATGGCGGTTCAATGGAAAGAACACAAAAATCCTCCCAGGTGGACCAGTAAACATCAAGACAAATGGAGAAAGGACTGGAGTTGTCAAGGATTCCATTTTCCTAGGACCCATCATCAGTGCTCGCGGAAGCAGCAGTCAAGAAAGCAAACAACAGATTGCACTGCACAAATCTGTTGCACAGAACCTCGTTCAAGTGCAAACGAGGAAAAATGCCCCTTTGAGGTCCTCCTGGTCTTTTCCACAGCCTCAGATGCACGTGAAAACTAGACCGCGAATAAGGAAGACCGAAGAATGGCTGTATTTGAATGGTGGCGTTGGCCAAACATATTGAAAATACCAGGAAATGTCGGAAGAACAAACACCTGTCTTGAAAAAAGTACAGTCAGCATGCTCCTTCGTCTGGAGGACTTCATCACTCACACTTCACTCCGCCCCTGGAAAAGGGCATCATGCTACTTACTCTCTGCCCCTTGCTGGCCGCCCTTCCATGCTGAGCCCATGGGACGGGCCCGCTGGTCCAAGGTCACGTGCAGGCACAGAGCTGGCACCATGGGCGGGAGTGGGGGTGGGGGGGGAGGCGCAGAGGAAGGAAGCCCATACCACCTGTCCAATTAACTGACCTCCCGCCATGATTCTGAAAAAGGTACTTAATGTACTTGACGTCCGTGCCAAGAGAAGTGAACATTTAACGAAATTTAAACGCAACCTTTAGAAAGATCTCTTCCGTTTGTGATTTCACTCTTCATAGCTTAGTTTAGGGCCGTTTAAGTGGGATGGAGACACTACCGGGGTGCGGCGAGGTCGCGCCCGCCCGCTGGCTCCGGCGCTCCCCCTCCTGGGCCGCGCCGGTACTGCTCTTCCGGGAACCTCGGGCGGAAGGGGCGGGGCGGGAATCGACTGCCCTGTCGCGCTACCCCGCGCCGGGAGTGGCTTCCGTTTCGTCACTTCCGGCCCGTCCTCGCTCCGTCTCCCCGCCCCTGGGCCGGGAGGCAATTGC
>NW_022111357.1:43804722-43808583 GCF_000313985.2 Echinops telfairi
AGAACCACTGTTCTATAGTTTTAGCTCCACTATAGGGCTGTTACTATTTTTAAAACTGTATCAATAACTTTTGTGAAGTAATCATTAAAGGAGAAGGATTCAAATAAAGACTGCCCCTCAGTTGCTAATAATGTTGGAATTCAGCCTAGAAAGATTTCACAAGACAATTTTGTTAGAATTCATACCATCTAAAATGTTAGGTGCCATCAAGTTGGTTCAGATCATGGTGACCCGGTGTCCAAGAAAACAGAAGACTGCCGGCCCTATGCCTTCCTCACCATCTGCTGTCTGAACCTATGGTTACAACAGCCACTGCATCAATCAATCTTATTGAGGGTCTTCTTGTTCACGCGCCCTCTCTACCCAGCATCTTGTCCTTCTCTGGGGTCTGGACACTCCTGATGACATGTCCAAAACCTATAAGTCTCACCATCCTGGCTGCTAAGGAGCCTCTTGGCTATACTTCTTCCAACACCCATTGGTTCATCCTTCTGACAGTCTTAAGTCCATGCCATATTGAATATTCTTCATTAATTCAAAGTCACCTCAACTCCATTCACAGATTATTCCATGGTTAAGCTGGATACTTGACACAACTGGAGAGTCTGTACAGGCTGGAACTAGAGGAGGTGGCATGGGGGTGACATCATGGGTGACTGCACTGGGTGATACCCACCCTAGTGCCTTCAGTCATGCTCCCTCTGTTAAAACACCAGACATATAACACAATTTAAGACTTAGCTTGTTAAAAATCCAAAATCTAACAACCCCCTTCCCTAGCAGGTAAAATTCCTTTGAAGCTCAATCAGTAAGTGTTTGAACTCAGGAAGGAGGTAAGGTTCACATGGTAAAGTAAGTAGCCAGGCCAAAGGGTACCCTATGCAAAAGCTAGGATGGTGGTCTGGTAAGGTCAGGCAGGCAAGCATCCCTACCCCATGTAGTTCAAAAGGGCACCGGAGGCTTCAGGGGGATGGTGTCCTAATAACTCCTGGGAAATATCCATATATATAGATCAGTGGTTCTCAACCTTCCTAATGCCATGACCCTTTCATACAGTTCCTCATGCGGTGGTGACCCCCCACCATATCATTTTCATTGTTATTTCATCACTGTAATGTTAGTTACTATTATGAATTCTAATGTAAACAGCTGATATGCAGGATGTATTTTCATTGTTACAAATTGAACATAATTAGAACATAGTGATTAATCACAAAAACAGTGAAAATCACAAAATAAAAAAACCACAAAAAATTATATATTGTGAAATATGTCTAATTACAAATAAATGAAATTTTGTCTTGAAGCATGGTGTAGCATGCATCTTCACACCGGGTACTCTTATGTGGGTGTATCTGCATGTGGGTGGACCCGCTTGGATAGAGGAGCCCTGTCTCAGTTCCTAAGACCATGTTTTTTCCGATGGTCTTAGGCGACCCTTGAAAGGGTCTTCGACCCCCAAAGGGATCTCGACCCACAGGTTGAGAACCACTGGTATCGATAATCTCCTATGATCTTTGTACAACCTGGGCACATTGTTGAGAGTATCAAATGTATCCCATAATCCTTGCAAAACCGGTTCATCACATCCTGGGGATCATTGTCAAACCTGTCTTCTTGTCCCATGCAGTATGGAACTTGCTTGCTTGTCCCTGAATCTTGGATGCAGCTTGGGGGTAGCAAGCCAGCCCCAGGGTTTCCTTCTGTCTCTGGTTTCAGAGTAAGCTTGGAATTTTGAGTTTCTCAGATCCACCCGCAGTCTTTGGCTGAGAGAGTGACAGGCATTCCTGACCTTTGTTTCCAGGCAACACCTTTACCAGCGCTGAGGGCTGAGGACACAATTCCAGGGCCTTAGGCAGTGATGATGCAAACCCCATACTCTCTGCTCATTCTCTCCCCAGGGCCTGGGAAGAGCCCTGGTTCCTTCCATGACCTGCAGGCCTGGAGTCATCTGGGGTAGCCTGGTCCCCTATAATCCCTGTGATTCATCCAACGCGTGTGTGGGGGGGTGTGCAAAGGCTTTCCCCAGGAAGTCTAAGCCCCCACCAGGTCAGAAGCCCATTCATCTGGTTTATAAGCAGTGCTTTGCGTTATTATTAATATTTCATTGCGTTATTATTAATATTTGTCTGCCCAGCTGTGGTGTCTCAGCAAAGACCAGGCCACCCAGTGCTCTGAGCCTTCTCTCCCCTAAAGGCCCCCATTCCTAGGCCCCACACATTACCCAGCACATCACTCTGTATAGCTCACTTCTCCCAACCACTCCTTTTCCAGGCGGGGCATCTCCAGGACACGTGACAGGAACTGGACCTGGGTCGGGTTGCTGGTACTGGGGGCTAGGGTGGGAGTGAATGGGGCTCCCCGCTGCAGGCCGACTCTGGAAAGTCCTAAACACTCCACCCAAGTGGTTCCCTCCATCCCATCCCGAGAAAGCCCATTGGCATGGAGAATTGATCATGGGGCCTATTTTGTCGTTTTACTGCGTACTCTCCCGTTCCCCCAGAGACACGCCACCGGGGCGCCATGTTAACCCACTTCAAGCGGCGTCCAGTTCACCAAAGGAGCTCCGCCCACTCCTGGGCCCACCTGCCGCTCAGAGGCTTGGGGGACCGGGCCCAGGCTTCCAGCTGGGCGGCTCGCTTAGGGCACGCCAGGGAGTGGGGGTTCTGGTTCTGCCCGCGAGGTGCTGGGCGGCCGGTTCCTCCGAACAGGGTTGCAGACCACCTTAAGGGACGCGCGCCCTTAAAGCGGGGCGCCGCCCCTTCCTGACTGTTTGGCCTGGGCACCCCTTTGTTGAGGCGGCTCCGCGCCAGCCGCGTGGCGAGTTCTTCCCGGGACGCGTCCGCCCACCCACCCCACCCGGGCCCTCAGTCCCCGAGGCTCGCTCCAAACTCGTTCGGCTCGTTCTTCCAGGCCCAGCGCTGCGGAGAGCCGGGGCCGGGGCCACGAGACTGACCCCTGCTGCCAGCCCCGCGCCCCCGGGGTGGGCGATCGACCCCAAGGCGAGTGGCCAGTGCACCTGCCATCCCATGCTCGTAGGCCGAGGCCCCGGGCGCCCGCTACGCCCACCGGATGCGCACAGAGACCCCTGCGCCAGCCGTCGTCCCGCGGCCCCTGTCCGGTCCGTGGGTGGAGGGGCCCCGGCGTCGGGGGTGCCTGCAACTGCACACTGGTCAGTGAAACGCTCGCACCACCTCGGGAGGGTCTCGGGTGGGTCGCCCCCGCGTCCCTGGCACGCAGGGCCCTGCCCTGCCCTGTGCAGCCCCAGGGCTGGTGGGATGTCACTGTCCCCCGGCTCGAGGAGCGGTCTCGTAGCCACGGCACGCCGAGAACCGGGGTACGCTGTCTGAAATTCGGGGAGAGGGACGGGCCTCGGCGCGGAAGCCTGCAGTTTCGGGCGCGCCTTTCTCGGGAGCTGGTGGCCGGAGACAGCAGTCGGGCCGAGGGCGAGGTGCGGGTGGGGCTACTCTGTGCCGCCAGAAGCGTCCCCCAGACCCCTGGGCGCCCCCCTTCGGGTGGGAACCTGTTCGGTGATTAGAATGATGGGGGCCTTTCCAGCAAAGGTGGCCGACTTGGTGCATCGTTGGGGCGGATGCGCTAGGTCAACACCGAAGACAGGAGTCCTGTGCCGCCCACCCTCCCCTGGGTGCTGGCCTGCCCCCACCCCCTCTCCGGGCTCTCGGCCCCCGAGGCGGCACGGCCCGGGACCCCTTCGCGCTCACCAGCGGCGCCCCCACTTTCACCGGTCACCCCCTCCTCCAAGGACCCCGAGCGGGCACGCCCCTCTGTCGCTGTCACACTGGCTGTCTTCTCTTTGCGGGGACCCCCGCCTCTGCCCTGACCCTGCGACCGGAGGCCACC
>NW_022111357.1:43808939-43815130 GCF_000313985.2 Echinops telfairi
CGCGGGTCGGTCAAGGGTCCTTGTGGCGCAGGGTGCGTGGAAGGCCCTGGATGGCACAGTGTTTGGGCCCTGGACAGGTGAGGCCTGCGGCTGCGGTTAGGCGCACCTTCACAAAAGACCAGGTAGAGACGCTTCGCCCTGCCCCTCTCAGTCCCGCGGCAGTGTGTTTTCTGCCCGATGGATCTCGGAGTGGAAGTGATCCGGGCCCAGACTCTTCCTGTCCACTGTATGGGGGGTCAGCCGGGCCAGTTCTTCCCTTGGGCATCCGCGGGGTTACCCGCCGTTTGCGGGCTCGGGCCTTTGCCCCCCTGGTGTACAAGAAAACTAGCTTCTTTATAAAGGAAGAACCCTCGTTCAGTGGCTTTTAAAACTCTTTCTAAAAATAAGGTAAATGTACTTTCTCAAAAGTATTTAAACTTGCCAGCAACACTGCCAAGCAGAATGAACCACATTGAATGGCAGAGAAAGGACATGGCGAGAGGACAGGAAGGTTTTGCAGGAAAATAACCCGATTTCAACATGGAAAAGAGAAAAGAGCTCACTGCTGCCCTCCCCGCCCCCCTTCTGAAACCTCCGTGCTTTCTAAACTGGAACATTTGAAACAAACCCTCTTCTCACCTGCTCTCACTGAGCCCCCGAAACATTTTTGTGGAAGAGTCCGCTAGCTGCGTGCACAGTGGCCCATTATGTGACTCAGCCACAGCACATTACAGATCCCTCATTGTTGGGCCCTTGGATGGCTTCCAGGCCTGGGTTTTGAAACAAAGCGATGTGAACGTCTTTGAACACATCACAGACAGTGGTGGACAGGTGTTTGATGACTTCCTGTGGATGGATTCCCAGCCGTGGGATTGCTGAGTGTGTAGGCTTTGAGTGCTCTTGATCTGACATGATCTGTTGGTCATGCAAAACGTGAAGACGCCTCAGGACGTTCTTTGAGAATATCTTTTTTGACTTGTGTGTATCAGAACAGGGATTCTTAACCTCTGCTCCTGGAATCCTAAAATGTAGGGGCTGGGAAATTTGGGAAGGGAGAAAAGGCAGCACTTTGATTGACACGAAGTTCGAAGTGAGCGTTTCTTCGGGGTTAAGTTTAGGCAACAACACACTGAGGTGGTATTCACAAATACCCGTGGGTTTGTCTGTGATCAATTCCAGGTCGGCCTGAGCCATGGTGGCCTTAGGGGTTACGAATTGGGCTGCTAACCGCAAGGTCGGCAGTTTGAAACTACCCCCGGGGGAAAAGATGAGACTTTCTACCCCTCTAAAGAGGGCATAGGGGCAGTTCTGCCCTGCCCTACAGGGTCGATCTGAGTCGGCCTCCATAGAATGGATGATCTCAAGGAGCCGTGCTGTTTGAGTGATGCTAATTGCAAGGTCAGCAGTTCCAACCCACTTGCCTCTCCAAGGGAGAAAGATGGGGACTTCCAGTCCCAGAAAGATGTACAGCCTTGGGACTACAAAGAGACAGTTCTACTCTACCCTACAGGGGAGCTCTGAGTCAGAACTGAGTCCATGGCTTTGAGATTTTGTAAAAATTTTGGGGGTTTGTTGGTTTTGTGGCAGATTCCAGGTTTCATCCTGTGTCGCCCTCAGGACCCGTCTCCGAGGTGTTGGCGTGGGACTGGACCACTGTTATTTCGTATGAGACCTTGTTATTGGGAGGGAAGACCTTGTTTCATGCAGCACGTACGGTGACTGGAGGGAGGACTTCAGAAAGTTTGTGAAAAAAATGGACTGAAAGGTGATGGATGACACCCCACCCCCACCCCCGGAACTTCTCGAAGCCCTCTCATATCTGTAGTCAAGATGCTGTGGTGTGATTCTTGGGAAAAAATTTTTTCCACAAGATCCTTTTCCCCCTCCATTCATGCCACCGAAGTCAAACGGGAGCTCCTCTCTTCAGTTTCCATACAGCGGCTTTGCCCCTTTGCCGCAGACTGCGCTTACTCTCTAATGCTTAAGTGACCATGCTTCGGGCAAATCGGTTGCCTGTCACTCTTGCCCACTCAGGATTCAGAGGCAGGGAGGTGAGGCGGGAGGCTGCTGGCAGGCCAGCTGCTGCTCCCCTCCAGGCTGTGTGTGTGACCATCCAAGAGGGCAAAGATGGTTCAGAGGCTATCCCCAGCAGCCCGAGGGTGGGGTAGTCAGTGCCCAGCACACACCAGCTCGGTCCTGTTTCCCAGCAGACTGCAGGGTCAGGGCCACTCTTGGCTTCTAAAAGGTGATTGGTCATTGTTGGAGGAGGGCCACTGACGCCCAGTCCTTTGCCGGACCAGAATTGCTGCTCTCTGAAAGCGACCTGAGCCACGTGGGCTGAGGAAGGACGGTCCACAGAGACACACAGTCCAGAACCTCCTGGACAGCCACGATCTTACCAGCCAGGTGCGAGCACAGCGCGGACAGAGAGGGCAGGAGAGAGAGAGAAATGTATTTCTAAAGAAGGCTTATATATCTTTTGGGCGTGTGCAAGCCCTTTAATTACAGGTAAAGACATACATCACAGGAAGGGGTTGTACTATAGGTAATACAGTAATGAGGGGGGGATCTAAGGGTGTACATGAAATGGGAAGGGGAGGGATTGGGGGTACACATGTGACAAGATGGGCGAATCCTAGATTCATGGTGGCGGCCTAACCTTGATTGCCCTTGAGCTGAAGACTTGATGTAGTCTAAGCTTTCAGGGGAAGCCATCCACTGTTCCTAACAGCAAAGAGTGAGCCCTACCTGTGGCCAGACAGACAATAGGGTCTGCTTGCTCTGGATGGCTGGTGCCTTCACGGAGATAACTTGACAATCATTTACCATTTGTAACAAGCAGTGTCCTCGGTCTGACATCTGTATTTGGGGAAGAGAAGCTGGGGAAAAGTCTTTACATCCCACAGGGCTGGACTTCCGAGCGGTCTCTCCAAGGTTTGAATCCCAGAGTATTTGTGCTGGTGGCCCGTGATCTCCTTCGATCAGCCGTCATCCACTTGGAGACGACCCGTGTGCAGTTGAGCGATCCCTCCACTGCTGCGGGTTATTTTTCTGGGTGGTGCAAACAGTGAATGCCTTCAGCTATTTTGGAAAGGTTGAAGGTTCCAGTCTACCCAGAGGTGCTGCAGAAGAAAGGCCCAGGAAGCTACTTCCCCAAATCCTGCTAAGGAAAACCCCATTTGCACAGTTTCTTATTCAGACACAGATGGGGCCACAACTGGCATGGGTGTTTGCTGGCTTACTCCTCCTGCCATCTGATAAGCCACGCTGTATGCCCTCATTCTGCCCAGAGACACAAGGGAGTCCCTAGCAGCCTGGTGGTCTCCTTCCACAGAGAGTAGTGAACTTCAGCCAGTGAGGACTCCGTGGACCACAACATAACCCACAGGGACCACCAGGCTAGGGGCTGCCTCCACGGGTGGATTCTGCCCACTGTGTCTGCCGCTCCTGGGGAATCTTCTGTTGCCTCTGCAAGCATGGCTTGGGCAGGGATTGCAGCTGAGGACCCGGCCCATCGGGCAGCCAGCACCTGCACCCAAAGCTGGTACAGCAGGCTTCCGGCTGGCCCAGGCATGGCAGCAGGGACAGGATTTGTTGCAGTGGCCAGAGATTGGTATTAGGAGAGCAAGACCCCTTCTCAGACACCAGGTTTCTCTCGAGGCTGGGGCATCTGCGGACCACATTTTCATGCAATTGACACCCATAGGTCATGTTTTTGGCTGAAAACCAAAAAATTAGCCTAGGTGTTAGGAAAATGCCCTAGGAGGCAGTGGGGTGGTGGAAACAAACAGAAGGAGGGCTCTATGTTGTGTAAACAGGTACTGCTGGGGTAGAGCCTGTGTGGCAGCCTTGAAGCTGGTCCCGTCCATCCATCCCTGCCACCTGGGCTTCCTGCCGAAGCTAGCTTCCCTTTACTTATTCATTTTGTTAAAAGAAGTACGTGATTTATTGTCATTGAAAATACACAAGGCAGGGCATATGCCAGCTTCGTGGGTTCTCCCCATGGGGTGCAGTGACAGTGGTGACATCCTACAGGTTGAAGCCCCCTCCTTTTCCAGACTGTTCCTCCCCCATCAAGTTAAACCCCCAGACTTCAGGCCGCACTCACTGTCACCCCAACGGACGGGGGAGCGCTGCCCCTGTGAGTCTCCGAGACAGTCTCCATCACTCATTTTTTCCCAATCATTTTATTGAGGGCTCTTACAGCTCTTTAAAAAAAGTTTATTTCATTCCAACTTTTTTATTGTGATTTGCATAAAAATTTATAAACCCATTTGGTTTTGCTTTCAACAATTCAAGCAAACCAGTTGGTTTCTTGACATTGAACACAAGGAAGTAGTGGGATTGCATTGTGGGGATTAATGTGAATGTTAACAAACCAAATATGTTTGCTCTTACGGCTCTTAGAATATTCCATACATTAATTGTATCGAGCATATGTGTCCATAGGTTGCCATCATCATTTCCAAAACATTTTCTACTTGAGCCCTTGGTATCAGCTCCTCTTTTCCCCCTCCCTCCCCTAACCATGCTCTCTAAGGGAGGAGAAAGGCCCGCTTTTCTCTGATAGAGCAGCTGGGGGTTTTGAACTGCTGCCCTTTGGGTTAGCAGCCCAATTTGTGACCACTGCACCACCGCGACCAGGCCCTTAAGCGTCCTGTCTACTCTCGTGCCGGTGTCCGTTTGAGACAGGGGTGGTGTGGTGGCGGCGGCAAAGCGCCCTGCTGGTTGGGAGAAAGATGTAGAGTTTGCTTCTGCAAAGAGGCACCACCTTAGAAAACCTGTGGGGCAAGTCAACCCTGCCGGACCAGTGAGTCAGACGATTCCACAGGGCCGGTTCCTTACTTATTCATTTCTGATGTTGTTGTTCGGTTGGGGAGCCCTGGTGGTGCGGGGAGTGAGCGCTCGGCTGATCACCGGAAGGTCGGTGGTTGAAAGCCACCAGCCTCTCCAAGGGAGAAACAAGGACACTCTGCTTCTGCAGAGTTCCCGGGCCAACCGCGGCCCTCAAGTCGATTCCGACTTGCAGAGACGTGCAGAGCAGAGTGGAGCTGCCCCATCAGGTTCCTGTGGCTGTAGTTTTGTACGCAGACAGACTGCTGAAGGAGCAGCTGGCGGGTTCGAACCCCTGGCTTTGGAGTCAACAACATGGTGGTTAACACACCGTGCCACTAAGGCTTCTTTTCCACCTGTTTGGTTTAAAGATGACTTCGAGGGATGTTTTTGGTGTACGATGTAAAGGCTTTTTCAGGGCAACTGCGTGGGGCGTTTATCATCAATGACTGCCCCGTGGGACTCACTGCTAATGAATGCCTGACAGCAGAAGAGATGGGATTCACTTCCGAGAATAGGGCAAGCAGGCTTCCCTCCCAGCTCGTCTTCCTTGCTCTCTGGCTAGCTTGCTCTGATGGCAGCCGGCTGCCATGTCGTCAGAGGACCTACAGACACATGGCACGGGACTGTGGGAGGTCTTCTGCCGGCAGCCAGAGAGAAACCAAACCCTGCCAGCAAGCACAGGGTGAGCTCAGCAGAGGCTTCTCTGGCCCCAGTCGAGCCTTCCCGTGAGACCGTAGCCCTGACCCTCGATTTGGACTCAAGTCTAATGAGAGCCTGAGCGTAGGGAGGTCAGCGAAGCCGATCTCCGAGCCCTGACCCGTAGACCTCGAGGTCATGACCCTGCGTTGTGTCAGGCTGTTAGGTATGGCGTCATGTGTGCAGCAACACATCCCTGAGACAACCCTCAACTGCCCTCAGGTTGAGTCTGAGGACCTATGCCCAGCTTCGAAGCCTAGCAGCCCTATGGAACAGGGTAGAACTCTAAACTCCTTACAGGTGAAGAAATCCTGTCTTTCTCAATGGAGCCCCTGATGGTTTTGAACCACTGACCTTGAGGTTAGCGGCCCAATTCAGAGCCACTACACCACCGGGGCTCCTCGGAGGGGGAGAGTAAGTGCTATTTAAATGCCTTCAGTTCCCTTTCCGGTAGAATCGGCGTCCAGTCATGGGGAGCCTTAGGTTAGGAGTTTTCAGAAGTGAGTCACCAGGCCTTTCCTCTGAGGTACCTCTGGGCACTCAAATCTCCAACCTCTCAGTGAGCAGCCGAGCCTATTGATCATCTGTGAAATTCCTATCACTTACCAGGGACGACCTGTGAAATTAATATTTGTCTGGAGTCCTTTTTTGGGGGGCCATGGTGTAAGATAGAGATCCCA
>NW_022111357.1:43815297-43819675 GCF_000313985.2 Echinops telfairi
GCCATCCACCGGGTGGGCAGTTTCAAACCACCAACTGCTCCTTGGGAGAAAGATGGGGCTTTCTACTCCTGTAAAGAGTTGCAATCCCTGAAACCACTGGGAGCAGTTCTACCCTGTCCAATAGGGTCACTGTGAGTCGGCATTGACTCGATGGCAGTGAGTTTGGTCCTGTCCCGCTCCCTGCCTTTAGGAATCCGCACCCCCACCTCTGCCACCTGTCAGCATTTTCTATCTGCACAGGGTGTTTCCGGGTGCCCTGTCTCGGTACCATTAGATCACGGGGACCTCATTCCGCTCTCTGTGTGGCAAGTCTGTCTCTCGCACTCTCTCCTCTCCTTCCGCTGCTTCTCCTTCAAGTAGACGTTCGTTGCTCTTCCCTTGTTCTTTTCCTGGCGTGGCCTTTGCAGGGAATCTGCATCTCAGGGAATCCGCATCTCTGAGACTCTAGATGCTGCCTTTTCTAAACGGTCATCCGTTCATGTTAGCGAACGTCGATGATTTGTACCTGGACCCGTGATTTCCGTGGTGGTCCTCCAATGTCATCGTGAGGTACAGGAGACAACTTGACCTTTTGTCTTGGGCTCCTCAGAAGCTGGACTACACCTTAGGCTAGTGAGTGGGGCTTTCCCCGACCAAGAGTCAGGACGGACCATAGCCTCCTGAGGCCTGACGTAATGCAGCGTGTCCACCGGTAGTGAGGCCAATGAAAGAGAGCCCTCAGAGCCGGAGCTCGGTGGAACTTTCTGGTTGCCAAGAGCAAACATCTTCCCTTAGGAAAGTGTTGCTGCAGTCCTTGGGGACACGGGGGCTCCCAACTGGGACCCCTCCCAGCCTCAGTCCTTCGGACCTCTTTGTCACTGTTTTTGTTATATGAAAGCTGTTAGCACAGATGGGGTGCTTCTTGTGAGCTCTGACTCATTCGGGGAATGGGGCCTGGCTGGTCTCAAGTGGGCTAGAATGCAAGGCCTCATGGAGAATGGGTGTGTGCAGCTGCAGGCTGCCCAGGGCAGAGAGGTCCAGGGAACAGAGTGTGCTTGGGGAGTGGGATTTCTCACCCACCGCCAACTGGACCTCAGAAACGGATGATCTCACTTCGACTCACGGGACCGGTTTGCACAGTGGACTTCTACCCTATCATTCCTTTCACGTGTGAGTCAGCTTCCTGCTCTGTAGACGAGCTCTCTGATCTTTCTCCATTTATGGGCCAGAGCAGATGCATGGATCTTATTTTACTCAGTAGTTTATAACCCTGTACGATGACGACTTTCTTTCTCGCTCAGATGGTCCCTGGATCTGGCTAGAGGCTACACTTTCAAGCTTGACTCCATATCCCTCTGACACATCCCTGTCATTTCCGTGAGCACTTCCTTTTTTCCTGTCCCAGGGGTTTTCCCATGCCCATCTTTATACCGGAGGGCAGGATAAAGGCAGCAACCATTTCTCCAAGAACCCTGAGTTCCTTTTAGTGGAGAACAGGGTGCCTTTGCTTCTAGGTCCCCTGGTCACAAAGTCACTATTGATGTGTAGTTTATACATGCATATGTTTGGATTTCTCCATCTGTCCTCCACTTGTCTGGCTTTCTGCCAATCACTTCCGTTCCAGTCCACCACTCCAGGGTTCATTCGCCTCCTCATTTCTGGGTGAGTGAAGGTAGCTTCCTTTACGGATTCTAAGTGACTGGCCCATTTCTGTATTAGTTACTTAATCTGAATGCACACAAACCGTAGATGCTGAATTGCTAAACGCAGTTTTTGCCTCAGCAAAACTGATGCCTACCGCTCAGGATCCTTTTTGCCTTTAGTCTCAGGGTGGGAATGTTAGATTTCTTGAGTGAGAAATGCCTTGGCTTCCTGCAAGAAAGAATTCACCCCGAAGCCTAACTTGTGATCCAAGTGGGTGTTTAGAAAGGACAGACGTTTCAGGCATTACCCTCAGGGCACTGCACCCACGTGGTGGCTTGAGGAGAGAGAGACTGCAGTCTGGCCAAGCGGAAGGTGGAGAAGAAGCTGGAATAGGGCCTTGGTCTGCAGGTTCCAGCCTTTTGAGCCCTGTGGCTGGGAGGCGAGGTCAATGGTACTGGTTGACCCCATTGGCTGAATTAAGTCCACCTGGCCTCATTTGGGACCCACCCAGGTATACCGACCCCTGGCTGGGGGCCTGAATCTGCTCATGCCTTTTAGGCTTTACCGGCTTCCAACTTCCCTAGGCATGGAGAGAACTACCCCCATCCGGCTGCCTATCAGCCCCTCGTCCTTGGTGTTCTGTAGCTTCCTCACATATATCTTAGTGTGGCTTTCTCTTCTTTATTCCACTTGACATATGTCACGATTCCAGGGGCCATATTTTTCCATCAGTTCTCCAAATTATGCACTTTTTTTTTGTTGTAATTATGCACTCGAGTTTTTTTTGTTGATCACTTTATTGGGGGCTTATACAACTCATCACAATCCACATATACATCCATTTGTACTTTGTTGCCATCATCGTTCTCCAAACATTTTATTTCTACTTGAGCCCTTGGTATCAGCTCCTCATTTTTACCCCTCCCTCCCCAACCCCTCCCTCATGAACCCTTGATAATTGATAAATTATTATTTTGTACACTCTTGAGCTTTTAGGATAAGTCTTCTCCATGAGTCCTGTTCATTCCTTCTAGAAAGGTTTATTATTATTATCTTCATATTTTGGTTAATGTCTTTTAATTTTTTTAATTTTTAATGTCTTTTAATATTTTCAGTTCCATGTGTCTGCATTGTGTTCTTTTATACAGCATTTTCCCCCAATGCATTAGCTGTTTAAAAACCTGTCTTAACTGTGTCCCATCAGTTGAGTTTTTGTTTTTTTGTTTTCTAACTAAAACTTTCAAAAGCCTGTCTGTCTAACCTTCTCCCAGCTACTCCGAAGGATAATGTCTTACATAATCTGCATACAATTGTGTAAATCTGGACTTAAGATCAATTCCATTCTATTAACCAGTCTACAGACTGAATGCACCTTTGCCAGTGTGCTAATATGCCCTTTTCTGATCTACGACCTGACCTGACCTGACCCCACGGAGTCCATATTGCCCTGAGCTGTTGGGTCTTCTTGGTCTCCTCTGATCTTTGTTGTTGGGGACCTGTGTCCTTTGGGATTCATGCTGATGTTTTCTTGTGGTTGGATTTGTGGTTAGGCATTTGGGGCAAGAAAACCATCGGGGTGATGTGTTTGTCTCAGGGTGTCAGATCAGGGAGATGTCTCCAGGCTGTAATCTTGGTAATCTGCACTTTGATCCCTTGGCTCAAGTGACTCACTGCCCCTTTTTAATGAGGGAATCATTTGAGACTCTGAAACCTGTTTTTGACTTCAAAAGTGAATCTTTTTCCTTTTGGAACATTCTTGTCACACTGACCGGCTCCTTCCCCACCATTTCTGTGGCCTGTTTGTCCAATTCATTGTGTTCTGAGTCCGAGGGCTTTTAGATTGTGCAGCCAGCGCTGGTGAACCTCTCCCCATCCCACCCACCCCAGCAATGCGCCTCTCCTAGCCTGCGGGGCACTGCCATCTTTGATCTGATCCCCATCTATTGATCTTAATTCCTGAGGGGGCTCACGCTTGACTAGAGCAGTGGTTCTCAACCTTCCTGATGCGGAGACCCTTTCAGACAGGTCCTCATGCGGTGGTGACCCCAACCAGAACATTATTCTCCTTGCTACTTCATCACTGTCATTTTGCTACTGTTATGAATCGGCATGTAAATATCTGATAGGCAGGGTATATTTTCATTGTTAGAAATTGAACATAATGAAACCATAGTGATGAATCACAAAACAACATGTAATTATGTCTTATGAAATATTTATTTCTAATGACATATCGACGAACTTTTGTCTTGAAGCATGCTGTAGCATGGGTCAGTCTTCACACCCAGGACTACACATGGGCCGACCCGCCTGGAGACCGATAGAGGAGCGGTGACTCGGTTCTTGTTCCTAAAACCATGGTCGTTTCACACACACACACACAGTTGAGAACGCTGCTCTGGGAGCATTTGTTCTGGTTCTGCCTCTGCTGGTGGCGATGAGCCTGAAGTTCCTTCAGCCACCTTCAGGGTGGGCTCCAGGCAGGACCCTAGGGCCCAGGTCACTGCACCACCTCTCTTCCCCCAGTGCCCTGAGGCTGGGACCGGTGCTGCGGGGCCGGCGTCTGAGAGCGGAGGCCTCTCTGGGACGGTTGCTTTGGCTGCTGTGATGGCCATCTGCAAGAGCCCAGGCTGGGCTGGGCGGCAGCGCCGGGACAGGAGGGCGGGGGACCTCCGCCGTGGCTCTGGCTCTGGCGTTTCTATGCAGCTTAGTGGGTTTCCTCCCACTTCTCCCTCCCTCCCTGTTTCCTCCCCCC
>NW_022111357.1:43819775-43827086 GCF_000313985.2 Echinops telfairi
CACACACACACACACAGTTGAGAACGCTGCTCTGGGAGCATTTGTTCTGGTTCTGCCTCTGCTGGTGGCGATGAGCCTGAAGTTCCTTCAGCCACCTTCAGGGTGGGCTCCAGGCAGGACCCTAGGGCCCAGGTCACTGCACCACCTCTCTTCCCCCAGTGCCCTGAGGCTGGGACCGGTGCTGCGGGGCCGGCGTCTGAGAGCGGAGGCCTCTCTGGGACGGTTGCTTTGGCTGCTGTGATGGCCATCTGCAAGAGCCCAGGCTGGGCTGGGCGGCAGCGCCGGGACAGGAGGGCGGGGGACCTCCGCCGTGGCTCTGGCTCTGGCGTTTCTATGCAGCTTAGTGGGTTTCCTCCCACTTCTCCCTCCCTCCCTGTTTCCTCCCCCCCCTTCCTTGTCTTCCTCCCCCCACCCTGTATCCCGCCCGTCTTTGTTAACCCCCCACGCCCTGTAGCCAGATGGGTTGCTCAGCTCTTGGGGCCCCGATTTCAGCATTTTCGATCCACCCTCGGATCGGTCAGCTTCACCCAGAAAAGTCTTCTGCTTTCCGGTTTCGGGGACAAGGGTCCCGGGATGGGTGCGGGCCGGGCCTCCAAGCTCTGGCGGAGGCAGCCCGCCCCCCATAGGGCAGGAGGGGCCCAGTTCAGGCTGTTCAGCAAAGTACTGCTGCGCTGCTCCAGCAGCTCCGCCCTCTCCTTCCCTCCTCGGTCTTCTTTCTCTCCCCCTCCCGCCCTGGGCGTCCCGTCCAGCTGGAGAGCCGCCCAATGGACAGTCAAGCAGAGGTTGGGCTGTCGCTTAGAGGAACCGGCCCGACCCTGCGGAGTGTGGGCCTCGTCCCCCTGACCCCGACCACTGTGCTGCGCTGCCAGCACAGCAGTGCTGCCTTAGCGATGATGACAATCTTTCCCAGTTAGGATGTCAAGTTTACAGCAGAGCAGTGGGGACCGGGCGGGATGCCGGCTTGCAGGGCGCGTTCTCTGTCTACTGTTGTGCTAGGAAGACATGGGCAATCGCAGAACATTTCCTTCTGGGACTCGCTGTTGTTAGCGCCCCATGACCCCCATCCTTCCCTGCGGAATTACCAATCCAGTTCCTGCCTCTGCAGATCTACCGGTCCCTAGGCTCGGTGTAGGGAAATCATACAAAATACAGACAGGAAGCAAACAAATTGAGAGTGAGAGGTCAGCACGGAGACAAGGACCGGAGATAGGACTGAGACAAGGACGTGAGGGGAGGAGCGGCTTTATTAGGGCAGGGAACGCTCTCCCGGGGCCCAAGAGTTAGATCAGGGAAATCATGCCCGTCGGTGGGGCGGTGGGATATGTGTAGGATTGGGGTCAGGGAACTATGCAAATGAGGTGAAGAGAGCTGTTGGTGCTGGTGCCAATCAGAAGGGAGGCTTCCTGGTGTGCCGCGGCAGTCAGCCATGCCCAGTCCAGCTTGGACTGTGGGGGAAGAGGCTGCACAGTCCGGCTCTGGCCTTGAGAGGCGGGGCAAGGGAAGGTGTGGACCCTGCCTGGAGAGAGAAGCTCCTTGGAATGCTAGAGGCAGGGACGGCAAAGTCCAGCAGACCACCCATCTTTCTGAGAGGCTGGGGGAAGGGGCTGCATGGTCCGGACCCGTCCCAGAGAGAAAACCAGCAACAGTGACTAGACCAAGCCTCAAAAAACCTCTATCACAACGAAAGCAGCAAAGCAGGCCCCTTTCAGGCTCCCTCTCTGCCCCAGGCTCCAGCTCTGAGCAACCCTGCCCCCACACACACACCCCGCACACGCACTTGCACCCCCAGTTGAGCCAGTCCCTGGTTTGTACTCTGTGTTTCAAATGCAGCCAGCTCCTGAGACAGCATGTCGAGTTTGCAGCGTGTTGGCAGCTTTTCGAAGCCACTCTGAAGTCTCGCAATGTATGCATGTGGTCGGCGCCTGTGGTAGAGACACACACCCCCCACACCCCCACCCCCCACCCCCGCACCACTTACCCGCTGCCAGGGTCTGCCACACAAATACGCCATGATTTGTTCTGTGATGGTGCCTGGGTGCCTAAACTGTTTGTTGTTTCTGTGGTGTAGTATTTCCCTTTCGAAAAGTGGTGGAGGGACGCTCAGGGCTGCCCTGCTCGAACTGGCCTGTGGTTGTTGGGTAGTTACAGCGAGACCTGCGGGACAGAACCAGGGAGATGGAAATCACAATTCCGACTACGATGTCAGGCCAGAGGTCAGAACCAGACCCATAGACTACAGGGGACAGGTCGGAGGAGGAAGTCCTGGCTGTGGCTCAGACGTGGTGGCAGGCCCTGGTGGTGGTGGTGGTGGGGGGGTGGTCCAAGGTTGGCTATCGTGGACAGAGCTTCCCTTCCACCCCTGCCTCCCCTCCGAGAGTGAGCAGACGGGTCAGATGGGTTCTTCTATGAATTTGTCATTTTGGCTCCACTTGACAAGGGCCGGTGTGACATCCCCAGGAGTGGCCATGACACATCTTTTCCTCAAGGCTAGAGGCCAGGGAGGTGGTCAGATGATTTCCGGTGTCAGAGTCAGAGCGAGTGTACAAGGTGGGCCGTGAGTTTTACATACGTCCCATGCTTCCATGTTTCTCTTAAGTTTGGAGATTTCCTAGACCATTTTCTTATGGCTTATGAATGATTTAGAGTTCGAGAACTGTGTTAGTCCGGGTAGACTAGAGAAACAAATTCATAGACACTCATATGTGTATAAGAGAGAGCTTTATATAGAGAATAATTGTACATTAACAAAGCATCCCAGCTCACTCGAGATCAAGTCCATAGTCTGATATGAGCCAATAAGTCCAATACCAGTCTATGAAGTTCTCTTCAGATGCACGCAACACATGCAATGACACCGAATGCAGGAAGATCACAAGCCAGTGGGTGCAAAGTCTTGTGGATCCAGTGGCAGTGGCAGCATCTTAGCATTGGCAGGGGTCTCCACGTGGCTCCTTCAGCTCCAGGGCTCTAGTGCAGCTCCATGTGTCTTCTCAACAGGAATGTCTCGCAGGGAGTGAGTGTGTGTCCTGCCTCCCGCGAGCTATTCATCTCCGTAACGCCTCCAAACGAGGTCATCAGCTGCAATCGGATTGACAGGCTAAACGCTACCCCTTCACTAAGTCACAAGTTGACAACAGATGATGTAACCAGCACAAGCACTAGGCTACACACGGGGCGAGGAGCTGACCGCATAACACTTGATGGGATTGGAGATCATCCTAGAAACACACACCCTGGACATGTCGGCAGGAGAGACCCGGAGCTGGAGAAGGACATCACACAAAGTAAAGTAGAGTGGGCAACAAAAAGAGGAAGGTCCCCAAGGAGATGCATGAGCCCGGCGGCTGCAACAAGGGGCATAAGCATGATTGTGAGACTGGTGCAGGACTGGGTGGTGTCCTGCTCTGGGGGGGCATAAGAACCCACTGCCCGGCACCTAACGACATGCACAGACAGTAGTTGTCCTTTTTTGTTGTTGCTACCCACAAAAAGCGCTGCCCTAAGAACCCGTCTTAAGGATGGTCGTCTTGGTAAGAGTGCTTGAAGGCCTTACTCAGCGCCCTGCTGTCAGCCTGGGCCTCCGGGAAGTGCACCCTCATGTTGTCATCCGGGTCCTCTTTTGTCAGCCTCTGTGTGTGACTCAGTTGGCTGGGACGCAGTTCCTCTAACAGCCCTCTGCTGAGCCCTATTCAGCCCCATCGCAATCCACAAAGAGGAAGGTGAGAATTCTATCCCTGATACTCCCAAACAGCCCCCCTCCCACTCATCAAGGGAGCAGAAATGCACTCTGGCGTTTGGTATGCACTCTGAGCCTCTGCTTTCGAAGGTCTGGGTGAAGCTGGGCGTCTTCTTTGTCTGATTGCTTCCACTCCTGGTCCTGTGTGTAGCCAGCCTGAAACCTCACCGCGAGTTGGAGGCAGGGGGGGGCCCGAGCGACAGCACATTATAGCTGTGCAATCATTGGTGCTGGACATGAGGACATTAATGAAGCGCTAATGTTTAATTAATCAATTTGGTAATTGAGACAGGCATTGATGCTTTATGGGCACAGGAGGGGGCAGGATCACATGGGTGTAAAAACAGGAACCAGAGGGGCAGTGGCTTGCTGAGATCCCGGTGGGGGTGGGTGTTCTCACAGTGAACATTTGAGTCTCGCATGACCAAGCGGTCTCATGACCCCCAGATAGAGCGGCAGCGGGGGTGCTCACGAGCTGTTGAGGGCTCTGAGCCATCGCCACCCTCCACACAGCAGCACCCAGCCCTTGTCCCCCTCCTTTCATGGAGAAGACCCGAGTTTGATTCCCAGCCTGCACCCCATCTGGTCAGAGGGGCCTTGTGTGTGGCTGGGGTGCCGAGCTGGTTTCAACGGAGCTTCCAGACTAAGCCGGATTAGAGAGAAAATGTAGGGAACTGCTTCAGGAGACCAGCTGGTGAGGGCCCTGGGGACCAGCACACTGCCCGGGCTAGCTCGGTCAATCGATCAATGGTAGCTAACAACGATGACCAATGCCTGCCGCTGCTGCTGAGCAGATGTTAGAACCGGGATTGGGGGGACCCTCTCCCGCAGCCTCCCTTGGCAGAAGGTTGCCCGGGTCGCAGCTGTCCAGCAGGGGCTTGCTGTCAAACAGAGACAAGAGGTGCTTTGATGAGAAGAGCAAGGGACCCTGTTCGGCGGGGTGGTTTTACCTGAAGTGGAGAATCTCTCAGGTGCAGAGCTGGGGCCGACGGGAAGGGGGCGCTTGTCTCACCGGAGCAGGAAAGACGCGTTTCAAATGGGAGCTTTGTTCCTGCCACCATCTCGCAAAGGGACAGGGGTATCGCTGATGCTGAGAAGGCAGGGGGGTTTCTTCCTTCTGCCCCCAAGTGCCTTCAGTTTGGAAAGTCAGCTGTGGGCCATGGGGCAAGTGAGGTCCCCAGAGGGACAAGCACGCCCCTAGCCAAGAAGGACCTGCGAATAGGACTTAGCTCTGTTAAAGAGAGGCTTCCCTGAAGAGGCCGCATGTATATGGAAAGTGGGAAATTGTCCTGATGCTGGGACAGAGCCAATTCGGGAAGTGGGACGGGGAGGTTGGGGGGGTCCTGGGCAGTCAGGAAAGGCAGCCAGGAGAGCCCTGTGCCGGCACCAACCCAAACCCGGATTCACCAACCCAAACTCTGACCGGCATCAGAGTAGAAGTGTGCTCTGGAGGTCCCTCAAAGACCCCAGAAGATTGTCCAGGGTCTCCGGGTGGGCTTGAAGCTCCGACCTTTCAGTTAGCAGCTGAGCATGTTCACCGTTTGCAGCACCACCTGAGGACACGGCTCTCACCGTCTGTCTGTCGTGGGCCTTCCTCGGGCACTCTCCTCCTGTGAGAGCCGGTGGCTGTTGCTGGGACCCGGTTTAAAGCCAGCACAAGAGAACTCGCCCAGCCGCTGGAGGTGGCTGGAGCCACCCTCTGACCTCGCCTGTGGTCCCAGGAGGGGCGTTTTACGCACACTGTGGGTGTTTGAGTTTGTGCTACACAGACTGCCCTGGGAGCCACATGAACACTGGCGTGGACCTGTGTTAACCCAGGACTCGGCAGAGACCAACCCCAAGCCGAGAGCAAAGAGCCTACCTCTGGAGACCTGCCGAAGAGGACTGCCCTGTGCAGTACAGCCAGCGGCTGGCCCCTGGGACCGAGAATCTGCTTGCTTGGGTGCATGCATGTGCACAGGCTTGCACTCACATGCATCTATATGTAACAAAAGTGGTGTGGCCACACGCACACCCCTGCATATGAGTGCACACGCATACACAGACATGGGTGTGTCCATACGTGCGTGCACATACACATAGGCATGTATACGTGCACTCCTACATGCACACGTCTATACCCAACATGCAGCACATACATGGCTGTGCACACATGCAAGAGTGCTTAAACACAGAAATCTAAATACATTTGCATACACATACAAACACAACCAGGCGCGATTCCAGAGGCCGTGGGGAATGACTACCTGAGCGCATAGGATAGAAGGGTCCAGAAGGAACTGCAGATGTGAGGAAAGAGCAGGCGGGGGGCGGGGTGGGGTGGTGGACGGGGGGAAAGGCAGCAGTTGTAAAGCAGAACCCAATGGGAGGCGGGAGAGTGAAAAAGGCCATGACTGGGCCTCAGATTGTCTGGCAGGCGGCGGCAGCATTTCTCCACTAAGAACAGCTGAATGGAAAAGAAAGGTGAACAATGTCTTCCACGTGCAGATGGGGCAGGGGACACACAGGCCTGCAAAGGGACAGCCCAGGGTCCTGTGGTAGCCCTCAGGGCCCTCAGCCTGGCCGAGAGACTGGAGAGGTTGGCCGCAGAGCCCAGTGGGACCCCAGGCTGACAGTCTTGGATGGCCCAATGGGTCGTTTGTTTGGCCTTTCTTGTGACGACGGTCTTGTAACGCCCAGCGGGCGAGCAGATGGGACCAAGCAAGTAAGGTGTGTAGAACCGGAAACTTGCCCGTGGAACAAGCTCAGCTGCTAACTGAAAGGCTGCAGGTTCAAGAGTCGGTGATTTTGCCCCTCCATCTGGCTTCTTGACCACCCCTGGATCGAGGTGGCAGGAGCAGAGCATGTCCGCCAGACTGGAAGTCCCTGCATGGAGAACCTCTTAGGCCCAGCAGACAGCGAGAGTGGGACCCTAGAGATGGCGCGAAGCCAAGCCAGGGACCAGCAGAAAGGAAGGAAACGATGACTCAACGGCCTTCCTGGCCCACAGAGCGGAACACCGAGCGCCCTGACCAGAAAGAAGGCTTGCTGGCAGAGGGGGTACCTCCGGTCACCTGGCGGTGCTGAGCTCAGCACCCACAGAGCTGGAGGACTGAGTGTCCCCAGCTGAGGCTTGTTGTCGGAGCACTTACTGTGGCGCTTAAAGGCCCCCCAGGTGGTCCCCAAGGGGTTGAGAGGCTATGGGCCAGGGCCAGGCCTGTCTGTGGACGTGGCTGAGAAGCTGTCCCCAGCAAAGGATGGTATCCTGAATTATAATCCGTTACCTTCCTAAGAAACCCCATGGGTAGTGTGTGAATTGCGTGTGTAGCCGTTGTCGCAAAACGATGGAGCCCGGCAGAGCAGAAAGTGCCACGGGAGGGCGGCTGGTGTCAGAATGGGTGAAAACGGTGAGGGAGAGACCTCTCCCTCAGAGGAATCCGCAGGGGACGATACGAATGACGGTTCATTTCTCCCCTTCCCTTTGCTAGAGGTCAGACGACACTGCCACCACGCCAGTGTCCACATGGGGACGGCTTGGCCTCTGTCCCCCTGCCCCGGAGGCTGTGTCTTCTGGGGAAGGAAGGAATGAACAGGTT
>NW_022111357.1:43827235-43837864 GCF_000313985.2 Echinops telfairi
GTTTAATTCTCGAAGGAATGAACAGGTTGGGTTTGAGCCACCCAGGCCGGGAGGAAACTGGTGTTGTTACCGTGTCACAAGTTTAATTCTCAAAAGTGCTACCATGGACACAATGTCCATCAGTTGTCACGCAGACTCCAAGCTTGGACTCTCCGTGGCTCCCAACAGCAAAGTTTGCAAAGTTTGCGGCATCGACTGGGTGGCAGCGAGTGTATTTGGTTTGCGTTTGAGGAGGATCAGTTTAACAAAGGACACGAGGTTGGTTGCGCAACTCGAAGACGCTTAACTCGTCACTAAATCCCACCCAGGGCGCTATGGATTTGGCGTGTGTTTTGCGGTGTTTATCCCCAGCAGCACGATCGGTAGAATGTGGAATGAAAACTAGATCCACAGCCCCACACTTGTCTGCGTACAGTTAGGCAACATCCATGACCTTCCTCTTGTTGAACCATCACCCAAAGTCACTGCCAGATTCTCCATCACCAGCTTCTCTGGGGAATCCTGGTGGCATGGTGGGTGACACGTTTGGCTGCCAGCCACGAAGTCAGCAGTTCAAACCCCCCAGCCGCTCCTCGGGAGAAAGACGGGGCTTTCTACTCTTGTAAAGAGTCCCAGCCTCGGAAAGCCACAGGGAGGGTCCCTATGTGTCCCTGGAGGGTCCCTTTGTGCCATCGACTCCATGGCGGTGAGGGTGGGCGTTGAGCGTCGGTGGCATTTTAAAGAACTTTACAGTGTTCTCCTCTAACTAACTTTGCAGCCCCGACCCCACGGCTTGCTGAAGGAGAGGACTTCCGGGCCCAGGTTCCCTTGCGCATGCCGGCCTCATGCTTCCGCCCGTCGGCTCGGCAGTGCCCTGGCTCTGGGATTCTGCGCCAGCCCATGGTGCCCGTCCTTGAGACCAGCACGCCCTCTTTGGCTGTGGTCCCAGCATGTCGCCTTTAACGAAGCCCCCCGCCCTGGAGGAGGTCCTGCCGAGCCCGGAGGAGAAGGCCAAAGGAAAGGCTTCTCTGCCCTGGGGCTTCCTGTTCGGCCCTCGCAGTGAGAAGCTCGTCCTCACCCAGAGCGACGGCGTCCCCGCGGAGGAGAGCGTGCTCACCGTCACCATCACCGAGACCACGGTCATCGAGTCGGACCTGGGCGTCTGGAGCTCCCGGGCCCTGCTCTACCTCAGCCTGTGGTTCTTCTTCAGCTTCTGCACCCTCTTCCTCAACAAGTACATCCTGTCCCTGCTGGAAGGGGAGCCCAGCATGCTGGGTGAGTCTGGGCGCCCGCTCCTTCAAGACCCCACGGGGTTGTTGGCACTGCCGTGGAGTCAGCGCCGACACGCCGTGCCCTGGTGCACACCGGCCTGACCCGCCGGCCCCTGGGCTGTGGCTCGGACCTGGGGGAGCCATGGAGATGTTCGTGGCTGCTTTTCTTTCGAGTCCCTCTTGGTCAGAAAGCTCCACTCACGCCTGTTCAGCATCTTCACACTATACAAAAGCCTCCACTGGTAGGTGGTAGCTGCCTGGGCCAGGAATGGAACCCAGATCTCCAGGGTGGAAGGTGAAAAGTCTGACCGGTCACCGCTGCCTCACACCCCCAATTACCATTCCCTTGTGGGAATGGAGAGAGCAGGTGGTGGCCAGGGAGGGAGGGAGGTGAGTCCTGAAGGGGCCAGGATGGGGGCAGGCCTCTCCCCTGAGAAGCCATGGGGGCCAGGACACGTGACAGGTCAGGACAGTGCTCTGTGCACTTGAAGAGGAAGGGCACCCCCACCCCTGCCAAGCCTGCCCCTCCCCCCGAGTCCAGGAGAGGAAGGGCTCCCTTCTAGCTTGGGTCTCCCCTTCTGCCCAGGTGCCGTGCAAATGCTGTCCACCACGCTCATTGGCTGCGTCAAGATTTTCGTCCCCTGCTGTTTGTATCAACACAAAAGCCGCCTCTCCTACCCGCCCAACTTCATCATGACCATGCTCTTTGTGGGTCTGATGCGGTAAGGACCGAGGACGACGGCTGGGGGCATGTCTAAGCTTTCAGTGACAACGCCTTTCCCGCCCTGTGAGAGGGCCCCCGCTGACTCGGGCTGGGAGACTCATGCAGCCCGGGAAAACACCAGGCCCGCTGGCCTTCTGGGCCTCATGGGGGTCTGCCTTTGTGGGTCTTATGCCACCGGCAAAAGTTCCCTCCAGAGCACTGTTTCCCAAAGTCAAGGAGGTGCAGGAACGACCAGGGGTGGGGGGAGGGGGAGGCCTGCAAAAGCAGTACCTACACTTTACCCAGGACTATGGACTATGATACAAAAATGTGCCATTTCCAGGAGGGTGCTGAATAGTTTCTTTTTTGTTCCAAAAAGGGGGCAGGAAGCCAACTAAGTGTGGGCGCCTGCGCTCTAGAGCCGGGTGGCTGTTTCTGTTAGGTGCTGGTGGGCTGGTTCCGACTCCGCAGGACTCCGTGTACGTGCACCACAGAACAAAGCCCCACCCGTCCTGCGCCAGCCTCAGCGCCGTTGTGACAGAGCCCATTGTTGCAGCCCCTGCGTCAGCCCAGCTTGTGGAAGGCCTTGCTCTTCTTCGCTGCCCCTCCGCTTTACCAAGTGGGATGAGCCTTTTTCCTGCCAAGGGTTCCTGGGATATGTATAACATCCCTTGTGGGCCCTTCTGGTCACCATTTAATGAATTTGCCCATGGGAGTCCCGCTAGCACAGTGGTTACGTGCGGGTCTGAGGTTAGCAGTTTGAAACCGCCAGTGGCTCCGGGGGTGGGTTGAGGTGGGCGAGGAGACTTTCTACTCCTGTGAAGAATTGGACTCCCGGAATCCTACAGGAGCGGTTCTACCCTGTCCTGTAGGGCCACCCTGAGTCACCCCTGACTCGATGGCATGAGTTTGGTGTGGGTTTTGGTAATGCCATGGTTGAAACTGCTTCTCCTTGGGGAGGTGTGCGAGGTGAGCTGGGACTGGTAGTTTCCAGGGGTGTGGGGAGGAGTCGGGGAGGTGTCATGGGGTTGCTGTGGTGGGCTCCTTGTAAAGAGCGGCAGTCTCAGCAACTCACAGGGGCAGTTCGACCCTGCCCTATGGGGGCCTTGAGTCCAAATGAACCCGGGCACTGAGTGTGGTTTTGGTATACGACCCACGGGCTGCATGTCCCCGGTCCTGCCCCTGAACAGCTGTGATGGCTTAGTTTAAGGGAGCGAGGGCAACGACGCTCCTCCCCGGGTGACACCGAGGCATCGCTGGGGCCAGGGCTGTGTCCAGCTGGGCTCCCCACAAAACATGGGGAAAGGGACCCAAGCACTCCTGTGGGGCCGCAGGCAGGATGCGGGGCTGGGGAGAGAGGAAACAAGGAACCAGGGGAGAGAGGAGAGGGAGAGGAAGCAGGAGGGGAAGAAGATGGAGGGAGTGGGGAGAAGGGCGGTTGAGGTGGGATGAGAAGGATGAGGGACAGGCCGTGGCTACCACACAGGCTCCCCGGTGGAGCTGACGGCGGGTGGATGCCTTCCCTGCACACCCATGCCCTTCTCTGCCTGCCTGCAGGTTCGCCACCGTGGTCTTGGGGCTGGTCAGCCTGAAGAATGTGGCCGTGTCCTTCGCCGAGACGGTGAAGAGCTCGGCTCCCATCTTCACGGTGATCATGTCCCGGATGATCCTGGGGGAGTACACGGGTGAGCAGCCCCCTGGAGCCCTGCACATACCCGCACACGCCGGGAACGTGGCTCATCTCCACCTTCTGCCTCTCCGGGCTCCTGCTCCCCCATGACGGTGTGGCTGGCCCTGCCGGCTAGGCCTAAGACTGAGCAGCAGCAGAATCCTACTGTCTGGTTTCTGGCTGCCCTGTCAGCCCACGCTCAGCCCCACATCGTGCCGGACAGTCTGTTCTGAGCCCCCTGTCCCTCAGAAATAGGTTCGTAGGGGTCATGAGTAGATGGTTCATTCTGTTCTTGCTGGGCTCTCCTTGTCCCTTTGTGGTGTTGGCCTGGGCCGACTGAAGGGACGGAGAGTAATTAATAAACCAGGTTTCCCTGGTGTCGATTCAAAGAGCAGAGGTGGTGGAGGAAGGACTGGGTCCCCAGAGGCTAGCCAGTGTCCTCTCCACACGGCGCCAGGTGAGGAAGGGTCAGACTGGAAAGCCACCTGACCACCTGCAACTCCTCTCAAAGTGACCACCCTCCTTGGGTTCTCCCCTCTGCCCCTCTGGCCTACAAGTTCCTGGACCACTTCTGATCACTGCTGCCCTGGCTCCCTGATGCTGCCCCAGGCTCAGCAAATTGGGTTTCTTTCCCAGAGGTGTTGCAGACTCACCGTTGTTCCCAGCCACATGCAAACCCCACGTGCCCTGGTTTAACCTGCCAGCCTTCTGGAAAACAGTGCCTCCAGGATTGTTACACAGAGGCAGGCGGTGCCCAGTGTGGTGTTTAACACCTGATCTGCTGTCTAGGCGCGGCAGAGATTCGTGAGACATGTGAAGTCGATTATTTTCTATACAAAGGCCACTGGGAACCTGCACTTAGCAAGTTCTCCTTGCTCCCAGGGAACCAGAGGATGAGTTCCCCGCGAGCCTCTGGTCACAACATTCCTGTGACTTGATCAGCGCCTCCCTGTGTGTTCTATGTGTTTCTGTGTAAAGAACACTTGACCTACTACGTATTGCTGCCTCCTCAGCGTGAGACTCAATCGAACTCGCACTGCACAAAGCTCACCTCGAAGACCCCTCTTCTCTAGAGGACCCGTCAGCACCTTCTTGTCTTTGGGGATACTGGACAGCAGTCAGCAGTGACATCACCAACAGGCGCCACAAAATACTAACAGAAGTCACTCGGCGCTCAAACTAGACTGTGAGAAGGACGCGGGTCCACGCGGGCCAGCTGGGAGAGGACGCACAGAGTCGCCTTGCTGGGCCTCGGCCGGGCCGCGCCATGCAGCCGCTCACGTGCTTCCTGCTCTGCACACGCCTGCAGACAGACGCCCCAGGAATGTTGAGTCTGGCATTCAAACGAAACCTTACACATAGGCGCCTTTGCCAGCATGGAATCTGCGGATCAGGAAGATGCGATGTATTTGCGTTTGTGTTGAAAACAGGGAGGTCTTTGGACCATGGCATCACATCACCAGGGAGCAGGAGGGAGGCTGAGGGAACAGGGCCCTTGCTAGACACCTCACCAGGGTCCTTTGGGGACCATGGGCTTATTTGATGTGATGACAGAAATGCAGTCCACATGCAGAAAGCAAGTCTTAAAACTCACTCGCAACATGAAAGCAAATGAGCTTGAAGGCACACATGTTGGCGGTAACTGAGCCACTCAGAGGGACTTTGTTTCCGTTGATGGCAGAGAGTCATCATCTGGCCCGCCCCCGCGCTCCACCCCCGCCCCACCCCCGGGGTGGGCAAGCTCAGATCTAATACACTCCCTTGCTGTGAACAACAAGGACACCCTGATGAAATCTAATAACTGGGGGCACTGGAGAACAAGTCGGGGAGACTTGAGGGACCCAGGATTCAGCGTCACCCAGCAACGTGACCCTGACACTCAGCAGTGCTCAAGGCACGTGCTGGTCTCTGCGCAGGGCCAGAGAATGGGAGCAGGGTAGGCTCGTGGGGCTGGGCGGGCAAGGCCAGCCTGCGGGGAGCTTCCTGTAGAACGCGAATCAAATCGGCTGAAATCCGCTGGGTGGAGTAGCCGTACACACCTCTGCCTGCTGCCTGCCCGGGACTGAAGCAAGTCCTCACTAAAGCAGCACCCAGAGCCACCAGCTCTCTCTCTGGGCTAAAAGCACATGGTCCATCATCCAACAGAAAATTCCAGACAGGCCAGAGACAAGCCCAAATGACAGAAAACGAGTATTTTCCTTCGGATACACCCAAGGCTTCTCTCTCGAGCCCCGGCCCTCTCCACCACAGGGCACTTGTGGGTTTGCTACATTGACTCAATTGTGGAGATGCCGTGGTCTCTTCCTTTAGTGCTTCCTCAGTCGTTCTATCCACAGAGCCCCATAAACGATGCCCTGACAAATGGAAGGGGGGAAAATGGAACATGGTCGGTGCTTACTCACAAATCAACAATCAATTATCCATTCGTCTCCATTCATCGAACAGTCCAGGTTCGTTCACGGAAGCAGCCGTCAAGAAATTAAAGAACAAGCTGCCCCGGGGAGACCTGCGGCAACAGACCTCTTTAACATCTTAAGTGACCAAGGTGCCACTCCAGTGACTAAGGCGTATCTGACTCCAGTCTGGCCTTTTCAGTCACCTCCCCTGCATGTGAGAACTGGACAGGGAAGCGGGAAGAAGAGTCGATACCTTCAATTGCAGTTGCTGGCCAGGGCAGTGACTGCAGTGTGCCCTGCGGGTTCTGTCTCCAGGATGTACAGCGAGAAGGCCCCTTGGGAGGGAGTACGGTGACACTCGAGGCGGGTTGGTGGCACAGCTGTAAGGAGGGACTCAGACACAGCCACCGGCAGGAAGATGGTGCAGGACTGGCAGTGGTCCTCTGTGTGCCACTCACAAGGTCATCACTGGGGAGACGAACCACAGGCCCGCAAGGTCCTGCTCCGGACCGCAGTGTTCAGTGTGTGACAAGGGACGACGGCGGGTTCTTGGGAGGTCAGCGTGGACCGGCCTGGGCACAGAGGGTCTGTCCCCTTTTGCTGAACGTGAACGACACGGTACTCGCAGGGAGAGGGCTACAGGTGGATCATCACGATCGTTTCCCCCAGCACAAGACCTCTTTTAAAGTATTTCCACTTCAGACGCAGTATAAATACTCACGATGGTATTTCAGTCTCCTCATCCACATGGGAAAGCTAAGCAGGGAATCAGGACGGCCAAAGGAGAAGGCACACATGTGAGTTAGAATGCTGGTGAAGCCGCAGCAGAAACCAGCCTGTCGTAGAAGAAGTGCAGGCAGAATGCTCCTTGGAAGCGTGTGTGGTGAGACGTCACCCCACGCCCCTGGGACATATTATCAGGAGAGGCTAGTGCTTGGAAAGTGGCCAGGGAAATAGACGAATGTGTTCAACAAGATGGATCATGAACGCACGAGCACTAACAGTTCAGGCATCACAACAATTGTGAGGGGACAGTGATTCGTCCCCTTGTACTCGGGGTCCCTGTAAATGGGAACCAGCTGGACAGCGTCTAACCACAACGGGGTTTCCAAGGTTCACCCACACTGTAGCTCATTCTTCCTCGTGGCTGAGCAACGTTCCACCACACGGACACATCCTTTGTCCGTCGAGGCGCACTTTCTGTCCAGAGTCTCTCTTTTGACCAACGGGACTGTCAACACTGACGTACACGTTTCTGTGTGGAAGGGGGTTTCCTTCGGGGTCTGTACCTGGGAGTGGAATTGCTGGGGACCATGCTCATTCTCTGTTTAGTTTTCTGAGTAAACGAAAACTGGATTTCCACACAGCTGCACTCCCTTACGTTCTCACGGCAATGGGGGAAGGTTCCAGTTTCTCCACATCCTCTCCACACTCGTCCCTGAGTGTCTTTGGGATAACGTCTGCCTTGATGGATGTGAACTGGTACCAAGCTCAGTGCCGTTGAGTTGATTCCAGCTCATGGGGTTCTAGAGGGCAGCCTAGGTTATAAATCTCTAGGGAAGCCAGCTGTCACAACTTTTGCACATGGGGGTTCCAGCTGCTGGCCTGTTGGTTAGGGACTGAATGCTTCACCACTGTGCCACCGGGCTCCAGACCCCTGGGATATATGTTAGTGTTTCAGTTGACTTAAAAGGCCATAAGTTCCATGCAGAAGAAATAAGAGCCGCCTCGGCATCTAGCCTCAGGCTCCCAGTCACCGTGTGGTCTCCGCTTCCCTCAGGGCTGCTGGTCAACCTCTCACTGATCCCAGTCATGGGCGGGCTGGCGCTGTGCACCGCGACGGAGCTGAGCTTCAACGTGCTGGGCTTTTCCGCCGCCTTGTCCACCAACATCATGGACTGGTGAGTCCCTTGTGGCCTTCATTGCTGTGGACACGTAAAACCGGCTCGTGTTTGAGGATCTGAACAACGTTCCGTGTTGCTTTATGAGCACACGCAGATTCTCACGACTGCCTCCAGGCCGTCTTGAACACGCACCCCAGCGCACCGTGTGCTTGCTGGGGAGCCCCAGCTGCTCACAGGGTGGGAAATGTCTTCTGACACAGGCCGACTGGACTTCCACCTGGCCTGTAGGGTGGATTCTAGAAGTGGGATTGTCAGCTGAGCTCATAAACATCTCTAGAGGGCTCCCGACCCCTGCTGCTGGCTGGCCTGCAAACTCCGTGGCCCTTGCTGTGTGTCTTTGATCGGCCCCCACAGACTCCACATTTGTATTTAAACCCCCTTGTCTAGGGGGGAATACATCCTTATTCTCTTCTCCTACCTCCCTGGTCATCGTTGAGGGTGATGCTGTTCTGGTTTGCCCTCAGCCACTTGTCCCTTCTCCCACGGCTTATCTGTCCTGTCAGGGAATTTTGTCCCTATTTTTCCCTGGAGTCTTCAGGCCTACAGCAGCCTCTGGGGTCACTGACTCACAATCCTCACGTGTCCCAGCCCAGGGCAGCTGCTGACCCTTGGGAAGCCCTTCAAGGGCTGTCATGAGGGAACCACCCCAAGGAGAGGTGGCTTTTTAAAGAAGTGAACTGTATTGGGTTTTCGGAGACAGTGTGCGTGTTGAGGGTCCGTGACCCTGGTCGCTTTCTTCTTCCAGTGTTTGTTCTGTTCGTTCATCCCGCTTCCCTGCCCGCTGCATTTTCACCTTGGCTTCGAGGTCATGGTGGACCATGTGGCCTCATCTAGGTGGGTTTTGTGGTGGTTTACAGTGGGTACTTGCAGTACGTGTTAGTGTGAGGAGCTGGCTTTAGAGAACAGGAATGTGTGGGCTCCCGGTTCTGGAGGTGAAACGTCCTCATTGGTGTAGTATTAAATTAAAAAAACAAAGACGCAGAGGGAGGGGGTGGGGGGGCCAGCCCCCACCGTTAATACTCCTATTACTACTACTCGGATTCAGTAATACTACTTCAGGGTTCGGTAATGCACAATTGTACGGTTGAGATATATAAGTATTATATTAAAGTCATCGAGAGCATGAGAGATAATACAATAATACAGTCAGGCATGTTACATGGCACCATTGCTCACCTCAGCCCAGCTTGGTGGTCCACGTGGAGAGAGGGGGAAGGGAAGGAGGGGAGGGGAAGGGAACAAGGGAGAGGGGGAAGAGAGTCAGGGAGGTCAGAGTCCGAGTGGTCCAAGAGCCCTATATTGCTCACTCACGCCTATAGAACTTTTGGGGGCATGCCAGCCCACTAATTACAGGGAGGGGCTGCACTATAGGTTACACAGTAATGAGGGGATGGTCTAGGGGGTGGTCTCTATAAGAACCCTTATCAGTAGGGTATAAACCCCTCCTACAGGAACCAAGCTAATGGTCCCAAGCTTCAGAAAGAAGTAGTCCATTGTCTCCAGCAGCAGGGAGCAGGCCCACTCCTGTGGTGGGATGAGACAGCAATCTGGCAGCAAGTATCTGACTTCCCCCCACACATTGGGGGTCTCTGCTGCGTGGACTCCTGTGGGTATCTGCCTGTGACCCTTGGCGTCCCTGGCTTTGTAAGAGGTCTTCACTGTTGACCTTCTTCACCGTGTGTGCCTCGCGGTGTCTATTTTGTTCTTATAACTCAGACCCACCCAGGACTGGTATGCCCTCATTACTTAACCAAGAAAATGCCATATCCAAACATGGTCACATCCACAAGGACAGGGGCCAGGACTCCGGCACATTGGGGGGAGGGGGACACAGGCAGAAAGGCCGGTGCAGTGCTCAGAACACAGACTTGGGTGTCTACGAGTCGGAAATGCTATGTGACCTCCGAGAGGTCACTGCGCCGTGGAGCATCTCAGTTCACGCCCCTGTCACATAGGTCAGGCACGGAGGCCACCTCGCAGGGAGGTGCTGTGGCAGTGCCCGGGGCTGCTCCCTGCCGCCAACGGTCATCACCATCGCTTAGTAAGAAGCAGACACGCGGACCATCGATGTTCCCTGACGTGCATCGAGATGTAACCCTTTCTTTTCTTCGTTTCTAGTTTGCAAAACGTCTTTTCAAAGAAGCTCCTCAGTGGGGACAAGTACAGGTTCTCGTAAGTGTCACCATCAGGCTCTCGGTTCAGAAAGCCCAGGGCCATGCTTGCTGGGGTGTGGTTTTACGTTTGTGTTTCACAGTTATGGGTGTTTATCAGGGGAGCCCTGGTGGAGTCGTTGGTACACCTTGGGTTATGCTTTCTGGTTTTAAGGTGCAGGATCCCCCTAAGACAGGACACGTACCCATGTTGCCTTCAACCAGTGGCCGGACAGCCCACCCTGACTCACAGCGCTCTCACCGACACTGGTCAGAGTCGAACTGGGCTCCACACCGAGTTTTCTTCTTCAATTTTGATTTATTCGTGTGTCTCTTCTTTAAAATCTTTTAAGTTAATTTTGTTGTTGAGACCGTGCACGTGTATACACAGCGACACATACGGCGACCGGACAGCATCCGTCCACGTGTCCACTCACGTGCAGTGACAGCCCGCCACAGAAGGCTTCTGGGGGGCTGATTTTTCTCCCGAAGAGGAACAAGAAGGGTCCAAAAAGTCCACAGGAAAGAATGGACTTCCAAAAGAATAGATTTTTATC
>NW_022111357.1:43838333-43841588 GCF_000313985.2 Echinops telfairi
TCACACACACACACACACAACCCCACAGGGACCGCCTTCATGGCTTTAAAAGTCCTTGGCTCCTTCACCCAGTTCCCGATCGAAATGTGTAACAGGTAAAGGTACTTTGTTGAAACTCCGGACAGCTTTTAATCCTGGGCAGCCACCAGCTGCCCAGCTCCTGCCTGTCAGCCTGGAGGAAGGAGAGGAACCGCCCTGCTGAGAACCTGGGAAGTGGAGCTTCCTTGGGAAGTGGAGCTTCCTTGGGAAGTGTCTGGTTCAGGTGGCTCCTCCCAGCAGGGCGGCCTCGGCTCAGGCCCCTCCTCTCTCCTCTCCAGGGCCCCGGAGCTGCAGTTCTACACCAGCGCCGCCGCCATGGTCATGCTGATCCCAGCCTGGATCTTCTTCATGGTGGGTGCCGGCAGCAACGTGGCCTTCCTCCCTGCAGGGCGGCCGAAAGTCCACAGACGAGATCAACTGAACCACCCGCCCCCTCCCTCTCCTGGGGTCACACCCTCCTGAGACCTTGGACCTGCCCTCTCAGATACGGTCTGTGCAGGTAGACATGCACAGGTGTGTGCACGTGAGACTCTGTGTCGACAGACACGTGTCTGCCCTCTGCACACGGTTTTTGGTGGCGTGAGGGCAGCCTGTCTTGATCTTAGTCTCGCCCGGGGGCACAGTGAACAGTAGCTTTTCGCTGTAAAAGGCAGCTCTGTTCTGAGACCCCTGACTGCCTTCACGGTGAACACCTGGCTGGCCTTCTGCTTGACACTGTTACCAACATGTGACGGGGAGCTTCTTGTGTCCACATGTTGCGAATGAGAGTGTTTCCCTGGGCTAACACACACACACACACACACACACACACAACTAACCTGTTGCAGTGGAGTTATTCTGCCCCCATCAACCGAAGAGGGCAGACTGGAACCGCCCATGAGGTTTCGGAGACTGTACATCTTTTCAGAGGCAGACTGCCTTGGGTTTTTGTTTTCTGTTTTCCCTCTTGAGCAGCTGGTGGGTTTGAACAGCCAACCTTTTGGTTAGCCACCAAGGCTCCTACTTTCTTCCCAGGATGAATACCTGGAATGGGAAAGGTTGCCGGAGAGTCTCTCTGTTGAAAGATGTGTGCTACAAACGGGCTGTCAACTCGTTTCCTAGGGCTGCGGTAGCAGACAGAGCCCCTACACACTGGGGAGTTTCAAACACTGGGAGCTGGTTCTCTGGGAGTTCTGAAGGCCAGAAGTCCACAATCAAGGTGTTGGCAAGGTCAGGTTGTGTCTGGAGGCTCTAGCGGAGCCTCCTTCCTGACCTCTTCCTGTCCTCTGTCCCGGGAAGTTCCTTGACTGAGGCTGCACCACTCCCACCTCTGCCTCTGGGATCACCTGGGTGTCTTCTGTGTGTGTGTGTGTGTGGGTGTGTGTGTGTGTGTCCCCTAATCTCCCTCTTCTTATAAAAAGACACCAGCTAGTGGATTTAGAGACGCACACACACACCCCTCATCCACCATGACCAAATTGTAACTCGATGACATCTTCACCAGGAGCCCCGATGCAGACTGAACTGCTAACGGCAAGGTCGACCGTTTGAAACCACCAGCCAGCTCTTTGAGAAAAAGACAAGGCTTTCTACTCCCAGCGTTCCAGTCTCAGAAACCCACAGGGACAGTTCTACGCTGTCCTAGAGGGTCTGTCAGAATTGAGTCAACGGCTGCGAGTTATTGAGTTACATCTGCAAAGACCTAATCCCCAAGCAGGCCCCTGTCCCCAGGGGCCTGGGCTTAGGACTTGACCTCTCTTCCTCCACGGCCCTGACACGCCATCTTCAGAGCCCTGCACGGTGGCGCTTGCGAACCTGGGTTGCCAGGTGTGTGTGACATCTTGGCAGCGAGGACGGTCGGTAAGCGGCACACGAGCCTTGCCAAGCGGAGTGCCCTTCTTGTCTCCGTGCCAGGACATGCCAGTGATTGGGAGGAGCGGGAAGAGCTTCCGGTACAGCCAGGACGTGCTGCTGCTGCTGCTGATGGATGGCGCGCTCTTCCACCTGCAGAGCGTCACAGCCTACGCCCTCATGGGGAAGATCTCCCCGGTGACCTTCAGGTGAGCGAGGATCGGGCGGCCTGCCGACTTGGCACTTAGGGGTTCTGGGGGGTCCTTGGGGCTGTCCAGTCGGTCTTGACTCCCAATGTGCCACAAGGAAACGCTGACCAAGTCCAGCTCCATCCCTGCAATCGTGGCTCTGGCTGAGGTCAGTCTGTGGTCAATCTGCCTAGTTGAGGGTTTTCCTCCTTTTGATGACCCTCTACTTGTACCCTGGTGGTGTAGTGGCTAGGAACTGGGCTGCTAATTGCAAGGTCAACAGTTTGAAACCACCAACCGCTCCTTGGGAGAAAGACAGGCCTTTCTATGTGTGAACAGTGACAGTCGGGGAAACTCACAGGGGCAGTTCTGCCCTGTTCTATAGGGTCGCTATGCGTTGGCATTGACTCCATGGCAGTGAGTTTGGGTTTTTTGTTTTGTTTTGTTTTATTCCTATTTTACCAAGCATGGCATCCCTTTCCAGGAACTGGCCCCTCCTGATAACATGTCAAAATGCACGAGTTGAAGTCTCTCTGCTCCTGCTTCTGGTCTGACTGTCCTCCTTCTGAGACAGAGTGGTCCATTCTTCTGTGTCTACAAATCCCCACAATAAGAAAATGTACTTGCAGAATCCTAAATAAATAATGAGAACAAGTCACAATAAGTATAGGGGGCTCCTGGTGGTGCCAACGGTGAGGCCCTCCGCTGCCAGCCTAAAGGTGGGCACTTGAGCCACTCAGAGGACCCCCTGATGCCACTCATGGGGATTTGTTTCTGAAAGGAGTCATAGCCCTTTAAAAATTTTTTTCATTTAAATCTTATAACAATCCTTCATGCAATTGTATTAAGCACACTTTACATATGTTGCCATCGACATTCCCCAAACATTTTCTTTCTACTTGAACCCTTGGTCTCAGCTCCTCTTTTTTCCCCTCTCCCACCCTCACTAACCCTTGATAATTTATAAATTATTTTTATTTTCATATTATACACCGTCCACTGTCTCCCTCCAAAGATGTTTCTGTTGTTCATCCCCCCAGTGCGGGGGTGGGGTGGGGTGTTGTACATCAATCAGTTCCCCGTTTCTCCCCCTTTTCCCCACCCTCGTGGTATCACTACTCTCATGATTGGTCCTGAGGGGTTTGTCTGTCCTTGATTCTATATGTCGAGAGCTCTTCTCTATACCAGTGTACATGCT
>NW_022111357.1:43842263-43850116 GCF_000313985.2 Echinops telfairi
AGACCCCAGATGCTGTATCTTGTAATAGCCGGGCACCATCAGCTTTCTTCACCACATTAGCTTATGCACCCATTTTTGTCTTCAGTGATTGTGTCAGGAAGGTGAGCATCACAGAATACCAGGTTATTAGAACAAAGTGTTCTTGCATTGAGGGAGGGCTTGAGCAGTGGTCCAATGTCTGTCTGCTACCTTAATACTTAACCTATAAATTGATGCACATGGTCCTCTATCCCTATAATTTATTAATATATTTACATATGTACATGCCTATGATTATGCCTCTGTAAATGTCTTTTGCCTCCTAGTTCTTTCCTCTATTTCCTTTTACTTTCCTCCTGTCCCACTGTCATCTTCAACCTTCATTCGGCTGTCTGAACTTCTCGGCTACATTGCACTTGATCGAGCCCCACCTGGCATTCCGTGCCCTCCTCGCCATCGATTCCAGATCTCTTGTAAGAGTCACAGCGTTGACAACACTCCGCTTCTACTCTGTCTCACACGGGGTGACTGCGAGCTGTGACTTGGCTCCCTACACCAGTGTTAACAATAAATAAATGATAAAAGCAACATGAAACTGATCGATGACTAATAAGTTAACTATACATGGGAAGTCGATAATCCAAGTAAATAAGCAATAGCAGCCGATACAAATAAATTAGGCAGAGCTCCAGCAAACGTCTATACCGAGGGCCGTGATGACAGACTCCTCATTACTAAGCCACCTTGCACTGATGCTTCTGGAAATGCTACAGTGGTACAGTCTCGAGACACAGATTTGTAAGGACAGCCCTCCAAAATCTTCAAAGTAGATGTGCTCAGAGTGGTCTGGGCACCTTCGGCCTAGGTCAGCGCTGGCCCACCCCTGATGATGGCCATGTCTTTCCCCCTGATGCCCAGGGAGGGAGTCATGAGCCCCCCTGGGGCCTGGAACTGGAGTTGCCATTCCATTTTGTTGTGGCTTTTCAATCCATTTGTGTTTAAGTGGCCTCAGGGCCAGCCCTTCCCCCGCCCCCGCCCCCCAGGTCCCCTGCCTCCCTGCTCCCCTTTACCACCACCACACACAGGCAGCACCCTCTGGACCTGATGTGGGCAGTGAGAGGACAGACGCTTCCGGTCTCAAACATAATGGAATGAATGCTGCGATCGATCACCAGCAAGCCAAGAACACAAAACTCCATTCCGGGGTGTTTCTCTGTCGCTGTTGCCCGTTGTTGTTGTTGCTGTTGAGAGGGTGGGGGAGCACCAGGGAATGTCCATCTTAACCTTCATGGGCTGCTTCATTCATTTCTTTCTTTTTCTTAGTGCTGTTGCTCTTGCTGCTAGCAGCCGCCTCCTCGGGTCCACTGCTGGCAGGGGTGGGGGCGTTCGGGGAGAGCTGCTTCTTTCTCTGTGGGATGCGCCCACTACGGTCTGCTGCCGCTTGAGGATCACGTGCAGGCTCCTCTGGGGAGAGATTTCAGCTTCTTCCTCTTGGGGACAGGTGTCCCTGCCAGATCCCTGCAGACTAGGGCCACTGCTTTTGCTTCTTTGGGGGACCGTTCCCCGGGGGTCTCCTGCCCGCCGACCTCACGCTCCTTTCCGGAGCCGCAAGTGCAAGGGCAGCCAGTCGCGGCTTTTCCTTTGTCAAGCGGTTCTTCTCTCGCTGCTCCAGCTTCGTAGTCATCTCCACAGCCAGCCGCCGGAACCTTTGCCGCCTTCGTCACACGCAGAGTCTTCCCAGGGACCTCCCCAGTCTCGTAGAAGGAGAGTCGCTCCTTGACTTGCTCTCGGAGCTTGAGCCGAGAGGCAAGACTGCCTTTGTTTGCCAGCTATCGGAAGATGCAGCCTCTGTTCTTGGCAGCTGCTCGGCCCGTGAAGGTGGAGTGGAAAATGCGTCCATATTTAAGGGTGCTTCCGCTGGTCTTCAGGGCCCTGGGAATCACTCAGACACCAGGGCTGGCCCATCACTCCCATCGCAGAGACCCCTAGAGGTCAGGGGCCCTGGTCAGCCATCCCTGTGACGTGTGTTTGTTAAACCTTTGCCAGTTCAGTTGTTTCTTAAAAACACCTGTTGTTGCTTTGGGGTCGTAAGCCGTACCGGTCCCTGGCAGCCACGTCTGACGCAGGACGACCCTACACGTGTCAGAGGACGGGCCTCTCAGGGCTGCCAGTGGGCATGCTTTTTTCAAAAGTAGGTCACCACACCTTTCTTCCGTGGCACCCAAGGCGCACCTGACTCTCCCACCTGCTGGCCAGCAGCCGAGCGCAGGCATTGTTCTGCCCACTCAGAGGCAGCCGCTCCTGGTTGTAGGGGGAGGGGGTGTCACAAAGTTCCCGGGGGAAAAAAACCCTAATCGGTTCATTCCGCTTTTCCATGAATGTTTTTTGAATCAGGTGTTTAGACGTGTGTGGTATGTGTGATCCCACTGAGATCAAAACACATATCTAAAAAACAAAAAAAAACAAAAAAACAACAACACATATCTATATAAACATAGTTTCATTGTAACCTTTTCCCCCCTACTTTTCCTTTTGTTTGGCATTTTTCCTATTACAAAGCAGTCCCCCCCAGAAAAGGAGGCAGGGGCTGGCCGCCTTCTGTCAGTTGGGGGCAGAGCTGCGCTGCCATTGCCTTGGCCGGGACAGGGACGGTGCCCTGTGCCGCTGGCATGGCCGGAGCTGGCTGGCAGTGTCCCCCTCTGACGGGCCATCTGTTGTTGCAGCGTCGCCAGTACTGTGAAGCACGCTCTATCCATCTGGCTCAGCATCATCATCTTTGGCAACAAGGTCACCAGCCTGTCAGCCGTGGGCACGGTCCTCGTGACCATCGGTGTCCTGCTCTACAACAGGGCCAAGCAGCACCAGCAGGAGGCCATGCGGAGCCTAGCGGCGAGCCCCGGCCGAGCCCTGGAAGAGGACGCTGAGCCGCTGCTGCCCCCCGAGCCCCGGCCCCACCACTGAGCCTAGGGGCCTCCTTGCCGACCTAGGACCCCACCCCCACCCACCCCGACGGTCACCCCTGCTCCCTGGGCTCAGGCGACTGTCGGGTGCTGGAGACTGGGAACCTGCTCCTGACCTGGTTTTCAGCCAAGATTCCTCGGCATGTGAGGTTCCCGGCGTCGGCTTCCTGGGCAGGCCCAGAGCCAGCCTTGCCCCACCCCTTGCCAAATAATGTGAAGACATCTTCCGCCTGAGCCCCAGGCGGGTGTCAGAGTCCAGCCCCTGCAGCTCCCTCCCAGCTCTGGGGAGGCCAGGCCCAAGTCCCTTCTGGGCCATCCAGGGCCGCCATCTGCGAAGGTGGGCTGGGTCCAGGTGCCAACGTCCGCTGCATGTCCAGTGCCAGCAGAGAGAACTCAAAGGCCCACGCCAGCCATCTGGGGCCACCAAAGCCATGGCCTGATTTCCACCCTCTGGGGACACCAGGTCTGGTCAGCCTGCCCCAGGGGTAGTGCCAACTTGGGGGTGGGGCAGATGGGGGCTACAGCAAGTGCCCTCCGCCCCCCATGGAGGGCAAAGACTTGGTACCTGTCTCCCCACCCTCCTGCCCTAAAAGTGACATGGGACCAGGGCACCCTCTTCTCAGCCCTCTGTGGTCACAGCCCCTTTCTCGCAAAGCTGCAGCCCAGAAGACAGATCATTCTTGGGGGCTGGTAAACTCGCTCCAGTGAGATTAAGAAGAGCAAAGGACAACCACCCCTAGATGTCAACCTGTATTATCCTAAGCTGCCCTTGTCCCCGAGTGCCCTGCCCCTCCCCAGTGGACGACCTTGAGAACAGACATCCTCAGTGTTCAGTCTGTCCGGAGGGGCTACCCACTTCTCCTGGGCTGCAGCGCCCACAGAGCAGCCCGGTGGGTTCTCGGGTGCACCGGTCTGCACTTGGTGTGCCTCCAAGCGCCCCATCTGAGAAGAACCCCAAGGAGCTGCTGGCGGCGTGGACCAGGCAGAGGGCTTAGAGGGTCACCCTTCCTTTGGCTGTATTTAAAAGGACCATGTGGCTTTTTTTTTTTTAAAGAAAGGGAACGCTTACCCAGCTGGTTTCTGGAATGTGTAGTGTATGTTTGGTTGAAGGAGCAGACCTGCGCTGCCTGCTGCAGGAGATCAAACTGCACCTGGCCTCCAGGTGAGCTGGGTCAGGTCTGTGCCCCTGGCACATGCCTTCTCAGGGAGGCTTGGGGGAGAAAGGGGGGGGGGGCAAGTGGCAGCCACCCCCGCCAAGACTAGGCAGCAGGCTGTCCTGACGGTTTCTAGCTCCTCACCGGCCTCTCCATCTGGGGACTTGTCAGGGGTGGTGCCCCCCAGGAGCTGCCGGTGGTGGTGGGCTAGTGCCAAGGAGAATTCCGCACTCGCCGGCTGCACTTCCCTACTCTTCCACTTGGGGGCATATCCCTGTTCCCCACTGTCTGCTTGGCTTCTCACCTGGAAAACGGCCCCCGGAGAACAGCCCCTTTTCAGAGATCTGAGTTCCCCCGCAACAAAGAGCACTAAATCCGGCTCCCTGAATCCTGCCCACTTGGACAGTTTGCTTCCGCGACGGATCAAAGCCAAGCCCTACATCTACCCTGCAGCCAAACACCTGAGCTGGCTTTCCTAGAGAGCTGACTCCTTCACCAGGGAGCTTCATGCCGCCCGGCCTCAGCAGTGAAGATGCGTCCTCGTTTCCTTCATCTTCTTGCTGTTTCTCAAAGAATTACAGATACATTGATGGGATATGGCTAGGTGGCAGGGTATCCCAGGGTCCTGGGGTTGAGTGGAAGAGATGGGGTGGGGGTGGGGAGGCACTGTGGCACCTCCTGGCAGGGTTCATGGTGGTCTCAAAGACATTGTCATCCAAGCAGGACTCAAGGCTCTGGTTTCTGATTGTATTCAAGATTCCAAGTCCTGGGTCCCTGCAGGAATTCATGCTTCTTCTCTGACACCACGGTGTGTCCTCGACGACTAACCTAACAGATGGCTCAAGCAGCCTCCTCCCCTCCTAGGTATTGAGAAAGCAAGGTCCATAGACCAGCTTCCATAAAGCTGGCAGCTCGGAACACCCTCGGGAGTTCTGTTCTGCCCTAGAACACCTGGGGTGGCCATGAGTCAGCACATGCGATGAGTTTGGTTTTAGATTTGGGGTCTCTGTGACCTTCACCTGAGCCTTCAGACCCACTGCAGTTTTCTAAATGCGTGGACCAGACAGCAAGTGTGGACATTCCTAGATGATTCAGGGAGGCAACCGCCAGGAAAGGCGCTTCCGAGACGCCTCCTCGGCTCAAGCGGAAAGACATCGAATCCGTGCCAGCCAGCCTGCTCCCCCGTATCCTGTCCTCAGCCCTGTCTGCTCGCCCCCAGACTCAATCTCCAGTGCCCACTTCTCAAGGTATCTCTAGGACAGCCCTGCCCCTTGAGCTGGAAGCCGGAAGCCCACTGTGGCCATTTGTTTAATAGCTATACAGAGACCATGTGTTTTGTCTTTTTTACAAAACTTCACCTATTGTTTTTACAGACCAGGATGTGCATATTGGCTCGTAGTGGCTGGCCTGTCTACACACCGGCGTGGTGGTGTCACTCGTGTGGGTGGTCATTGGCTCTCGGATCCGTGGTCATTGTCTGTGCCTTTGTAAAGAAACAAAACACTTAAACCCAGCCGTCCATGTGGAAGCATCTGCTGACGGGCAGGGAAGCTTCAAGATGTACAGATTTCTAACCGATAAGAACATCCTCTCTCTTGCTCTGGTCTTGTGGCAGGGCTGAGGGCAGGGGCGCACACATGCTGCCACCCCCCAGGCGTGTCCTGGGCTTGGGCTCTTAGGCTCTTGGCCCGCATGTCCTCAGGGCTCTTGGCTGCTGGTCTCCAGAGACTCCCCGGTTCCACACACGTGAGTGTACTTTCCCACGTGGGTCTCCGTGCCCAATTGTGAGCCCCAGAGCGGCTTCCACACAGCATGGCACCCTTTCCAGAAATAATAGCGTGTTCCTTTATGAGACTCTCAAACCTGACATTTTTCCTTCATAAAAATCTCACTTAGATTACGGAAAAAGCGTCCACAACCCAGTGACATGAACAGCTTTCCTTTGAAATTTCAGTCACTGTCATTTTATGCAGATCACCATTAAAATAACCTGCCAGGAAAGCAGAGAATGGTTTGACATAGTCCAAAGCATATCTGTAATTAAAGAAAAATAAACAGTGACTTAGAAATATTTTTTTAAAAAAAGAAAAGTGAAAAAAATTAAGCACTGCCCATGGAATAATAAGCTAAAAAAAAAGCTGTCCTGTGTATTGGAAATTTAAAATAGTTTTCCCTCCCAAGCCAGTGTATTTCACTTCTTACTGAAACACATTTGTTGGGCTGGTCATTTTCCTGCTTCAAAGGGCTGAGATTGCAGCACAGCACAGCTGTTTAAATCTGCCCACGGTGTGGGCTTTTAAGGCCCAAAAATAGTCTCATGATTTCCCTGGGTTGGAAAAATGAACAAGGGATGTGGTTAGCTGTAGAAATTACCTTCTCTCCTTTTTTCCTTTGACCACCAGTGCACCAAGGGCTTAATTTCTTTAGAAAACAATGCACGCCGAGCCTGGCTTTGGCCTCTTCGTTTTCAGCACTTACACGTAATGCCCAGGAGGAATCGACATTTCTCCCTGTCCTGGCTGAGAAGCCAAGAGGATCCTCAGTGGGTTGTGGTGACCATGGGTCTGCAGCTCCTGGGAGTTCAGGGTCGAAACCTTTGACCCGGCTGTCTCTGGAGCACCTGGGAGTTCTGGTTCCCAGGTCAATGCCACCGGGCCCTTTCCCTGAGTCCAAACAGGGTCAGTGACACTTCTGGTGGGTGACTAGTCTTGTGTCCTGCTTTGTGCCGTTTTGTCAGGCTTTCCACTGAGGGCGGTGGCGGTCTGCTGATGGACTTCCTCTAGATCTAGCGAACCTGTGAGCTGAGATGGCCGAGTCTGCACTCAGGCCCCCTCCTGCAGAGAGGAGAGCCAGCGCCTGAGGATCTTACCACTTTGAGAAACTTGAAGATTTTACTGCTTATGAACTACTATATCGGAGCCAAATTCTCTTTGCTTTACACCAAGTGCAACTGTGGAGCCCTGAAAGTACAGCAGACAAAATGTTGATCGTGTTTTGTGTGGCATCTACTTCCACGTTTATGTAACCAGCATAAGGCTTTCTAGGAAATGGGTCTGTTAACTAATGTTAGCAAATCCCTGTTCATTCTGTTGTGGTAATAAATGGATGCTGAGTACTGAACCCTGTGGATGCTTTCTGTTGTTTTTATCTCAGCGAGAAGCCGTGGCAGCGGCCGTGGCTGCCTATGACTTGTTCTACAGAAGTAAAACAAATGTAAACTACAAACCTCTCGTCTGTGATGTACTTCAGCGGCTCTAGTGAGCAGAGTCAGCTGCTTAAGGCCGTCAGCCAGTTTTCAGCATGGATGGAGGGAAAAGGAAGTTTTCCCGAATCATCAAGAACTCGGGACATGTGGGCTTTCGGCAAGGTGGCAGACTGGCAGAGACACTACACAAAGACCCTGGAGACTAGAGGAAACAGAATAACCCTGGAACCCTGCAGGAGGAGGAGATGCTAGGTAAGTGGATTGAATACCAGCTGGGAGAAGAAGCTGAACAGGAGCGGCCGGAGAGGAGGCAGAGGGGTAACTTGTTGGCTGGCTTGACACGTTGCAGCCACGATCAACTCCAATCACTTAGGATCCTCCTGAGTGCCCACTGAAGGTGGGAACTGTGGGACTGACCGTGTCCCTGACTAGAGGAACAGCCAGCCCCATGCACACCCTTTCTTTTCTCAGGGTTCTTGTTCTTTACACATTCCATTTCTTTCACACTTTTCTGTTTTGCTTGGTTTATTTCTTCTAGTTTTTTTCCTTTATTCG
>NW_022111357.1:43851650-43855717 GCF_000313985.2 Echinops telfairi
AAAGAAGTTGAATGAACCTCAAATAGGATAGACGCCCCCCTAAAAAAAATCATCACAACATATCATGAAACTTTCCAAGACAGACAAAGCAGTAGAGTAATTTGAAGAAAGGAAAATGAAAAGTTACAAAGGGGCACTAATAACACTAAGCTTTCATTTCTCAGCAGACAGCCTACAATCGAGGGCAATGATATGACAGAGAAAACCCTGGAGGAGGAAAATGGTCAAGAAGTTTATACCCAGTAAAATTGTACCTTGGATATGAATGAAATTAGGATATTTCCAGATAAACATATTAAAGGAATTTGTAATAACGAGACCAGCTTTGCAAGAAATAGTAATGGGTGTTCTTAGGATGGAGACTGAACAACCGCACACAACAACCTGAGCGTCACCTACATGCTAGCGTTACCCAGAAGTCATCCACATAGAGAATTACCCAAAGTAAAACACCGCAACTATGGAGCTAGAAATCTCAGTTGGTAACTAAGACAATCAGTAAACACAGGGAATAGTGTACTTGTTCCAAATGGACAGAAAGTCAATTTTCAAGTTAGAACAGACTGTCTTAGCTTGGGAAGATATTAATAAATTACAAAGTGTGTTAGTCTGGGTAGACTAGAGAACCAAATTCATTGACATTCATATAAGTGTAAATGCGCTTTATATGAAAGAGTAATTTTATATTAAGAAAACACCCAGTCCAGATCAAGTTCATAGTCCAATATTAGCCCATATGTCCAATACCAGTCTATAAATTGCTTTTCAGACTCACGCAACACATGCAATGATGCTGAATGCAGGAAGATTCACAGGGCAGCGGGTGGAAAGTCTTATGGAAGCATCTCAGCACTGGCACGGCTCTCCAAGTGGCTCCTCCAGCTCCAGGGCTCTGGCTGCCATCAGCGTGGCTATGGCTCCAAGTGGTTTGTCAACAGGAATGTCAAGCAGAAAGAGTGTGTCCCTCTCCCACCTCCAGGGATGAAGACAAATGTTCCCAAAATCCTCAGGAGAAGGCCATGCCCACACAGAGGCACCATTGGCTATGACCTGATTGACAGGCTAGACTCCACCCCATCCCTCAAGTTGACAGGAGATGATGGAACTGCCACACAAGGTAGCATCTTTTTATTTGGATGAGAAAATCAATAAACCATCCAAATTAAAAAAAGAAAATCATAACAAATGTAGTAAACAACAAGAAACAGCAATGAAGACAATGGCAAGAAAACTCAGGAACAAAATTAACTCGGTACCTAAAATTATGTGGGGTAAAGAAATCAGCAGCACAAAAATGCACAGCAAAACGACAGCAATAAAATCATACCTACCAATAATTATACCGAATAGAAATGAATTTAATGCCCCAGTCAAGAGACAAGAACAGAATGGATAAGAAAATAGGACCCATCAATATGCCTTCTACAAGAGACACATCTTAGACACACAAAAATAAAACAAATTGGGCAATGAATGTACAAATGTGCTTTACACAACTGATGTACGAATGGATTGTGATAAGAGTTGTATGAGCCCCTAATAAAAGGATTTTTAAAATAAATAAATAAAAAATTTTAAAAAGTTAACAGCGATTTAAAAAGAGCAGCAGAGTGGCAATATTAATTTCTGACAAAACAGACTTAAAAAAAAAGTCCAAATAAGAGACAAGGATATTCATATTATGATTAAAGGTCAATCGAACCAGAAACATAACCATAGAAAACCCCTATGCACCCTGAAAGAGTCTTAAAATACAGTGAACTCTTACACAATTAAATAGGTAATCAGCAACTCTTATAACAATAGGAGTGCATCTCCAGGAAGATGGAGACCTTAATCCAACATCTCCAACAATTAGAAAGAGCAGCAAAAGAAGTGCCTAGCTGCAAGAAGATAATACAAGGAGTTAACAAGACAAGACCTTGGTTCTTTGAAATAATTAACAAGAGAGTAACCACCCACACATCTAACGAACGAAAATAAAGGAAGATTGAAATAACACGAATAAGAAATTGAATGGGTGATGTCACAACAGAACCAACTGAAATCAAAAGGATAATACTATGAAGAAGTTAAATATATATATACTACGAAGAAGTAGACTCTTAACAAAGTTGAAAACCTAGAAGAAATGGTAAAATGTCTAGAAACATACTACCTACCTAAACTAACACGGACTAAAGTAGAAAACAGGACAGACCCCTATGAACAGAAGAAATTGATCAGGTTATCAAAGGAAAAACTCCGAACCTCGACAACAGAAAGTGGGGCCCAGATGTTCCGGTTTGAATCAGTGACGGCCACTATCATCATGTCTTGACAATTTAGAAGAGTCTCTATTTGGTAACTGGACTGCTAGGATCTAAAAGCGATTCTTTGATTGCAGTCCCAACCCGAGTCCATATTTAAATTACTGATACAGAAGTATTTATACATACTGGCTTTGTGCTTCTCCAACTCAGAGCCCCCCCTATGCACAACAGAACAAAACACTGCCCAGGCCTTCACCACCCTCATGATTATTCTTGTTCGAACCCCTTGTTGCAGCCACTGTGTCCATCCGTCTTGTGCAGGGTCTTCCTCTTTCTTTGCTGACCCTCTACCAACCAGAGGCCTGTACTAATCTCTATGCACTTGTAATTTCCACTCACCCACACCCGGAGGCCACAGCTCCATGACAACACATGAGTTGGCCAGGCTACACTGTGCTTTTGTGCTGCAGGCTTAAAAAAAAAAGAAGAAATCCTGTTTCAATTGGGGGGGGGGGCGTGTACATATAGATGTGAAAACTAAAATAATGTGAAAATTTTCTATTTGATTTTTAATAAATGTTGGAAACAACAACAAAGTCCTTGCATACCTTTGACTGAAGAACTTTAATGTTTTCCATTTATCATTGTAAATTCAAGAACAATTTTATAACTTTTTCACATCAGCAAATCTGGAAAACAAGGGACCATTTTGACAATTGTATCGACTTTTATCCGGAGGTTCTGCTTCAGTAGATTTGGGGGCCCTGGAAGTCGGGGTCCTTAAAAATCTCTTAAAAAAAAAAATCTCGAGTAAAATTGAGAAGTTGCCAGTTTGAGGAACCACTTAATTAGTGTTAAACTCTTTTTGTTTGTTTTTTTCAAGTTTCACATGTTTATTATTCAGTGGGGTCAACAGGACACAGCAACATGATTTCGTGCATTTAGGAGAAAACCATATCCTGGTTACATGGAGCATTGTGCGGATAACTTCTGGAAGGCCTTCAATCTGAGCAGCTTTATGGGGAAACACCTCATTCAGAAGTCAGGGCCTTCTTTCTTCAGTTTACCGTCATCCCTGTTCATAGCGAAGAGCTTATATTGGCCATTGGGACCAAGTTTATTCCATGGTTCTGGGTTGTTCTTTCTGTCCCAACTGGCATCTGGATTAAACCATGCCAGTCGCATGATATACTGTACAGTCAAGCTCCAGTACCTCCAGCTCCAATAAACACGAAGAGAAGGATCAAACTCGCTGCTTCTCGGCCTGACCGAGGGTCTTGAGCAGCACGTTTGCGGCTTTGGCCTCGGGTCTGGAAGGAAAAAACAAATTTGGCAGACCCAGGAGCTAGGACTCTGCACGATGTTTTTGCGGGCGCCCAAAGTCACCAGTTAGTGTTAATCTTAAAATCGCCTTGTCAAAGCTTTATCAGTGGTATTTTTGTGTAACGGGGAGCTCTAGCGGGCAACGCTTTCTTCATTGCTAATGTAAAAAATACAGGGTTAGCTTGGGTCATCACAAGCTCTTGCATGGCCGTCAAATTCCGGTGGAGCTCAGCAGTTGACTTCCGGGGCTAACCAGTAGGCCAATGAAGCGCATTCGCCAAGACCGCTAGGAAGGCCCCACGTGCCAAGGCAGCCTTAGCGAGCTCTGGGGCCAGGCAGTGGGCCGAAGGGCAAGTGCGTCCACGTGGACGTGGCCTGGGGGCGGGGCGCTGCCGCAGACAGGGCTAAACGAATGCGGAAGGACGGAGGGAGGCTTAGCTGGAGTGGTTCCGCCCCGGCACCCTACGCCGGCGTCAGCAGCCCGCGCCGGCG
>NW_022111357.1:43857037-43858670 GCF_000313985.2 Echinops telfairi
AAAAAAATGCTTTTTAGTAATCTGAATAGAAATTGGGAAAAACACTTCTTTGGTAAGACGTTACCCAAGCCGTTCTGAAGTGCTTTTGAGCACTCTGTGACGCAACCTAAATTATGTGATTTGAAAAATAGCAAAGCACAGTTTTGGCTCATGTAAGCAACTAACACCCTTGGCTAGAGTATGATGTCCCTTGTGGAATATACCATTTAAAATTTCTCATCTCGGGTTTTGGGTTTCAGAGGATTGTGATTTTTAACATCATGAGATTTGAGTGACAGTTTTTTTTAATTCAGTTGGTTCATTCAAAATGGATGTGAAATTTTTTTAGATATTGGTAAGACTTGGCTGATTTATCGTTTAAAATTTGGTTATCTCTGAGGAAAATGACTGGTTTTCCCTTTGTTTCTTAGTCTGATGACCGGGATTCCAAAAGGGATTCCCTTGAAGAGGGGGAGCTGAGAGACCACCGCATGGAGATAACAATAAGGAACTCGCCCTACAGGAGAGAGGACTCTATGGAAGACAGGTAAGTGAAGGCCCAGGAAGTGAAAAAGCCCATGTGTTGCAAATGCACATTTTTGATGAGACACTGCTGAGCCTCTTGCAGCATACTTACACTCCAGGCTGGCTTAGGTGTGACTTTGAAGAAGTGTGTGGCCACGAGTTTAGGTTTCCTTTGTGGTTGAAAGTGATTGCTCCGGGTGTGCAAGTCAGTAACCATTGCTGCCTGAAGTTCTATACAAATAAGCCGAGTGGAAGGCCAAACGATGGTCTGAGCAAGTCTGTTAAGTAGAAATGTTGATACCAAATTGCCTTCGGACACTTCTTCCTTTGCTACCATCCCTCCTAGTTTTTTTTTCTTCTGGTTTTTCATCAGAAATTAAAGGTAACAATTGGGAATTTCCAAAACTAATGAGAACAACCCCTAGGTATGTGTTCTCCCAAGGTTTTGACCAGATAGTGTGGGCCATATCCATCCCACAGCCACTGAATCCATTCCAACTCACAGTGACCCCGTGTAAGGTTTCCAAGACGGTAAGCCTCTACTGGAACAAATAGCCTCATCTTGGCTCCCTTGAAATGCTTGATGGGTTTGAACTGCCAACCTTGCAGTTATTAGCTCTACACTCACCCAACAGCCCTTAGAATCAGTTGAAGACACTCACACGACTTTCTGAAATCATTAAGGTTGATGAAAATGACAGGGCCTTGTTAAAACAGCCTGGGGTATAATTGACGTAAAAGAAACTGCACAGATTTAGAAAGTGCCCGCCATTTGCTACAGTTTTGCTTGTGCCTTGTCTCACTTGCACTGTGGTGAAAACACGTGCATCCACCAGCCCCCAAAGCCACCTCCCGCTCACCTGCACTTCTCATTGCAATCTGTTTTTAGCACACAAGTTTGGCTTAAGTTTTATAAATGAACAATTTCACAATGATGATGCGGACTCGACTTTATTCATCTCCTGAGCCCTACCTTCTTCTAAGCTCAAGCGACACTATAATGTGTGAGTGATCCATCCACGTGACAGGCCAGCCTCAATTTTTTTGTGCTTTGCTTTATTGCGCCCCCAAATAATGCGTTGTCATTATTTTTTATAAATTGAAGGGTTATAACAATCACGTGTTGAGC
>NW_022111357.1:43858770-43860583 GCF_000313985.2 Echinops telfairi
GCCGTGCGAGCGTCCGGGTCCGAGCGGAACTCAGAGAGGCCTGGGGGGGACCGTTGGCGCGCGACACGCCTACTCTCCGCGCTCTGCTCGGAGGAGGTTGCGGGCCCAAGGGGCTCCCCGGGCCCGTCTGCCGCCTGGCCGAACCTCAGGTGTGCGTGGCTGACCCCGAGGGCCCTGGCGCCGTGCGCTGGGGGCAGGTGGCCTTGTCAAGGACCGTCTCCCCCGTCTAGCCTCGCCTGCCACCTGTAGCGGAGGGCGCACCTGTCAAGGGCTCCGGGGACCTCAGTCACCCGGGTGGTACTGATCAGTTCTGACGGGTCCCGAGCCAAGACCCTGATAGTCTGCCCTGCGGCTAGTCCTGGGGCAAAGCCGCGGGTGCTGTGGTTTCGGTGACGTGACTTGCCCCCGATGGGACAGTCGTGACAGAAAAGGAGCCTGCATCCAAGCAGGCATTTTTCAGTCGCAATCGAGGCCCTCCAAAGCACCTCGCCTTCGGGGTTTGGAGGCGGGGAAGCATCCCACCCGAGCTGGCCGGGCGCTAAGGTGGCCGGGATTGTTTTTCTCTTTGCAGTGTTTTAACTCAAATGGGTGATGAAAAGGACTCTTGGAAAGTGAAAACTTTAGATGAAATTCTTCAGGAAAAGAAACGAAGGAAGGAACAAGAGGAGAAAGCAGAGATAAAACGCTTAAAAAATGTAAGCAGTGTTTTTTTTATGTCAGTGGTATTCTTAAAGGAGATTTAATGTCTTTGCCCTCGTTTTTCCATTAGAACAACGCTTCTTCGGTGAAGTTCTTTTGTACTTCCAAATGTCTCAGGTGAGCCCAAAGTCTATTCTAAAAATTAACAAACACACTCGAATGCCCAGTTTACATTGAACTCAGTTTGATAACCCACTAAAGCTACATCTAGATGAGACTACGTGGAGAATAAAGTATCGTTATCTTAAAAATCACTAGTACAATTGGATTAGTTTGTTGTTTTTTTCCTCATTTCATCTTTAGTACAGTCATCATACCCTTTCTAGGCGTTTTTTAACATCGTAGAACGTTGTCTTGAAATAATAGTTACCTGTTTCTTGGTTGGCATAACATACTCAAAAAAAATGCTTTTTAGTAATCTGAATAGAAATTGGGAAAAACACTTCTTTGGTAAGACGTTACCCAAGCCGTTCTGAAGTGCTTTTGAGCACTCTGTGACGCAACCTAAATTATGTGATTTGAAAAATAGCAAAGCACAGTTTTGGCTCATGTAAGCAACTAACACCCTTGGCTAGAGTATGATGTCCCTTGTGGAATATACCATTTAAAATTTCTCATCTCGGGTTTTGGGTTTCAGAGGATTGTGATTTTTAACATCATGAGATTTGAGTGACAGTTTTTTTTAATTCAGTTGGTTCATTCAAAATGGATGTGAAATTTTTTTAGATATTGGTAAGACTTGGCTGATTTATCGTTTAAAATTTGGTTATCTCTGAGGAAAATGACTGGTTTTCCCTTTGTTTCTTAGTCTGATGACCGGGATTCCAAAAGGGATTCCCTTGAAGAGGGGGAGCTGAGAGACCACCGCATGGAGATAACAATAAGGAACTCGCCCTACAGGAGAGAGGACTCTATGGAAGACAGGTAAGTGAAGGCCCAGGAAGTGAAAAAGCCCATGTGTTGCAAATGCACATTTTTGATGAGACACTGCTGAGCCTCTTGCAGCATACTTACACTCCAGGCTGGCTTAGGTGTGACTTTGAAGAAGTGTGTGGCCACGAGTTTAGGTTTCCTTTGTGGTTGAAAGTGATTGCTCCGGGTGTGCAAGTCAGTA
>NW_022111357.1:43861815-43863266 GCF_000313985.2 Echinops telfairi
TACGTAACCACTCAGCCACCAGGAATTCTTTTTAATAGAACCCAGTATAATGTAAAACATATCTTTTATGTGTACTGGGAAGCCAAAATGCACATGATGACTGCTTTATTGCTGTGGTCTGGAGCTGAACCCATGATTTCTTCAAGATATGCCTATAATTACTTTCTGTAGCCTGATGTGCCACTGTTGCTTTTTCAGAGGCGAGGAAGATGACTCTTTGGCTATCAAGCCACCCCAGCAAATGTCCCGGAAAGAAAAAGCTCATCACAGGAAAGATGAAAAGCGAAAAGAGAAACGTAGGCATCGTAGTCATTCGACAGAAGGGGGTACAGACGTATTTGTTTTCTTTTATATTACGTTCAAGTGTTGATTTTGTTGATGGCACGATAAAGTACTGCCTTTTCCCAAAACCTAGTTTAGAGACAAGAGACTGAAAAAAGTGCTCTCAAAACAAAACCTTAGTATAGATCATCCTGAATCTTTTCCTTCCCTTCGGGTGGTATGGTTGTCCTCCATTGTAGTGCCTGGGGATAATTTATTTAACATAACATTTACCTTAATTCAATAAGCCTGAGGAAAATACACCCTTGGACGCTTTAGCTTAAAACAGGTAAACACCAACTAAAAATAATTGGCTTGCTTTAGCAAGAATTAAATCCTATTGTTAATAAGTTCAGTTGATTAAATAACATTGTTTTATGGTGTAGAAGCCCACTAAAAGAACCACAGCTTCATTCTGTATTCTCTATGAAGTGTGATTTTTTTTCTTTTAATCATTTTATCGGGGGCTTGTACAACTCTTATCACAATCCATACACACATCCATTGTGTCAAGCACATTTGTACATAAGTTACCATCATCATTTTCAAAACATTGTCTTTCTATTGAACCCTTGGTATCAGCTCCTCAATTTTCCCCTCACGAGCCCTTGATAATTAAAATTATTGTTATTTATTCATGTCTTACACCGATGTCTCCCTTCACCCACTTTTCTGTTGTCTGTCCCCCAGGGAGGGGGTTACCATATATACTCGAGTATAAACCGAGTTTTAAAGCACATTTTAAATGCCGTTTTTGTGGTAAAATTAGGTTCCTCGGCAGATATTCAGGTTGGCTTATACTCGAGCATGTACAGTATACATAGGTCATTGTGATTGGTTCCCTCTTTTTCTCCCCTTACCCTCTTGGTATCGCTACTCATTTTTGGTTCTGAGGGGTTTATCTGTCCTGGATTCCCTGTGTTTCCAGCTCTTATCTGTACCCATGTACATGCTCTGGTCCAGTCAGATTTGCAAGGTAGAATTGGGGTCATGATAGCTGTGGGGAGGAAACATTAAAGAACTAGAGGAAAGTTGTATGTTTCATTTGTGCTATACTACACCCTGACTAGCTTGTCTCTTCCTTGTCATCCTCTGTAAGGGGATGTCCAATTGTCTACAGAGGGGCTTTG
>NW_022111357.1:43864415-43876670 GCF_000313985.2 Echinops telfairi
GCTAGCTAGCTTTAAACACCTGCGGTTTATCAGCTCTGTGCTGAACAGTGTGCAGTGCATGGACAGTTTTAGAAAAACAAACACAGCGTGGCATCCATTTGATGCCGATTCATGACGGGCTCGGGATGAGGAGAACTGCTCTCCACCGAGTTGTCCGTGGCCGGTGTTTCAGTAGGAGATCACCAGCCCCTCCAGCCAAGCTCATTGTGCCACCCAGGGGTGCTGTAGGTTACAAGTGACACTTAATTCAGTGCCTTTATTTCCCCTTCTTACCTTGGGCTGATTTCCAGCACCGTATTGAGTAGGAGTGGTGGCAAGGGGCATGCGTGCCTGGTTCCCATTCACAGCGTAATGCTTCCAGTTGCGCTCCATCAAGACTGATATTGGTTGTTGGTTTTGTGCATATGCCCTTCATTGTATTGCGAAACTTCCTGCTTACTCTTATTTTGTTGGGTGTTTTTAACAGAAATAAGTGCTAGATTTTGTCAAATGTCTTCTACAACAGTTGATAGGATTTTGTGGTTCTTTTGCTTTGTTTTATTTATGTGATGGAGTCTTTGATTGTGTTTATAATGTTCTGAATCATTCTCAAAGACCTGGGGTGAATCCCACTTAATCATGATAATTTTATTTGTTGATGTGTTGTTGGATTCTATTGGCTAACATTTTATTGAGAATTTTTGTGTCTGTGTGCATAAAGGAAACAGGTCCATAGTTTTCTAGTGATGTCTTTGCCTTGTTTAAGAAACCCTGGTGGCATATGGTTATGCATTGGGCTGTTAACTGCAAGGTCAGCAGTTTGAAACCACCAGCTGCTCCTCAGGAGAAAGATGAGGCTTTCTACTCTCGTAAAGAGTTACAATCTTAGAAACCCACAGTGATAATTCTAGTCTGTCCTACAGGGTCACTATGCATAGGAATCAACTGCATGGCATTGAGTTTGGAGTTTTCCTCGTTTGGGTGCAGTAGGTGATTTGGATGCTGTCTGACCTGCTCTGGCAGAGATCTGATGGACCTCCATTTGCCATCCTTCTTTAGTTACTCTGACACCAACCGTTTTTCCACAACTCACAGACAGTACTCACAATTAGGGGGGTTTATTAGGGAAGTCAATAGGTTACCACAAGTCAGGATCAGCAAACAGTCGGCGTACAGTCATCCATTGGCCGGTCCACAGCCACACCTCTCCATAGATTACAACTAAGTCTTGCTCTGGTCCTCAGCCTCTCAGCCATGTGGTTCCTTAGCCTCTGCCTTCCAGGGCCAGGAAGGCCACCCGTCACTCTGTCTCACAGGCCACAGTCTTGGCACTCTTCCTCTGGCTCTGTCCAGTTGTCTTCCTGCCCTCTCTCGTGCCTCTGGTCTCAGCCTCCACCACTTCCGACAGAGAACGTGCTCTGCCAGTGGTTCTGAGCTTGCTTTCTGCTGCTGCTGCAAAAATTACTCAGCCTTATGTCTGGGTGGTGTAAAGGGGTGGGATGGGTCTCAGGAAAACTGACCAATCCTTCTATTAGTGTTATTCACACCCTATTTGCATAGCCCTCAATTATATAGAGAGCCTTGGTAGCAGAGCCATCGTAAGAAATTTTACTCCACATTTGGTATTAGGGTTATGCTACTTCATAAAACCAATGGGTGTAGTGAGTAGGACTACTAACCACAAGGGAGAAAGACAAGACTTTCTACTCCTGTCAGAGTTACAGTCTTGGAAATCCACAGGAGCAGGTTTTACCAGAATTAACTTGGGCAGTGAGAACGAATTATTCCAGCCCTTTCTATATTCAGGGATAGTTTTAGTTGAATTAGTCTCCACGTTGCTGTGAATGTTTGCTGAAACTGACCGGTGAAGCCAGCTGCATTTGTTATGGATCTGTTCAGATTTCTGCCTCGGACTTGGTCAGTTTCTGAAGCATGTTTCTTGACCTTTGTCTATTTCTTGTAGGTTTTCAAATGTGTTAGAGTTCCTTACAGTATTCTGCTAACCTTTTAATTTCAGCTTGTTCTATTGAGATGTCACCCATTCCGTTTCTAACTCATGTTATTTGCATCCTATCCTCTGGTAGTTTTCCCAGTGGTTTGTTGCTTTTATTAATCCTTTTCAAGAACCAACTTCCAGGCTTGCTGGCTTCTATTGTTCTCTATGTCATTTATGTATGCTCTTTGTGATTACTGCTGGAGGCTTATTTGGTGCTCTTTTTCTAATAATTGTGTTAGGTTAAAATGTTGATTTGGGTTCTTGATTTTTTTCTATGCCCATTGCTGTCAATTGCTCTCTGCGTGTTGAAGGGTTTTTTTGTTGTTGTTTTTGTTTTAAATCATTTTATTGGGGGCTCATATAACTCTTATCACAATCCATACATACATCCATTGTGTAAAGCACATTTGTACATCCATTGCCATCATCATTCTCAAAACATTTGCTCTCCACTTAGGCCCTTGGCATCAGCTCCTCATTTCCCCCCTCCCTCCCCGTTCACCCCTCTCTCATGAGCCCTTGATAATTTATAAATTATCATTTTGTCATATCTTACACTGTCCAGCGTCTCCCTTCACCCACTTTTCCGCATCCTAAAGGTTTTGATATGCTGCATTTTTGTTCTCATTTGAGTCAGTGAATCTTTATTTCATTTTTATTTCTTCTCTGACCCGGCAGTTTTTAAGCAGGATTTTTTCAGTTTCTCTGTATTTGGTGTTTATCTCCCGATCCTCCCATTGTTTTCTACTACTGCCTTGTGACATGAAAAGGTCTGTCACTGTGTTTAAATGTAGAGACTTGCTTGGCAGTCTCTCCTGGAGAATAGAGTGTTCGTGTGTGCTAGAAGAGAATGCCCATGTGCTGCTGTTAGGTGGAGTCGTCTGTACATATTTGTGAGGCCAAGCTGGTTAATTATAGCCTGTATGCTTCCAGGTCTTTGTTGAATTTCTTTCTACTTGTTCTATCTTCATTGAAAGTGGTGGATTAAAGCCTTTCACTATTGTGTGTTGGGCAGGACTTGTGGTTATAGCTGAACAAGATCAACCAGTCTCCTCAAAAAGCAACTGTAAATCTGGTTTAAAGTGATAAAGATAATGTGAGTAAATGGTGCAAAGGGCATATCTGACTCTGGCTACACAAGGGGAGGGGGAGAGCCCACCTCCTCGCCAGCCCAAGACCAGTTGCTGTGAGGCATAGCGAAACCACCATTCCTCCACCGCCATCCTCTGTACCCTGTTTCAACACAACCGTTCCTCCAGCACACTCAGCTTCTTTGTCATCTCCTGCAGTGGTCACACGGAACTCTCAGACAATACGCAGGGTTATAGGGGGTTTTCTTTGTAGGGACGTTAACCGACTACCACAGGTCTGGATCAGAAAACAGGAAGGGTGGCATAGTCATTGGTCCACAGCAGCACCTCCTCAGCCAGCAGCCAAGTCTCTTTAGCTTTCAGCCGCTCTGCCACATAGTCGGGGCCTCAAGAAACTGGCCTGCCGCTCTGCCTCACAGCCCCATGGTCTCCACAAGGCTGGTCCGCTATATCTCATGGCTTCCCTGCTGTGGCCTCTTCTATGCTGCAGCCTCTGTTTTCTCTGTTCTTGGCTTCCACTACTTAAGACAGAGATCTCTGACATGTTTCACTGGTGGCTCTTCCCTGAGAGTCCTGGGGTTTCACTCTGTTTCCAAGATTGCTCTTAAACCCAGAGCAATGGCTTTGATGGGGTATAGGTTTTTGTTTTCCCCCCAGGAAACCGAGGGCTCACACCCCTTAGCAATGTGGGTGGAGACTCAAAACTACATCCCACCTTATCCTTCAAGATGAGATTAAAAGCGCATGTGTAAAGGCTAGAATTTAGAGTCCCTCGCATAAGGGATTATGGCTTGAAGGGCCCTATTAATTGACTATATCTGAAAATTATATCTGGAAATTGACCACACAGTAGTCTGAGAAGCATCTATACTTGAAATGCTGCTAAGAAAGCAGGAATCTGTGGTAGGCGAGCTTGGGAAGCTGCTCCCCTAAGCCCTCTCCACCCTCAGTTAGGCCATGCAGCTTCTCTGTCACCTCTGATGGGGACACTGGGTTTGGAGCAATCAGCAACACCCATCCCACCCAGCAGTGTTTTCAGTGGAAGAGGCGAGAAATGGGGGGGGGGGGGGGCTGTTGATCAGCTGGTATGGGTTACAGTTGGCGGGCTTGTTTCTGCCTGAAGCTGTGCACCTGTGCTGTAGAGGGTGGGAAGAATTCAAGTGGCCACACGCTTCGGGTGCACCTGGAAGTTGTCACAGCAGAAAGTCCAGGGTGGACTGAAAGACAGCCTGAACTTTGAAGGTCAGTATACATGTAACTAGAGTTCGGTGGTGTAGTGGTTATGAGGTGGGCTGCTAATGGCAAGGTGAGCGGTTTGAAACTACCAGCCTCTCCACTGGAGAAAGAGGAGGCTTTTTACACTTGTAAACAGTTGCACGCGCGCACACACACACGAGTGTCAGTCTTGTAGACTCACGGGGCAGTTCTCTGCTCTATCCTATACAGTTGCTATGAGTTGGCATCATCTCGATAGCAAGTCTTAGTTTTGACAATTTAGGAGGATAGACAAAAAAGATACTCTTCAAAATAATGGCTGTCAATTTTTCAAATTTGATGAAAAATAGTTCATCTATTGTGAGGCACTCAATTTATGTAGGATAAATAAAGACATTCACAGTTCAAAACCAGAGGAAAACCTTAAAAGCAGCCAGAGAAAATGGCTCCCAGAAAGGGAGCATTCCAGTGCAAGCAGCAGCTGGAGGCCGAAGACCGCGGGATGACAGATTCCAGCTGCACGGGTGGGGGTGGAAGGGGTGTCCGTCAGGGAGTCTAATCTAGCAAGACTACTCTACTGAAATGAAAGCGGGAAACACAGGTAGCTCCAGGCAAACAACGACTGGTAGAATTGCGAAAAGGCCTGCCTTTTCATGGGAGTGATCCCAGAGACTTGAGTCAGAGGAAGAAGAGGCAAGCCCTGGACACAGGAAATCTGTTGGTTAAAATATTTCTCATGTTTTATACAAGACACATTGTGTACAATAGCAAACACTATAACTATATTGTGTAATCTCCAAAATATGTGGATTGCACAGACAAGGGAGCTAATGTGGACCAGAATTTCTATAGTTTACCAAAATTTACTATGAATTTCACAAATAGAAATGTATAATATATTCCCTAGAGCAGTACATCAATATAGAACTGCCAAAGAGCCAAGCTGGAATCAGAAGAGTGGGAATGTGAATGAGGAGATAACATTCCTGATTTCAGATAACTCTGGTTGAAACGCCAAGAATCCCTGAGACATGTTTTCTTGTATTACTGACTCTGAAGGAATTGACTGTATCAAAAACTGGCTAGCATTCTGAAGATTGGGAATTCCAGAAAACTTAATTGTGATCATACAGAGCATGTGCCTAGACCAAAAGGCAGGATAGAACAGGAGGATGCTGTGTGGTTTAAAACCAGGAGAAGTGTGTGTCAGGGTTGGATCCTTCCCCCATAACTACTCTCTTGGCATATAAACTGAGAAATTGGACTACACGCAGATGACTGCGGCACCAGGGTTGGAGGAAGCCAATCTGCCATTTGCAGACGACACAGCCTGCTTGCTGGCCGGAAAAAAAACGGGAACAACTGCCGAAGAAAGGAAAAGGAAAACCTCCAATGTAGACGACAACTCAGTGTGAAGAAAACAAACACCCTCCCAACTGGACCAGTAGGTAAGTTGTCAAGTATTTCATCTTGCTTGGCTTCATAATGGATGCTCATGGAAGCAGGCAAGGGATCAAATGATGTATTGCAGTAGGTGCACAGATCTTTAAAATAATGTGCACAGACCTTTAAAATGTTGAAGAGCATGGAATGTTACTTTGAGGACTATGATGTAACAGACCCAAGCCATGGTGTTTTTAGTTGCCTTAAGAGCATGGAAGCTGAATACATTCAATAAGGAAGGCCGAAGAAGAGTCAGTGCGTTTGAATGCAGGTGCTGAAGATCGAAAGTGCCACGGATTGCCCAGAGAAGAAAGTAACTTAGAAGTGAGGACGGCGAGATTCCCTTTCACAGACTTTGAACGTGTTGTCAGGGGAGGCCTGTCCTTAGAAGAGGACATCATGCTTGGGTCCTATCCCCATAATTACGCTCTTGGTACATAAACCGAGAAGTTGGACAGTGAAAAAGAGGAGCACCTTCGACAAGATGAAGTGACCTATGGGCTGCAACAGTGGCGGTGTGGGTGGTGCAGGGCCTGGCAGTGTTCTGTTCTATTGCAACAAAGGCCACTGAGTGGAAACCGACTCCAGGGCACCCCTAACAACAGCACACACCAATGATACACCCTTGTTTGCTGGGAGCCAAAAGGCCTCATCTATGTGGAAGCTGGGCTGTGAATAGAGAAGACCCATTTGAATTATAGTGTTGGCCAGAGTATTGAAAGGACCGTGGATTCCTCAATCCTGGAAGAAGTAGTTCGAGTAGTCCTAAGAAACAGGGTGCAGAGATTTTGTCTCTCCACTTGGGACGTGTTATCAAGAGAAAACAGACCCTCCTGGAGAGGATTGTCTTGCCAGTTCAGTGGAGGGAACAAGGAAGACTCACCAAGATGGACTGACAGGGTGACTGCAAGCAGCAGTTGTGAGGATGGGACGCAACCCCTCATTGTTTTGCTTGGTTGTGGACAGGTTTATACATTGGAGCCAGCTCTACAGCACCTGGCAACAGCAGAGATAGAAAAATAACTTTTAAAGTACAAAAAGGTATGCAAAAATACATTTAAGAAGCAACCAATAACAGAAAAAAGCGACAGAAGACAGCAAACACAATGAGCTTAAAAGCCAACAGAAGCCCAGTTTGGTAGATATATAATCGTTTGTCAATTTGAGGATGGAGAGTGTAGGGGAGGAATCTAGCTTGTCAATCAGATCATAGTCAATGAGGCCTCTGTGTGCACATGGCCTTCTGAGAATTCCTGGAAATCTGGTACTTCCTCCTTGGAGATGGGAGACTCCTCTCTCTGCCACTCCCTGGAAGCTATCGCAGCTGACAAGACACATGGAACTACACTAGTGCCCTAAGTTGGAGAAGCCACATGAACCTACTCTGATGCAACCAGGCCTCTGAGGCCGGAGAAGCCACGTGGTGACCCCTGCCAGCGCTGAGATGCTTACAACGCCACTGGATCCAAAGACTTTCTACCCACTGGCCTGTGATGGTCCTGCATTCGGCGTCATTGCATGTTTCATGAGTCTGAAGAAGACTTTATAGATTGGTATCGGGCTTATGGACTTGGACTGGACGGGGTTGGGATGCTTTCTCAATGTTCAATTCTGGCATATAACCCTCTTATTACACATGTGTGTCCATGGGTTTGTTTCTCTAGTCTACCCACACTAACACACCCAGTTGTATTTATAACTGCCTTTATTGTCAGTGGTCTGCACCATAAACAAAAGTGAGAGATAGATTTTAAAACAATAAATTTTATAAGCAAGGAAAGATTTCATAAAAGAAGCCAATACAGAGGGTAGCAATGGACACAATTTTAGCTTTATATGCATAAAAACCAGCAAAAACATGAAGCAGAAATGACAGGTTTGAAGAGAGAAGTGGGTAATTATTTGATGGCAGTCGAAGAGACTGTGGTTAACTACGAAGCTACTAAGGCAAGGTAGGCAGGGGACTCCACCCACCCCTGGGGAGTGGGGACCTTGATAGCGCGGCCCAGATCCGGCCTTTCCCTTCTGTCCGATGGGAGTCTGTGGGCAGAGCCCACTCCATGACCCATTTGTCAATGAGAATAGTCCAGGAAAATAAAGAACAACAGAAGACCAGCAAGGCTTCAGAAGACTTGAAAATGACTGTCTGACAACTGAGTGTGGCGGAGCCGTAGCGCACTCCACCCTGTGCGGAGGACCTCCTCCAGGGCTCACTAGCTGCTGGCCCTGAAAACCAGGCTCCAGCTAAAAAGACTGAACATTGACAGCGTATGTTACTTTGCCACAAAAAAGAATTGTTTCAGAAGTCAACCGTAGGAATCTGGGAAAGTCCTCAGCTATTTGGAAAGTAAACAGACCATTTCCAAGCAACCTACATTCAACGGAGAAACTTTAGGGGGAAAACAGTATTTTGAACTCGATGAGAATGAAAACCCATGTCAAAACTCAGACTGCAGCTACGCAGTATTTAGAGTGATGTGGACGGCTTTAAATATATCAAAAAAGAAAATTCTAAAATCAGTAACGTCACCTTCTAGTTCTTGAAGTTAGGAAAAGAAAAGGCAAAGTCGGGGGGAATCAAAGGTTAGAGGGAGAACAGGGTAGAGCACAAGTGACACTGCTTTAGCAAGGTGTGATAACCCGTGGTTCTCAACCCTCCTAAGACTGCGACCCTTTAATACAGTTTCTCATGTGGTGGTGACCCTCCCCCAACCATAAAATGATAATTCGTTGCTACTTCATCACTGTAATTTTGCTACTGTTATGAATCAGGTGACCCTTGTGAAAGGGTCATTCAACCCATCCACTCACTCCCCAGGGGTCGCGACCCACAGGTTGAGAACCGCTGGTCTAGACAGACATGCCTTACCATGTGTGTCTGAAAAGGAAGTTAAAAATATCAGACCTGTAACAAGAACTTGAATTGGCCATTTCAAATCCTTCCTACACACACAAAAAAGTGCCCCCTAAATGATTCACTAAGGAATCCTGTCAAATACGTGAAGAAATCATGCCTAAAACGTTCCTAGCAGGAGGTTGAGGGAACCTCAACCCAGTGCATTTTCTAGGGTCCCTAGGATTTCCCTTGAGTGATTGCCGGGGTGCTAGTGAAGAAGCTCTGGTCACACCGTGAAGCTCTTGGCAGTCAGTCAAAGGATCTGCAGTTCAAACCGACCCCACCCCTTCTACTTGAAAGAAGAAGCACGAGACCGTGTGTTTCCAGCAATGAGATTTGGTTTTATCTGGCAACCAAGCTTTGTTTTGTCGGAGGTTTTCTTGGCAGCCGTGTTGCTTGGGTTTGAGGCTCTGGGTGCCTACCCTGGAACTCACAGAGCACTTGGTGGTCAGGAAGGTCGAACATATCTGGGGACCAGGAAACCACATGGCTCCCCCTCTGGGACCTTACTCTCTGCGTCTCTTGTGTTCTTTCTAATTACAATAGATAATTTTCATGAAATACATAACTCATTTCAGGCACTGGCTTGTCAGGTGTCTACCTATTTGGTGGTATGAAGGGCTGGGTCTACTTTTTTTTTTTAAATCATTTTATTGGGGGCGCATAGAACAAGCTGGGCCTTCGAATGTGTGTTGCTGTGACCTATCCCTGGGCAGGGCTGGAAGGGAGGAGAGAAGTGGAGGGAATCCTGTGAACCGGTCCAGCCCTGAGATGGGATCAAAAGTCGCTTGGACCGCTTGCTGATGAGGATGGGGAATTGGGAAGGTGCGGACTGGCTCCGATTCCCGGTGGAATTGGATTTATACTGATCCTCCTCATGCAGTTGGCACTGATGTCCCCAAGGTGCCCCTTGTTTACCCCGAAGGAGTTCACCTTTCTAGCTCATGTTTGGACTTAGCTCTCAGGTGGTCCTTAGCTGCTGCTGAGTTGGCTTGCGGTCCCCGCCCTCAGGGTGGCTGGGCCTGCTGAGGTGCAAGGTCTGCACTGGCTGGTTCTCAGCAGATCTCTGAGCCCTTAGCCTCCACTGGGGCCTCTGTGGTGTCCTCGAAGCATTTGACCCCTCCACTGACAGGTGGTGGCTGGGCAGGAGTTGAACCCAAGCCTCTCACCTGCAAGCAAGAATTCTCTTGCTGCCCCCTCTCTTGGGACATGAACATTAGCTGGGATAGAGCCCATCTAACTCTTGAGCCACCTGTATTTCAATGAGAGGCGTTTCCTGTGCCCCAGGTGACGCGTTGCCTTTTCCCCGAGGCAGGCTTCCCACTGCGCTTCACCTGTGCCACATTAGTCCATACCCCTCTGACTCCAGGAAGGGTGGGTGGGTGGAGGCTTGTATCACCTGCCTGGACACCCACAGGTGGGGCAGGGTCCAGCTGGACCACACATGTGAGTCTGGTAGCATCCCTCGCACCTTCCCCAGACACAAGTCGGCTCCATCTGTAGCTCTCTGGATTGACCTTGGCCTGTCGTGCCCATGTAGGGAGGGTGGTGTGTGTCAGAGGAGCTGTAGTGTTGGGATGGCATCACATGTGCAAGACCTGGGACACACAAAACAGTGCTGCTATGGCCTTGAGTTGTCTGCTCTGAAACGCCTCTGGCCAGTTCTGAAGGGGAGCCCGAGAGCTGGACTCAAAGGAGTCTCCGGCTTTGGTGCTTCAGGGACCGGCTGGAGCAGCTGGAGCGAAAGCGGGAGCGAGAGCGGAAGCTGCGGGAGCAGCAGAAGGAGCAGAGGGAGCAGAAGGAGCGTGAGCGGAGAGCCGAGGAGCGGCGCAAGGAACGCGAGGCACGCAGGGAAGGTAGGGGCCGGGCCGCAGGGCCTCCACAGGAACTACCCACCTCTCTAGACTCCTGTGACAGGTGACACACATAGAGAGGCGAAGTGCTTAATGATAGGATGGGGACCTGCCCCAGGTCCATGTATGTGGCTGCCTGGGTTGGCCAGTCCATGTCTTGGAGGGGACCTTGGCACCCCTGCCTGGCCGCTTTCCCACTCCTGTCTGACCCGGGCCATTCAGTCTGGAGACCCATTTGACCCTCAGGGCGGCTCACGGCCCTGAGCTCCAGGCCTTCTGCCCAGTGCACATACCACTGGCCCGCAAGAGAAGTGAGGGTGATTGAAAGTGGACCTCGACAGGAGTCCAGGGAAGGGGGTGGGGCTGCAGCCTGTTCTGTGGTTCCCCCAGGGTCGTCAGCTCATCACCGCACAATGCGGGAGGAGTATGGGGAGAAGGCGAAGGCCAGCCACTGGAGCCGCAGCCCTCTCCGGCCACCACGGGAAAGGTTTGAGATGGGCGAAGGCCGGAAGCCAGGTGAGGCAGCGGGGGTCTCCATGAACTGCTGTTGCCTGTGGTCACAGCCATCTGAAGGGGTGGTCATAGTCAGACTATGAGTGTTTGCTTGAACCAAACCGATTTCATTCTGGGAATGGTCCTTTCCGGAGTGGGTCTTGGGTTTGTGTGTTTGTATGAGCGATGGTTCCCCCGCATTGCAGCTAGTCACTTGGTGAAAGGTGCTGTAAGGTGTTGGACACTGCTCTCGTGTATTTAAAAACCATTTGCCCAGACTCATCTTCAGTGGTTTGTTTAACAGTCAAGGAAGAGAAAATGGAAGAGAGAGACCCCCTCTCTGACTTGCAAGACGTCAGTGACAGCGAGAGGAAGACCAGCTCGGCCGAGTCCTCCTCAGGTAGCCGCGCACCTGGCCCGGGCCGCCCCTCCCCCTGTGAGGGCCAGGGCAGCGGGCTCACCTTGCAACTCTGGGTCCATCCTCAAGCGGAGTCAGGGTCCGGCTCGGAGGAGGAGGAGGAAGAAGAAGAGGAAGAGGAGGAGGAGGAGGGGAGCAGTAGTGAGGAGTCCGAGGAGGAGGAGGAAGAGGAGGAGGAGGAGGAGGAAGAAGAGGAGACGGGGAGCAATTCTGAAGATGCTTCTGAACAGTCTGCTGGTGAGGAGAAGGTGGGGGGCTATGGTCTGTGGCCGCATGGCTAGACGCCCTGGGTGTTACTCGGAGGATCCCAGCATCACAACTGAGATACCTCCTGCTTCCTGTCAGCAAAGCTGCCCTCGCTCGGCCTGTGGAGGGTTGGGTCTGGTGCGTGCCACTGCACGCCACTGGCTCCGGTTACCCGGGTGGACCCCTGCTTTCTCTTGCAGAGGAGGTGAGTGAAGAGGAGATGAGCGAGGAGGACGAGCGGGAGAACGGAAACCACGTCCTCGTTGGTGAGAACTTGCTTGCCCGCCCACCCACCCACCCGCCCTCTCTCATCTCTCAGCCCATTCCTGAGTGCGGGGGGGCCTACCCCCCCAACCCCCTCCCGGTCTTCCCTGAGTTCAGAGTCTTCCTCAGGGTAGAGGGTCTTGGCAACAAGCTCATTCCTGGTTTTGTAATTGGGCGGCCTTTGAAGTTCCAGAGTCACGATTTGACCGAGATTCCGGGGAGAGTGAGGAAGGAGAGGAAGAAGGGGGTGAGGGGACCCCACAGAGCAGCGCCCTCACTGAAGGAGACTGCGTGCCTGACTCCCCTGCCCTATCGCCCATTGAGCTCAAGCAGGAGCTGCCCAAGTACCTGCCTGCCCTGCA
>NW_022111357.1:43878803-43885795 GCF_000313985.2 Echinops telfairi
CAGGGGAGGTAAAGACCCTGATGATCCAGCTGCTTCAGGGGGTGAGGCACCTGCACGACAACTGGATCCTGCACCGAGACCTGAAGACGTCCAACCTGCTGCTGAGCCACGCCGGTGTCCTCAAGGTGACCCGAGCCCCCTCCACTGCCTCCTCGCGTGCCCCGCCCTACTGCTTCTCAGCCCTGCCACAGCCCTTCCCCTCTGCTTTCCAGGTGGGTGACTTTGGACTGGCCCGTGAGTATGGGTCCCCACTAAAGGCCTACACCCCAGTTGTGGTGACTCTGTGGTACCGTGCCCCGGAGCTGCTGCTGGGTGCCAAGGTGAGTGTCCACAGGGTCCTGGGGGTGGCCAGCCAGAGACCACGGATCCTCTGAGCTGGCTGACTGCCAGGTGTCTGACCCCACAGGAGTACTCCACAGCTATTGACATGTGGTCTGTGGGCTGCATCTTTGGGGAGCTGCTGACCCAGAAGCCCCTGTTCCCTGGAAAGTCCGAGATCGACCAGATCAACAAAGTGTTCAAGGTGTGGGGGCTGCGGGCAGGGTGGAGCTGGACTGGGGTCAGCTGCAGCTGGGCCAGGCTGTCCTGAGGTGTTCCCACTTCCTAGGACCTGGGAACTCCTAGTGAGAAAATCTGGCCTGGCTATAGCGACCTGCCGGCTGTTAAGAAGATGACATTCACCGAATACCCCTACAACAACCTGCGCAAGCGCTTCGGGGCGCTGCTCTCCGACCAGGGCTTCGACCTCATGAACAAGTAAGTGCCTAAGTCCCACCCTCAGTGCCGTGCTACATTGCCTAAAGTGTTAGGCCGGCCCTGTGCCCAGCACAGCCCACCGGTAGTCCCTGGCCCCCCACCTGATGGCCAGGTGCCTGTCCCCAGGTTCCTGACCTACTTCCCTGGGCGGCGGATCAACGCTGAAGATGGCCTCAAGCACGAGTATTTCCGAGAGACCCCACTTCCCATTGATCCCTCGATGTTCCCTACGTGGCCTGCCAAGAGCGAGCAGCAGCGGGTGAAGCGAGGCACCAGCCCTCGGCCGCCTGAAGGGGGCTTGGGCTACAGCCAGCTGGTGAGCAGGGCTGGGGGCCAGCAAGGGGCATCATGGGCAGGAGTGCTGTGTGGGCAGGGGTGGGATCCTCACCGTGCGCTGACTCGCTCCCCAGGGTGACGACGACCTCAAAGAGACTGGTTTCCACCTGACCACCACAAACCAGGGGGCCTCCGCTGCAGGTCCTGGCTTCAGCCTCAAGTTTTGACCTCAGCGGATGCAGTGCCCCCGCAAAGGGCCTGGCTGAGCAGGGGATGGAGGTTCCCACTGGTGAGGAGAGCGGCTTAGCGGTGTCCAGACTGTGGCGGCAGCTCCAAGGCCAGGGCCTGCTGGCCCAAGAAGCCAGGTGCAGAGCTCCGTTTCTGTTCCTACTTTGTTTTCCATGGTTTATTTTTATTTTGTTTTTGGCTTGTACATTTGTAGAATTAAATCATATTTTCCTTGTTGTAGAGGGAAAGGTGGTGGTGGTTTTTCAAGTGGATCCAGTTTCTTTGAGGGTGCCCGGCATGTTCAGCACACACACACACACACACACACACACACACACACACACACACACACACACGCGCGCCCTAAGCTGTGTGAGCACAGGCCTCAGCCAGTCAACTGGTGCTGTGGGAAGGTTTTTCTCGATTCATCTACAGGAGCCTGCAGACTGGCATCTGGAGCAAGTGCCTTCTTGCTTCCTCTTGGGGTCACCCAATTCGGTGGTCCAGGTGTGCCTGGCCCCTGCCCAGACCCCTAACACCGTGCAGGGGCTTATCTACTCGGTCGATGGAAATTTAAACGTAAACTATTCGAGGAATCAGCTCTCAAGTGTCTTAAACTCAATGTCCTGGCAGCTTGCCCAGAGCTGAGTGGTGGAGGTAGGCCCTAGGCAGTTCATGGTGGTGTCTGACCACATTGCTGGCACAGCCCCACCTCCACCCTCTCCAGTACCATTACCAGAGGACACTGGCAGGTGGAGGCCCGGGCCTGGGGTGGAGAGTGACTGGTCTGATCAATAGGGCACCAGCTTCTGCCACTGGAATGGCCTGGGGGCGCCTCCCCTGTCTGTTCAAGTTAGTCAGCAGCCAGCCAGGCAAAGGGCTCTGGTCAGCCCAGATCCAGCCCACTCTTGCTGGTGCCTGTCTGCCCGCCCACTGTCCAAGCCCCTGCCCAGGGCCTCCACTGGTGCTTCTGACCCCAGCTGTGCTGCCTCAGTTTACCCCACCATGTGGAGTAAGCCAGCTGGGGAAGCCCTTTCCCTGCCACACCCTGAGCTCAGGAATTGTGAGGGAAGGGGGGCTGTTACAGCCTGTAGGGCACCTCGCCAGGCCCAGAGCGTCCACCCACAAAGAACGGGCAGAGACGAGCTCGTAGAGAAAGCGCTTTATCAGTCCGCCCCTTCCTGTGGGCCACAGTGGGCACACTAGCTCCGCACACGGACTCGCCAGGAGTAGGTGGTGAGCACCTGCCGGTGCCTGCGCACCACACACGTGTAGGTGCCCTCGTTGATGGCGTTGGCGATGATGCTCAAGTGTGCCTCCCCGAGTGCCAGGTAGCCGGGGTAGGAGAACTCCAGGGGCTCCTGGTCCTTGTACCAGCTACAAGGGGGTGAGGACCACCAGCTAGCTAGGCTGCCCACCTGCAACCCCACCCTCCAGGAGGTGCCCTTTGACTCCCAGGGCAACCCACTCCGCAGCCCCAGCACGTACTACACTTTCCCCTTCTTATGCAGGATCTTCCGGCCACAGCTGAAGGTCATGTTCCTGCCTTCAGGCACCAACCTTGTCTTGGTCCTTGGGGGAGGTGGGGTGGTGGCCACCGTGGGGAAGGGGAACTCTATGGTGCGTCAGGGAGGAGTGCCACATCAGTGTCCCTACCACCCCCTCCCCCCCAGGGCACATTAGCAGGTGCCTCCCCGCCCCACTGCCCTGACATCACCGTAACAAAAGTCGCAGCTGCTGGGACACAGCCGCTTCATGAGCCTCTGGCGGGCATCGCAGAAACCTCTCCGTGCCCAGGAAGCACACACGAAGAGTCTATCCAGGCAGCCTGAGGAGGGCGACCTGGCTTATGGCCTGCCCCAGCCCCTCCTGGGCCCACTCCCAACCCCTCCCGCCACCTCGAATCCACCCCCATTCACCATAGAGCCGGTGCAGCCCCCACATCTCGTCCTGCGACAGTGCCTTCCAGCCGCGCAGCGTGGCGTTAAGGTGCATGAGGGCCCGGCCGTGCTGCGAGTGCATCAGGCCCAGCGCGTGACCAATTTCGTGGGCTGCCACGTGCACCAGGTCCGTGAGCCACACGCCTGCAGGCCCCGGAATCAGCATTGGGAAGACCCCCAGGCTGGCCGGCCAGCTCCTCCAACCCGCTGGCTGACTGTGCGGAGGAGGAGGCCTCTCCTCCGGAGATAACAGCTGTGACTCTGGCCCCAGGAATGCGGCTCAGCGCCCTCAGCGGTCACGGGCTGGGGGTGGTTCTGGGCGCCGGAACCTCAGGCCTGTGCCACTTTCCCAACCCCTCCGCCCTCGCCCAGCAGCCTCCGGGTATAGCCAGTTTGACCCTAAATCGCCACCACCCGTTGTAGCCCCACCCCTGAGGAGTGCCTGACGGCTTGGAGCGGGGGCGGCACCGGTCACCTTTCTTCCAGCTGTAGCGTGTGTGGCCTAGCACCCAGTACTCGCTGTCGTCGAAGTGGATGCCACCATGCGGGGGGAAGAAGGCGTGCGCCAGCTCGCCCGTGGGGCCGTCGAAGCAGTGGTGCAGGGCCGAAGACAGGCAGTCCGTGTGATTGATGGGGTAGAAGCCTGCGGGTAGCACGGAGCTGAGCGGGCTGCGGGCGGGGCGGGGCCAGGGCAGGGCAGGCGCCCACCTATGCGGAGGTCGCTGGGCTGCTCGGGGGCCACCTCTCGGAAGCTGAAGGGGGACACGTCGCTCCACATGCGGAAGGCGGCAGCCAGGCCCCGACGGGTATCCCTGGGACTCAGCAGGTTCCGTGGGAAGGAGAGGATCCTAGCAGGGGAGGGAGGGGTGATGGGAAGGAAGGGCCCTGAGGAGGTCAAGGTCAGGAACAGCGGGAAGGAGGGGCTCGTGGTGGGAGGACCTCGAGGTCAGGGGTAGTGTGTCAAGGTGGGACTGACCCCAGACCCAGAGTTCACACCTGTAAGTCAGGTTGAAGTGGTCCCAGCGCAGCCTGGCCGGGGTCAAAGTGTAGCGGCGTCTGCGGGGCACCTGATGGGGTGGCGGGCTGGAGACTGGGGTGGCAGGGACACCCGCAGGATCTGGCGCAGCCACGTCTCCCTTCAAGAGATGAGCGTGGCGTGGGGGCGGGGTCAGGCAGGAGGGTCCCTCATCCCAATGCTTGGGGAGCGACTGGAGGAGGGTGGGGGGCTGCAGGCATGGACTGTCGCATAATCTTCGTTTGCCCGCCCCCCACCCCGCCCCAGCGGGCGTTCCTTGAACACGAGTGATAAAATGGTTACCTAAACTGGGCAAGAATCGAATGGGCGGGGCTGGAGCCAGATGTGTTGCTTCTCTCCCCTCCCCCCAGTCCAGCGGCTGGACCTACGGACGCACCTCCTCACGGACGCCTGTCGGACACCTTCACCCCGCCCCGGCTCCAGGACACACCCGCCCGGACCTCGTTTCGGGACCCGCCCGGCCGGCTGCTCTCACCTGCGCTGCGGGGATCCCCGGCAGGGCCAGCAGCGCCAGCAAGGGGAGCAGGCACAGGGCGCCCAGGACAGCTCCGAACCAGCGGCCCAGCCCCGGCACCCCCAACGCCTCCGAAGGGGCGCAGGCCCCGCGGCCCATGGCTACGCGGACTAGCTGTCGGGCGGGCGGGGGGCCGCGCTGCGCCGGGGGCGGGACGGCTCCGGTTACAGGCCCCGCGGGGCGGGAGGGGGCGGAGGGGGGGTGTTAAGGCGCGGCCGCCCAGAAGGGAACCAGCTGGCCGCCCGTGGGCAGGACGCCGCGCCACTGCAGCCTGGGCGGCGGAGACCCGGCTCCTGTCGTCGGAGGCAGCGGTCTGGGAAGCGGCTGTCAGGAGGGGCCGTCTGGAGGGCTTGGGGGGCACCCCAGGGCCCGGAGGTTCGGACGGCCAGGGGCTCAGGCTTGAGGAAGGGTCCTCTTACCGGCTGAGGGCTGAATGGCCCAGTGGCTTTCTCTCTAAAGGGAACCACCCCATCCCAGGCACCGGATGAGACTCTGGCTCAGTGGGGCCAGCCCAGGACGCGGTCCCCGCGAGAGCAGAGAGGAGGGGAGGCGACCGCTGAGTGTGGGGTGGCTGACAGGGCGGAGAGAGGCTGGGGCGGGAGGGGGACGTGGGGACGTGGCGTTAGGAAGGATCCCAGAAAGGAGCGCAGGAAAGGGGACAACCAGAGGGGCAGGGCAGGGGTGGGAGGACCCCCAGGTGGGCAGTGGGGGAAGGGGGGAACAGGTGGGCAGTCCCTGAATGCAGGCCTTTGCACAGAAGGGGCCCGGATGGCGAGGAGAGAGAAGGGGGAGCTGAGTTGAGTGCGGGGCATCTACAACTGTCCAGGTTGAGGGGAATGAGGAGCTGTACTGACCCCCCCTTCCCCCCAACGAGATCAGACGCCTCTGGGCGGGGAGAGAGCCCTGGAGGGCAGGAAAGACTGCCGGAGAGGGCCAGAAGGGGATGCGTCCAGTCCCCTCCCCTCTTCCAGCCATCCTGGCCCTAGCAAGGGTGACAGCTTAAGTCTGGCCAGCAGGGTCAGAGCCAACAGCTGGCGGGCAGCCTCTGGGAGGCGGACGGCGGGTGGTTCTTGGAAAGCGCTGCGGGCTTCAGCTCAGGCCAGGGCCCCGCTCCGTAAATATTCACCCCAATAAGCTCTCTGCCCCACCCTGCGTGTGGCCCACGTTCCCCTCATCCCATACTCCTGCATCCTGAGACCCGGTACACCATCACCCAACACTCCCTGCTCAGCCCCAGCGCCAGGACCCTGAGTGCCCTCTCTCCAGAGGGACTGCAAGGATGCAGGCATCTGAGGGGCTAGGGGCACAGCCGGGGGTCTGGAAGCCTGTAGCTGGCCAACGGGACACAAAGGTCCCGGTCTACTTACTGGGGAACAGCGGCCTGGGGGCAGAATGAGCTGAGCCACCCAGCGTGCTGCTGGAGGACAGCAGTCCCCCTCTTCTGTCCCGTGTGAATGTCCCCACCCCGTGCCTGGCTACATTCTCTTCCTGGCCTGGTGGGGGAGGAGGAGCTGGCCCAGTAGGTCATGACTGACAGCTGGCGGCAGCGGGAGGGGGGGCGGGTGGAGCCCCTGGGAATACGGAGAGCGGCTGAGAAACCGCGTCGGGACGGCCTGGGTGGCGCAGGTGGGTAGGGACTGGGGGCAGTCAGGGGCGCGCCCGCAGGCAGGCAGGCAGGCAGGCACACACAGAGTACGTGGATCCTTTTATAAAACATGGTGGCAGAGGGGTGAGGGGGCCGGCAAGCCGGCTCACACGAAGATCTGGATGCGGTCGCGAACGGGCTGGCGGCAGATGGGGCAGGCGCTGAGCGCGGCGCCGCAGGGCGCGCAGGCGCCGTGGCCACACTGGAACACGAGGCGGATGTGGCTGTCGATGCAGATGGGGCAGGTGATGCGCTCCTCCATCTGCCGGTAGCGGCTCTGCAGTTCCTCCACCAGCTGCCGTGGCGGCCCGGGAGCAGGCTGGGCGCTGGCCACCTCCGTGCCATCTGCAGGGGGTGGGAGCGACGGGTGTGAGCCACCACAGGGCAGAGGACCAGCCCTTTCAGTTTGGGGGTACTAAGGGTCAGGTGATAGGGGACGGAGTGCAAGCCCAGCACCACCCACCTGGACGCAGCTTCTTGCTGATGGCCACCTGGCACCTGATGCACTTCTTCATCCGGCGGGCACACTCTGCGGGAGCGGAGCGGGTGGCGCGTTGGGCGGAGCCTCTCTCCCCTCCCCATGACCTGGTGCCCCCC
>NW_022111357.1:43885908-43909365 GCF_000313985.2 Echinops telfairi
ACGCAGGCACATACCCTCGCACACCGTGCGGTGCTGGCACGGCGAGAAGAGCACCAACAGGGCCAGCTCCGAGCACACCAGGCACTCAGCGGCCTCAGGTCCCGCTGCCGCCACATGCAGGTTGGTCACCGTATTGGGCGTGTTGAGCACATGACGTCCACCCACCGCGCCCCCGCCACCGCAGCCCTCTGCCACCTGCCGCTCCCTGTGTCAGGAGGGGAGAGGTTTGAATGGGTCCAGGTGGTGGTGGATCCCCGGCCCTCGGGGCGCAGGCTCACCGGAATCGCTGAGCACAGGCCTGCAGGGCTTTAAGCACGTGGCCCTCTGCAGCCAGGTCTAGCGGGCTCCGGCCGCGGTGGTTGGCATAGCTCACGTCGGCACCCTCCAGCGCCAGGAAGCAAGCAAGCGCCGCGCCCACCGTCAGCTCCGCGCTGCCTGGGAGGCCTGAGGCCTGCAGCTGGGCAGCGAAATGGGCCTGATGAGGCTGGGTGCCAGCCTGAACCTAGTCTGCTGCAGCATGGGCAGCCCCTTCCTGTCTGAATGAAGCCCCAGGCAGCTGGCAAGAAAAGCTCCACAGAAAGGGCTGCCTTCCCAAGCCCCCCTCGACCCCCCGGGCCCCACATCTGCCCCTCTCCCAGGCTGGTCAGGAGCATGGGCCACAGCTGTAGTGGGAAGGGTCAGAGGCCACGCCTCCTGCAGACCTCATGACCCCGTCTGACCCCCCTCCCCCAGTGGGCTGGCTCCCTGGGCTTTCCAGGAAGGTTTGGGCAGTCACCTGGGGCCTGCAGCCCACTTCCTCACCCTAGACAGCAGCTGCAAGGGCCCTGGGTCCCCCCCGGCCCCATCAGCTGCCAAAGGCAGCAGTTGGTGGCGCTGGAGGGCCACGTGCAAGGCAGTGTCCCCGTCCTCATCCTCAGCATTGATGCTGCAGCCAGCCTCCACCAGCAGGGGCACCAGCCCCACATGGGCCTGCTGCACAGCCAGGTGCAGCGGGGACTGGAGTTTCCGGTTGCGCAGGTTCACGTCACAGCGACCCTGGGGCAGGGCAAGCGGGGCACAGTTCAGCCCCCAAGGTGGGGTTCACTTCACGGGGGGTGACGCCCCAACTCTGGGCAGGTCCAGGCCCTATACCTCTCGGACAAGGATCTGCGCCACGTCTCGGTGGTTGTTGAGGGCAGCCAGGTGCAGGGCAGTGAAGCCGTCCTCCTTCCTGGCATCCACCAGCTGCCGGGCTCGTGCCAGGATCTTCCGGACCGCTCTGAGAGAACAGGGAGGTCTGGCCAGGCCCGAGGATTGTCTCGAGGGGCCTGACCCGCTCCCACCCACCCTTTGCACTCACAGCACGTGGCCCTTGAGTGAGGCGTGGTGCAGCAGCGTGAAGCCCTGGCTATTGGTGGCAGTGACATCGATGCCTGGCACCTCAGTGAGAATCTCCACGATGCCACTGGCGCCGGCGCCTGCCGAGATGGCGCAGTGCAGGGGTGTGTCGGCATGGGCATCCTGCCAGGGGGTGGGTTGAGGGTCACTGAGAGGGGAAGCCACCTAGCCACCACCTTGACCTTCCCGCCCCGGGCAGTGGCACTCACAGGTAAGTTGACGTTGCACCCTCGATCACACAGCACACGCACAACCTCCAGGAAGCCCCTCTGCACGGCCACGTGCAGGGCTGCACTCCGGGAGCCGTTGAGGGCGTCGGCATTACAGCCCGCACTCAGGAGGACACAGGCCGCCTCTGGCTGATTGCTGGGGGAAGAAGTGAGGGGTGCTGGGCGAGTGGGCAGTGCCCCTCCCACATGCCCCCCCATACCTGCTGCGGGCCTCACCCCAGGGCTGCGTAGTGCAGCGCTGTGTTGCCCTCTTCGTCTGGCACGTCCACACCTGCCCGCGCCTGCAGCAGCAGCCGCATGAGCTCCATCTGGCCCAGGTAGGCAGCCACCTGTAGAGCGGTCCGGCCCTGGTTCTTGGTGTCCACCTGTGGGGATCCAGCAGATCAGCCCGAGGCGCTCACTGCCCTGTCCCTTGGGCTAAATGGAAGAAGGGAGGAGAAGCGGGGTGGATGGCAAGGGTAGTCTTGGGGCCTTACCAGCTCTGGGTGCCGCCGCAGCAGGTCCAGCACCCGGGCCGCATTGTCCAGGGCCACCTCCACCACCAGTCTCCCAGGGTTTTCTGGGTCACTTTTCTGTGCCCGGAGCTTGTCCAGGGCCACGCTCAGAGAGCCTAGCACCAAGGTGGAGGTCAGAAGGAACGGACAAGCCCCTGCCCCACCACCCTACCGGCCACCCGGGCTCGTCCCTACTTTTGTTTTCCCGGGCGCGCTCGGCTACATCCAGGTTGGCATTCTCCTCGGGCCGGTAGGCCACCAGGCAGGAGGGGCTGAAGGTCCATAACTGGCCGCCAACCGCCACCCGTAGATTCCCGTTCCCGAACACCTTCACCACCTTCCCGACTCGGCCCAGGGCCTAAGGGGGCAGAGTGCGGGGTCACAGGCGCGTCTCTGGGGCAGGTGGGTGGCCGGGCTGCATGGGCTGGGCACTCACAGGGGCCATGTCGTCCGTCCACTCGCCGTGCCCGGCCTGCAGCCGCTTCACTGCATCGAGGCCATCGATGACGCGGACCATGTCGCCCGCCCAGAAGGAGTTGTGCTGAATGACAAAGCAGCACGTGGGGGTCCCCTGCCCGGGGCGGTGCCAGAGGCCCACCCAGAGCCTGAGGAGGTTTTCAAGAGGGACCAGAGAGCCAGTTTGGGGAGGTGACGGCCAAGCCCCACCCTGGGGACCAGGAGGCCCAGGGAATGGTGTCCAAAGCTGCTCTCTAGGGCCTGGTGGCACAGTGGCTACACACTGGGTTGTGACCCGAGTGGTCGGCAGTTGGAAACCACCAGCAGCCCCTCCGGAGAAAGACTGGACTTTCTACTCCTGGAAACGGTGACCATCTCGGAAACCCCCAGGGGGGTCGCTACGAGTCAGCGTTGTCTCAATGGCCAAGAACTCTCCTCTTGCCTGCCAACACCCCCACATCCGTGGCTCAGGTCTGGAGTGGAACCCACCTGCCCTGTCCAGTTCCCTTCCCCACATTCCCGATCCAGGGCCCTCTCCTCACTCCCCATGCCTACCAAAGAGCCCTCTGCCCGCCCCGCCCTCTGCTCTGTCCCCACTCCTGGGCTCCGAAAGGCCTTTCTGTGGCCTCACATCCATTCCTGTCTGCCCTGCTCCCTGCAGGGTCATCTAGGACACTAGCTGTATCACTTGCCCCTCTAAACACACTGGTGGCTTCAAGTCCAAGGACCTTAGGATAAATACACTCCTTCCTCAACCCACCCACTCATCTCCAGGGCCCCGGGCTCACTCTGCTTGCCACCCCCACTCTCAAGGTATGGTGGCGTACCTTGACGAGCGCCCCTGGGTGGAAGGTCCAGCGGGTCTCATTGCTGAACTGCACACGCACGTCCCCACGGTCTGTGATCCGGTGCACGGTGCCCGTCTGTCCGATAAACTGTGGTGGTCATGGAGGCTATGGCTGGGCCGAGCAGGACTCTTGGGGGAGGGGGCCCAGGGCAGGGAAGCGGGGCGCACAGACACAGCAGATGGAGCGCAGCTCACCTCAGCCATCCTGGGGTTCCACCCGCCATGCCCTTCCTGCATCTCCCTCAGCACGTCTGTGTCCAGCAAGCACTTGACCTTGTCTCCGTGCTGGAAGGGCTGGCCGTCTGCACTCACCCTCCGCTGCAGCTCTGCAGGCTTGCCTGTGGGCGTGGCAGGAAGGCCTCAGGCTGGGCCCCCTCCCTGCCAGGATATCACATACAAGTTCATGGGCACATGGAACAGAAAGGTCACGGGACTTTCCAACAGCGTTTTGGAGTCCCTTCATCTCATCATTTGCCCCAGGGGCTAAGTGGAGGGGCAGAGGGTGGCAGTACGGGGTGTATGTGGTGTTGCATGGGGCCAGCCTCGTACCAAGCCTTGGGAGATGCTCCTTATAGTAGAAACCACCGGCTGCTTCGCCCACACACTTGAGGTCCACCTTGCCTTTGTGGCCCACACGGTATACGTTGGTGGTGCCATCAGCCCACGTCACACTGGCCACGCTCCGGCCTGTTTCCACATCCCAGCCACGGATGTCCACCACACGGCCCGACTTCCCTTCTCCTCCTAGGGAGGTGTGAGTCGTGCTAGTAAGCTAAGGCTGCGCCATGAGGGTGAATCATTGTCTGCCCCAGCCCCACCCCAACCCACCTTGACCCTCACTCACCGTCTTGAGAGCCCCATTCCCAGTCGGGGCCTCGCACCACCTTTGCCCCTTGGAAGATGCCCCTCAGAGGGATCCTTGGGAGGCTCTGGCGGGGGCTCAGGGTGATGCTGCAGGAGAGGCATACCAGGGCTGAAATGGGCCCTGCCACATTGCTCCTTACCCAGTGCCCACCCACAGCTGAGAGCCAGCTCTTGCCCTGCATTAGCCTGGAAGGTCAGTGCCTTCCAGCCTCTGGAAGGAGGCTCCATGGACCTCCAGACACCCAGGACTCACGGCCCTGGAGCAAGCGTGTTCCCCAAGGCCCGACTTGATGCCAGGTTAGGAGGCTCCCCAGGACCAGGCTCACTGTGCAGTCTCCTGCCTCCTTCTGGGCCAGGCACATTTTAGCACGTGGCCTACCTGAAAAGGAATCCGCTTGGGGGAGAGAGAAGCATCCACGGGCACATGAGGTGCCCTGCCTTGGAGCGGGCTCTGAGCTCAAACCCGTGTCTCCAGCTTTTTGTCAGTGTGTGGAGCTGTCGGGGGTGGCTGCTGCCGCTGCTCCCTTCCCACCTCACCCCCTGCCAGATCCCCAGGCCCCCCACCAGCGCACTGCACTGGGCTAGGCTGACTCTTGAAGTGGCACCAGGTTGTAGCACCCACGCCGCCGGTGGACTTGTTTCACAGACACCGCCACCTTCCTGGGGTGGCAGCGCCAGGCCTGTGAGCTCTTGGATGCCAAGTCTCGGTGGGGTTTCGGCTGAGCCTTCAGGTCTCAAGGCCCCGGCTCCCCCTGCCCCTCCCCGAAGGCTGGATCCACGGGGGCACAGGACTCACGGTCGCGAGTGGGCAGTCTCGTAGCGCTCAAAGGCGTGGCTGAGGTCGTGCTTGTTGTGCATGTAGCACTGCGTGCACAGGTCATAGTCGAAGCACACGCGGCACTTCCAGCGCATGCCCCGTAGCCCGTGCTTCTTGCAGCAGTCACAGATGATGTTGGGGTGGCGCACGCCTGGGGACGGTGACGGACGGGGTGGGTCAGAGGGGACAGCCTCGCCCCCCCCATCCCAGCCCTGCCCCGCCCCAGCCCGAGACACACCAATCTGGGCGTTGTCGTAGAGCAGCAAGTCGTGGGCGCCCTGGTACCCGGCACGGTAGTTGGTGCGAGTGCCGTGGTCCCATTGCACGACGACCGTGCGGTCAGGGGTTGAGGGGCTGCCGTGCCGGCCGAGCTCCACCACGGTGCCCACGCCGCCCTCGCCGCTGTCCTGGTGGCCCCACTTCCAGTCCACTCCGCGCACCACGCGCATGCCCACTTGCACGCCGGCCTGGGGGTCCGGGTCCATGGTAGGCGGGGTCTGCTGGGGAGCTGCGAGAGAGTGAAACTACCCACTCAGGCGATGCCCAGGGAGGTCTACTGGCTGCAGACCAGGTGCTGCTGCGCCCCGGATGAGCGGGCTCCAGTGCGGGTGCAGGCAGTGGTTCCACACCCGGGGTGGACCTGGCAGGCCCTCCAGCCGAGGGCTATGGGACAGAGCCAAAGCCACAGGGAGTTCAAGCCGAGCACCCAGGGGCAGTTCCTGGCAGGTAGAGAGCTGGGAGCAGGTAGAGCCTGGTCAGACGGACAGAAAGTGCAGACGTGGCATCAAACCATGGTGTGTGTGGGGGGGGGAGCCTGCTTCGGGACTGCTCCACACAGACAGCCCCACTGGCCAGACAGCAGTGTCCGACCTGGCCTGTGACCAGGGAGCTGTCTGGGAATGCCCGTGGACCGCTGGCTGTGCCAGGCACGCTGGGCCATCAGGACCCTCTTGTTGGAAGATGAACAGACTTGGGTCGCAGGTGTATCAGATGTGCAAAGGCAGACAAGAAAGCTTTCAGATAGGAGGGGACTTGGCGCTCAGGGTTGACGGCTGATCCCGGGACTGCCTTCAGCTGCTGCTCAAAGCCCTTCTAAGAGCTGCAAAGCCATTGAAGTCACTGGGTGAAGGGAAACCACCTGCCCCCCCACCCCCCCATGCCCTGCACCCACATGTACAAAGAGCATCTGCACCATCTGCATGTGAAAACCAGACAGCAGAAAACAGAACAGGCTCCAGCATCACACTCAGCTTCTCTGTCCCCCAGGACCCTTGTGGCAGTGAGTGCCCAGAGGACAGTGCTGGACCAGACACACCCTCCAGTGTCTTCTCCAGAGAACGGAGCCAGCAGCTCCAGGTATGTCTGACTGGGATGGCATGTGTGCTCACAGCAGCTCTGTTCTGCGTTCTCCCATGAGAGGTGTAATCCACCACGGACTGCAATACCACCACAGCTGTCGGCGACGACAGAGCAATTCTCACCTGCGTAATGCTGATGCGAAGTGGCTAGCTACAAGAGTGCCTGTTACACAGTCCCACCTCTGTAAAGCCCTCGGAAATCCAGGGCACCAGGAATCAGGGGAGGCAGATGTGCTTCCGGATCTGGGCGCCAATTATACGTGTGTTCCTTTGTAAACGTGCGTCGATGTGTGCACCTGGGATACGTACCCTTCCTGTACTCTGCTATGTCTTCGGTGATGGGAGGGGGGAGGGAATGTTTTTTTAAAGACATGAATGGATCCAGAAGATACTTGAGACATATAGCTTAAGATAACAGACTTCTAGAGGCTCAACCTGCCCATACCCTTCAGGTCAGGCCTCGAAGGGCTACGTTCCGTCCTGTGCTCTCAAGGTGCACGTGAGTACAGGGTCCCAATGGCAGGGGCAGTGAATTATTGAATATGGCTCTTCTAGCCAAAGTCTCTTCACTCCCACCAAAGGACCTTCCCCTGCATGGGTCTGGTAAGAAGGTGGGGGAAGATCCAGATAGGATTCACCTGTGAGTAACTGTCAACAGCATTCCCTGGAATACCATCTTGCTGTGTATAAAATTAACCCTCTGAGAAGCAGCAAGACCCAGGGGAGTGGAGCAGAGTGGAGCATGACCTCTGGATCCAAGATCCCTGCGAAGTGAACCTCCTGGATCCAGAAGACAGCTGTGACATCAGAGGAACCGCAGCAGAACCAGGAGCCGGAACACGAAACAGAGTGATGGATTCCCAGCCCAGGAACAAGTCAAGCTGAGTGCTTTGGGGCAGGAGGCTGGATTGCAGTGTAAGGTGACTCTGGGCACGTAACTGGGGAAGCTGGGCTTGCTGGATTACAGAAGTAGAGCTGAATGCCTTCAAGAGGAGGCTTTCTGGAGTGGGGTACCTCTGGGCACTTAATTCAGGGAGCGGGGTTTGCTGAGCCATGGCACTTGAGCAGAATGTCTTCAGGCCGAGGCTTCCAGCGGAGTGGTCTGCCCCTTTGGGCGTTTACTAGCAGACCTGAATGAACTTTGAGACATGTCCTGACACACTGTATCCTGAGCCTTTCTGGCTGGCATTACAACCAGCCGACTTGCTGAATAAGCCCTTTTAGCATGAATATTGTCTGCGCAGCCGTTGTAATGCACCTAGAGAGGTAAACCAGCGAGCCCTAATGAAGACAATACACCTGTCTTGCCATGGTCACAGCTTGTTGGCTCACCGAGGCTGCAGCCTCGCTCACAGACCTGGCCAGCCGGACCTTCTGCAAATCCCACTTTTCCCCCGCAGCTTCCCTGTGCCAGGCCCTCCAGGGCCTCCACGGACATCCAGGACAAAGCTTCCTGGCCCCTTCACGATTTAGAAGGCTCTGACCAAATGGAGCTGCCTCCTTCCTAAAGGGGGCAGCAGGTTGCCTTGATAGGTCCAGCAGTGCATCCTGTGTCGCAACCTCCTGCGTGGCCCTGCCCACCCACAGCAGATGGCAGCACGGCATCATGGGAGCAGCTTCTTCCTCCCTTCGTGGTACATCACCAAGCCCAGGGCTACTCCATGGGGGATGCCTGCGACACCTCCAGACAGAAGGGTCCTAGGAGCAAATGCCAAGTGGCTAGGCTGACCAGACCGCCCCAGTAGGTGCCCAGGGCAGTGGGGCCACATGTCCTTCTGTAGTGCCTCCAGTCTAGCCAAGGCCAGGGCCACTCCTTGAGGCCCTACAGGGTCCAGCAGAGAAGCTGGACATGATTACCACTTAGGGTGACCACATCATATAGACTGCCTGCCTGCCGGGGCAGTGAGCACCACATCTGGGCACTGCCATATAGCCCAGTGCCAAACCGGCCCCGACCCGCCTCAACATTCACCCACCACTGAGTGGAGGGATGTGCAGATGGAGGACAGAAGCGGTTCCCTGCCCAGCTCTTGTGACAGTCTTAAGTCCCCTCCCAAGGAGCCAAGTTCTGCACAGCCCGATTGGCCTGCCAGCCTCTATGCCCCCTCCTTGGTAAAGGCCGCTGACTCTCTGGGAGAGTTCCCTGCCTCTGCTGGAGACTGTGCTCACTGGTGGGAAGTTACTGAAGGGGCACACAGGCTACCCCTCAGGCCGCTCCAGGCCAGGACCTTCCCTGCAGACACAAGGGTTGGTGGGGGGCAAGATGACCCCCAGAGTCAGCCAGGGCTAGGTGGGACACACGAGTCTCCTCACCGCCCCCTTCTCATCCAGCCCTGTTTCGCTGGAGTTTGCCAGAGTGGGGCAGAGATAGGCAGCTGCTGACCACACAAGTAAGCCTGGGAAGACAGGACAGACTGGCCACGGCCCTCGGAGGGACCCCCATCCACACCCACGGTCCTGCTGGCTGCTTCCTGCCCTAAGCCCTTCTCCAGCCTCAGGGTGAGGAACAGGGTGGAGTGTGTGCGAGGCTGGCGACAGGCAGAGGTCACCGTGTGTACCTTTGGCCTGCACCTGTTTGCATCACACACATATATTTAGCAGTCGCCCTGGGGCGAGGCCTGCCAGCCAGTAAACCCCTCCCCCCACCCTCGTCCCAGCTGCCTTCCTAGAGCTGAGGGTCAAGACACCACAGTTAACACTGGGTCAGGGGGGCAGGGTGTGTGTGTGTGTGGGGGGCCCTCCCGGGGGGGCCCACCCACCCTCAGCACTTGGAAGGACCCCTTCCACGCTCGGCACTGCACCCTGAACTAGCTGTCCTGATGCCAGACTGTCCTGAGCAGGGCCCAGAGACGCCTGGGGCCCCTGCCCTGGTTCTCCCACTGACTGGGACATGGCAGCACGGCTCAGGAAGCGGGGCACACCCAGGTTCCAGCCCCGGCAGAGCCACACTCCAGGAAGCCTGACTGCCCGCTTCAGCCCCATGTCAGTGGAGGCAGGATCCACAGTCCCTCAGCCCTTCCCTGCTGCCCTGCAGGGACTCCGTACAGTTCCAGGCCCTCTGGGAGGCTGGCTCGGGGGGCTTCCCAGCCTGCTCCTCCACCTCCCTCCCTCTTGCCTCTCAAGCAACCTGAGACCAGCCTGGAGTCTGTCACCAGTGTCCCGGGGTCTGGGACCTCAGCATTAATCATCCATTCCCAACCCCAGGGCTCACAGCCTGGTTACTGTCCCAGGGCCCCACATGTCACCACTGGTCGTACCCGGAAAAGCCCTCCGGTCTCAGGGCTCGCTCTCCAGGGGGTGAGTGGGGAGGGGGCAGAGCACAACAAGGACTGGCAGAGGCAGAGGCACCGGGTACCCCACCGCCTACCACCCAGGAGGTCAACTGTCTCAGCTTCAGGTGGCGAGAGCCCGCCCCACCCTGTAGGATGGTCAGGTGCTGTGGGTGCCTGGGGGGCCAGCTTGGCTGAACATAAGACTTCCTGACAAAGGATTCAAGTCAAGAGCTGCCCAGCCATTACCATCCTCAGGGCATCAGAGAGGCCTTAGGGTTAAGACTGGGGGGCGCTGTGCCTGAAGTTCCTGCACTCTGCACCCAGGCTGATCATGCGCAGACTCGGGCAGGCCCCTGCCCAGAGCACCCAAGATGAAGAGCCTGGAGCAGGGGTCCTCACCTTCCTCAGGCTGTGACCTTTCATACAGTTCCTCGTGTGGTGATGACCCCCCCGCCCCCCCAACCATCACACTATTATTACTTCTTTTTCATAAAATGACTTTTGTTGTGATTTCATCACTATCATTTTGCTACTGTGATGAATGGGGCGACCCCAAAGGGTTCACGACCCCCAGGTTGAGAACCGCTAGCCAGACTCTCAGTCACAGCCACACCCCCGCCATCTCCCCTTGCCAGCCTTTCTCGGATAGCAAGCCGTTTCCGGGCTGCCTCGTTACCTTCCTGTCACTGCCCCTTATGGCTCCAGGTCCAGCTGGTTCCCTCTAGGCTAGCTGGCAGCTGAGGACAGTGCAGACACCCAAGGCTGGGCCCACACCCTGCCTACCCAGAAACACTGAAGCTCAGAGCCAGCGGCGGCTCCGGGGTGCCAGCTGCCCTTGATGGCCAGGCAGCCCTGCTTCAGGTCGCTAAGGAACAGGTGCTGACCATTCGCGTCGCTGCACTTAAAACGTAGAGAGGTAAGCGCTGCAAATCGGGCTCTGCTGGGGGGGAAACAGGCTCACCAGTGCTGACTCTTTTCTTAACCAGAAACACCAGATTCCACCATCCTCTCCAAAGTGCCCAGGCTGGCCTGGGTGTGCCTCGCACAGAGACGGACGCTTCCGATTTTTCCAATGACCTCTAAGGCAATCACTGTAGTAGGACTCGGGTGACAAACAGGGTCAACCCCGTAAAGTTAGAACTTACCTGACATCACACAGCAGCCTCGTGTCAGCATCTCAGGTGCTTATCTGTGACTCCCCGAGGCCCCGGCGTGGCCAGCTGCCTAGATGTCCTATGGGAACCCAACAGCCATGTCGACACAGAGCACAGAAGGGCAGCAGGTGGGTCACCAGCCAGTGAGTGTGGGGGGGGGGGACGGGGAGATGGGTGCCTCACTCGGTTGGCATGTGCACTGGTGGCCACACAGGAGGTTGATGGAGTGCTCTGCTGTCCCTGGTTGCGCCCCTCGAGAACCCATCAGCTCCCCTGGGGCAGAGCAGCCTCCAATCATAATTCAGAATAGTGGTTCCAAGGGGTCTTTCCCAAGTGGGGAACGGTTTATTCTAGAAGCTTGAACAGGCCAGAAAAGTGGATCGTGTTTAGCTGGGAGGCTGGCAAACCACCTTCATTCCGAAGAAAACAGTCCACGGGAACTGAACTGTCACATCTGCCAGCGAGGCTGCGGGTCCTGTCCTGGCGCCTTTGAAAACTGACAGTGTGTGTGTCACAATTAACTGGCAAAAAATGGGTGAATCCCTCAGGCTTTCGCCATGAGGCAACTCTGGCTAAGAGGCAGGTACACTTCTCAAATGGGGGAGGGCACGGCGTGGGGAGGAGGCCTAAGGCAGGTGGGATCCAGTCCCCAGGGAGTAGGGCAAAAGCCTGAGAGAAAGGGCTGGAACATCAACCTAGCGTCAAGAACCCGAGGTGATGGCTGAGCCATCCTCACCTCTCATCGTGGCCACCTGGGTGGCAACCCTTTGGACAGGGCCAGCAGCAGGGCACACCCTACGGTTGGGGTGGCACCACCTGTTGGCTATGCAGAGCTGCCTGGAGTAGAGGCAGACCGCCCGCCATAAAGGCACCTGTTGCACCTGCTTGCGCTGGAGCAACAGGGAAGGCTGGAGGTGAGAGGAGGGGCCAGGAGCATGGGAGTCAGACACTGTGGCCATCGCAGCCGTCAGTGATACCTGGCTGATTTTCCGAATGGCTCAGGTGGGAGGTGGAGAGGCAAGACCACTGATCATCCCCCTCACCCCTACAGATGCACACCCCCTTCAAAACAACAAACCACACCAGAGGGCTGAGAGACACAGGCCCTCAGCCCACTCTGCTCATCTCTATACAAGACCAGGCAAGCTCCCCAGTGTGGGTGTCCAGCCAGCCAAGCCACCCACCTTGAGACCCTTGGGCTGCAGCGCAGACGCCTGGACACTGGGACTGGCCTCTGGCAGCGCCGTTTCAGGGCACGTCCTGAGCCATCAACCCTGTAGCCACGGAAACGCCAAGAAGCACAGTTAGCACCCGCACCTCTGCGGGGACCGCGTCGCGCCTAGGGCGGCCCCGTCTGCTCCTCCGGCTGCCGCTGTCTGGATGCTAGTTCCCAGGCCCACGCCCAACACCTCGAGCTCCCCGGGGCCTGCCTCCTGTCGTCAGACCCCTGTGATCTGGCCACCCGGCGCCTGCTGCAGTCACTGTCTCGGGCGCGCAGCAGCTGAAGCGCTGGGCCGCCACCTGCCGCCCAGAGTCGCCGGGCTCTGCAGACGTCAGGCCCGCGCTGCGCCCCGACCAGGGCTCTGGGACCCGCACCGGGCGCGAGCGGCTGGCCCAGCGCCGGGAAAGGGGGAGTAGGAGCGGCTGCCCTGTCTCCCGCCCCGCGCCCGGCTCCCAAGAGTCCGAGGCTAGGGCGCCCAGCCCTGCCGCCGGCACCCCTAGGGGACGCCCCGCCCCTTGTCATTCCAGTCCCCTTCCTTGAGGAAGTCGTCCCGCACCCGCAACCCATGCAGGCCCCGGTCCGGATCTCAGGATCCCAATGACCCGTCCACTTGCCCGGAAGTTTCGGTCCCGCTAGATCGGTCGGGGAGCCTGGGGGCCCTGAGAAGCGCTGTCAGCCAGCCAGCCAGCCAGTCGGTCCGTCACGGTCTACGCGGGCGGGTGGGTGCTGGGACGCCGGCCCTCGGTGGCTCGGCGGCGGCCAGGACTGCACGCCCTGCCGCCGCTGCCCACCCCGCTGCGTAGCGCCCGCAGCCCACCGAGCAGAGGCTGCCCCTAAGCCCCCAGCACTTCGGTTTCCTGGGGCCGCCGCCGGACCTGCCGGGAGTTGTAGTTCTCAGCCTACTCAGGCCGAGCGTGGGGGGCGGACCCGGACCACAACTCCCAGGGGGCCTCGCGGCACCACTAACTCAAACGAGCTGTAGGGGGCGCTGCTACGGTCCCCTCCCACGCGCAGCTCCCAGGACCTTGGGCCTGGTCCCTTGCTCTGCTGTCCTCAGCACGCCTGACCTCCCTGAGTCGGGGAAGGCAGGTTGTACACAGGCCGGAGTCTGGCCGAGGGGGGGTCTGAACACGGTGTTGACCAGAGGGCGGTGCGATGGTGGTGAGCTGTTACAATATATACGTGTTGGGGGCCTGGTTTCACTAGTGGGTGCGCGGCCGGGGGCCCGGAGACTGGTGTCCAGGCCTCCTAGGTCTGGCCTTGCTTCCTAGACAAGGTCACCTCAGGACATGGACCGGGCAGAGAAACGGACTGGAATTGTCTTGGCCACCTGGGAACAACCTGCAGAGGCGTCGCCGGGCCCCCGACGCCTGCACCGCCCCTGCCACCCCGCACGGAGGCGTCACGGGCTGGGCGGGCTCAGTGCGGGCCAGACAGAGCGGCCAATGGCCGGGCGGCCAGGGTGCGGGAGCGTGCCGGCCAGCACCTTCAGAAGAGAGCATGCGGCCGCGGCCTGGGGGGTCGGGGCCAGCGCCGGAAGTGCGTCGCAGGGGGCAGGGCACCCGTGCGTGGAGCTCGCCTAGCCCGACGTGGCGCAGCCGGGTTCGGAGCCGCCCAGCCTTGAATGGTCAGGCGCCTGGCATAGGTAGCCCCGCCTCCCCGTCCTCTGTTGCCATGGAGACGGAGCCTGTCTGACGTTCAAGCGTTTGTCAGCTGGCGGGTGCGAGTGACTTAAGATTCGGAGTCACAGGCTGAGTTTCCAGGGAAGCAGAGGGGAGACGTAATGGCACTACCTCATCTGACTTAATTTGATTTAAATGCAGTTAGAGATGAAGAACGACAGTCCCTTGTCCCCTCCTCCCCTCCTCCAGCACCACATCCCAGAGGCCACTTTTTTCGATTCTTGTAACTGTTTCAATCGATGGACATTTCCATATTGAGGGGGGGCGGGGGAGATCGGCCGCTACATTGGATTAATTGTAGACATTTTTATGGGCTTCCCAACAATGTCAACAAGAGCACTCCCTCTCCAGGACCCTCCTGTTGAAGCGAGGCAATCAAGTTGATTCCGATTTATAGCAACCGTACAGGACGGACAGAACAGACTATGAAGAAGGACTAGTCTGCCTACTTCGGAGGAATAAACCTCTGAAACCTCACGTAGAGCATTGAAACACTGCCCAGTACTGAAGAGACCATGGTCAGGTAGCGCCAGAAGATGAGCCCCCTTCGATGCCGACTCATAGTGACCCTCATAGGACAGGGAGGAGCTGCCTGGCGAGTTTCAGGGGAGCCGACAGACCCGTCTTTCTCCCGAGGAGCGGCTGGTGGTTTCCAACCGCTGATCTTGTGGTCAGCAGCCCACTGGCAAGCGCTACACCAGGAGGACGACTCAGGTCAGAGGGCACGCAGAATAGGACCTAAGAAGACTGCCCAAGTACAGTGGACCGTAGGACGTGAATAGGGTAAAGCCTGTGGGAATAAGACGATGAAGCTTCAAAAGAAGAAGCTCCCCCAAACTACTAATAATCGGTACATGGAATGTACAAAGTATAAATCTAGGAAAATTGGAAGTCATCAAACATGAAATGGGAAGCATAAAGACTGATATCTTAGGCACGAGTGAGCTGAAATGAACTGGTCTTGGCTATTTTTAATCAGAAAAGCATATGGTTTACTCTGCTGGGAATCACACAATCAAGAGGAATGGCACTGCATTATAGTCAGGAGATTTCAGGATCTATCTTACAGTGCAATGCTGTCTGAGATGGTATTGTATCTGTGCATTCCAGGAAACCCAATCAACATAGCTGGTATTCAAATGTATGTACCAACTTCTAAAGCTAGTGATGCAGAAATCGACTTCTATCAACGTCTTCAGTCAAAAATGGATCAAACATGCAATCAAGATGCACTGATAAGTTTTGGGTGATTGGAATGCAAAAGTTGGAAACCAAGAGGGAGGAACGGTAGTTAGAAAATACGATTTGGGTGATAGGATGAAGCTGGAGATCACAGATAAAATATTGCAGGGCCAACGATTTGTTCATAGCCAATACCTTTTCTCAACGAAGCAAACGGTGGACTTCTCCAGATGGGATGCACAGACATCAAATGGACTACACCTGTGGGAAAAGACGAGAGCCTCGATAGCAGCTAAAACGAGGCTAGGGGCTGACTGTGGAACAGGTCGTCAATTACTCACACGTAAGTTCAGGTTGAGCTAAAGAAACTTAAAACAAGTCCTCAAGAGCAAAATTTGACTTTGAGCCTATCCCACTTGAATTTGAGACCATCTCAAGAACAGATTTGATGCATTGAACAGTAATGAACCAGAAGACCTGTTGAACTGTGGGAGGACACAGGTCCTTAAAGGGTCATTTTAAAGGCAGGAAAGCCTGGGATGAGGTCCAGGTACTAAGGCAGGGGCCAAACCCAATCCAGGGATACATATGGCAGCCAACTAAATAGGAGGGGGAAAGAAGAGAGAGAGAGACATGGGTAGGGGTGAGGGAGCAGGGCACTAACCCACCCAAGGGGAGGGTATTGTTTCTATCTCCACAGGAGAGGGAGAGAGACCAGGCTTCAACCTGATGCGCCAAGGCATGGATACAACATACCAGCATGTACCAGGGAAACAATAGAGAGGTCTGCAGGGCCAGCCCCAATTCCAACTATGTGGACCACCCACCTCCCCCAGAAGAATGCACCTCAGAGGACAACACTGAAGCTACAGCTTGGGGAGGGGCCACGTCTGCTTAGAGCTCACAGGAGAAACAAAGAGGGATGGAGAGGAGGGGAGCACATCCTGGCCCACCAAGCCCTGAGGACGATATTCCTGCTCAGAGCAGACAATGCACAGAGAGGACCATAGGGCTGGCCCCCATGAGACACGATGTCCCTCACTGAACCATAGTACTGCGGGGGCCAACACTGGAAACACAGTGCAGGAATTGTGCCTAATCTGACCCCATCGCACTGGAGCGAAACACTAAGGGCATGCAACAGAGCAGCAAGGGGAGCAAAGTGATGAAGTCCCCGGGGAATACCCAAAATAGACTTTGGAGAAAGAGTGTGGCACCCCATCAGACTACACTGGAAAACACTCCCAAAGGTCAAAAAACAGACCTGGAACTATTTATATACGGTTTTCCCTTTTTGTCATTGGCTTTCTTCTTCTTGTTATTTTGTCTTTGCTTTTGGTTGTTGTTGATATTGTTTTGTTGGTTTTGTCTTCCTTTGTTGTTTTGTTTTACTTTGCCTGGTTTTTGCGCTTATTAATGTCTCTGCATGTCTAGCTAGATAAGACAGGCAGGATAACCAATTTGGAGATGAAAACAACGGAATTGATGGTTCGAGGGGAGAAGGGGAGAGGGGAGAATAGAAGGGGAGGGAACCAACCTAGGGACAGGGGAACAACAAGTGAAGTAAAATCAGTGGAGAGAAGAGCGTAGGATGCCTAGTGGGGTTTAATCAAGGGCAATGTAACAGTGAGGAATTACTAAACAAATGAAGGCTGAACATGATGGTGGGACAAGAGGGAAGTAAAAGTAAATAGAGGAAAGAACCAGGAAGCAAAGGACATTTATAAAGGTCTAAATACAGGCATGTACACATGTAAATATATTTATATATAGTGAAAGGGAAATAGATCTATGTATTTATATCTGTATATTAAGAATTAAGGTAGCAGATGGACACTGGACCTCCACTCAAGTACTCCCTCAACACAAGAACACTTTGTTCTAATAATCTGGCATTCTGTGATGGTCACCTCCCTGACACAATAGCCGAAGACAAAATGGGTACATAAGTGAGTTAGTTAATTGTGCCAACCTGGCCGATAATGACATGTGGGGCTAATTGAAAGGCGGAGGGATAAATGGGTGGTGAGCCTCACCTTTCTAGTTCTCGGGTCTCTTGTTTTGTGATGGTTGCATCGGGTGCAGCTGCCTTAGCAGTTCCCTGCTTCAGCTTGCAAGATTGACTTCCTACAAGACATCCCCAAGGAGAAGCCACATGGACCTATCCCGATGCAGCCCTGGGTGCTGGAGCAGCCGTGTGGAGACCCCTGCTAGTGCTGAGATGCTTGTTCGTTCACTGACTCAGCTTTCTTCCTGCAGTCGGCATCATTGCCTCTGTTTTGTGAGGTGGAGGACTTTGTGGACTGGTGTTGGGTTCATGGGTTAATGTTGGACTTGTGGGCTTGGGCAGCATTGGGTTGGGATGTTTTCATGATGCACACTTTCTTTGCATAAAACTCTCTTATACATGAGTTGCTGTGGATTTCTTTCTCCAAAGTACCCAGACTAATACAATAAGCAAATGTGGTGAAGAAAGCTGATGGTGCCTGGCTATCAAAAGATACAGTGTCTGGGGTCTTAGAGGGTTGAAGATAAATAGGCGGCCATCTAGCTGTGAAGCAACAAAGCCCACATGAAAGAAGCACACCAGCCTGTGTGATCATGAGGTGTCGATGGGATAAGGTATCAAGCATCTAAGACCCAGAACAAAATCATATCAATGTGAATCAGGGTGGGGGATGAGGAGTGGAGACCCAAAGCCCATCTGTAGACAATTGGACATCCCTTCACAGAAGGGTCACAAGGAAGAGATGAGCCAATCAGGGCGCAGTATAGTATATGAAACACACAACTTTCCTCTAGTTCTTTAATGCTTCCTCCACCACCACCCCCATCATGATCCAATTCTACCTTACAAATTGGATTAGACCAGAACATGCACACTGCTACAGATAAGAGCCTGCAACACAGAAGCCAGGATAGATAAGCCCCTCAGGGCCAACCATGAGAATAGAGATACCAGGAGGATTAGGCGAAGGTGGGGGGAGAAGAGGGGAATTGATCACAAAGATCAACATATAGCCCCCACCAGGGGGATGAACGACAGAAAAGTGGGTGAAGGATGACAGAGGACGATGTAAGATAGGAAAATAATAACCTATAACTCATCAAGGGTTTATGAGCAAGGGAGGGCAGGGGAAAAAATGAGCTGATCCCAAGGGCTCAAGTAGATAGAAAATGCTTTGAAAATGATGAGGGCAACAGATGTAAAAATGTGCTTGACACAATGGAGGAATGTATGGATTGTGATAAGAGATGTAAGAGCCCCCAATAAAGTATTTCATAATAATTTTTAAAAGGCAGGAAAGAAAAGATCAAAGTGGATCTCAGAAGAGGCTCTGAAACTTGCTCTTAGTCATGGAGTTGCTAAGGTAAATGGAAGAAAGGATCCCCTCAAGCCCAGGCTGCACAGCCCTGAGATCAGAGGAAGGAGGTCCCAGCCACCAAAGCTGGCTGCTTTGAGGGGGATCACAATAGTAGTGGGGGGACCACATGGAACACATAAAAAAAGGCGAGACTTAGTGGTCTGAAAGAGGCTGGTGAAGCTCCCACGAACATGGCCCTCAGACAAGCTTCAAGACTGCCATGGCTCCACATCCAGTACAGATAGGCACACCCATACGGTGCACAATATCAGGAAAGCATGCACTCCTTAGCATAATCAACCATCAGAGATCAAAAGGGCTTGTGTTAGTCCAGGTACACTAGAGAGACAAATTCATGGACACTCATGTTGTAACAGAGAACTTCATATCAGAGAATAATTTAAATTGAAAAAACCTCCCAGCCCAGTCCAGATCAAGTCCATAAATACAATATTAGCCCATAAGTCTGATACCAATCTATAAATTCCTCTTTAGACTCACAACACATGCAATGATGCCAAATACAGGAAGATCACAAGCCAGTGGGTGGAAAGTCTTGTGGCTCCAGTGGCAGGGGAAGCATCTCAGCACTGGCACGTGGCTCCTTCAGCTCCAGGGCTCTGGCGTAGCTCCATGTGTCTTCTCCATGGGAATGTCTCAAAGGGAGTGTGTGAGTGTGTCGCCTCCAGCAAGCTATTTCTCTCCTTAGTGCCTCCAAATGAGGTCATCAAGCTGTGACCTGATTAACAGGCTAAACTCCATCCCATTCACTCTTAAGTCTCAAGTTGGCAACAGGTTATGTAACCACCGCAGGGCTGTATTTGCCCAGGGAAATGGAAGGTAGAAAGGGATTGGAGAGGAAGACTGGAATAGTAAACACATTGAGCAAGTGGGGCCGGTGCTGTTACATCGAGGGGCCTTTATTTATTTTTCAAACCGTTTTATTGGCACTTCATCCATTTATCATACAATTTAATAGTTCAATCATATCAAGAATCCATCTTTCCTGTGATGCGTCCATAAAGTCTTTCAATATTGCAACTCTAGGGTTGGCTCTTTCTTGAGTTATTTCAGTCTAAGATTTGCTGAGTGGGGTTTCCTCGCTGACTAGCGCTAAGCCTGCACGTGTCATTGTCATACTTTGCTTTGTCTTCAAAAGCTGCCCTTGGAAATTTCCTGTTCAGCTCTTCATCCTGGGTCCAGTGCATCTTTGGATTCACTGTTTCCTGTGTCTTAGATTTTCTTCATTCTTCTTTGTTCCAGACAGACAGAGACCAACATTTGCACCTTTGATGGTCAAGCACAACCAGATCTCTTTAAGCGGTGTTCTCTACCAGATAAGAAAGACCTTTAACCGGCTTCTGATTTCTCTGATAAGAGGCAGAATCTGCCAAAATCAGTTTACTATCTGCCAAACAAACACGTAGGGAGATGAGCGATAGCTAGTTTGTACTTGGGCAAAGTATCAACAATCTCTTGTATGTTTTCCTATTTTCCTCCAATAGGTTTATTGGCACACAATTTACATATCATACAATTAAATAGTTCAGTCATTTTAGAACACCCCCCCCCATGATTAATTTGCCTTTAAAATGAGTTGTGCAATCACAATCAGTTCTAGGGCTTCCTCTCCCCTCTTGCCTTCACCATGTAATCCCGAAATCTCCTTTCCCTCCATATTACTAGCCCCCCTCCCTACATCCCCTATAAACCCTTGTACCCCTATCACTGCATCCACGCCTCCTGTGCTTCCCAAACTGGGAAACCCAACAGAAAACAATCGAAATAAGATGCTTCTTATATGTTTTCTGTGTTGACATAAAAGCCTTCTTGAAATCCAAGAGGATGATTGGAAACTCGGTTTTCAAAACAAAGTCCTTAGAAAGCTGTTTCTTGCTAGCAAGTCATCTCCAACTCATGGTGATCTTCGTATGACAGAAGGGAATCGTGTCCGGCCCCGTGCCATTCCCGTGACCCTAAATATGTCTGAGTCTATGCTTGTAAGGACTGCATGGCCCATCTCATGGAGACGTTCCCTCATTTGGGTTGGCTCTTGATGTGACCACACAGGCTTCCTTCTCGAGGGATGGGTCTTTCCTGATGGAGGTGTGCCCAAGGTAAGCCAGTCTCGGTCTTGCCATAGTCACTTTTAAGGAGCATTGGGGTTGTATTTTTTCCCCTTAAGACTGATTTATTCATTCCATGACATCTTTTCAATCTTTACAATGAGAAAGTTGGATAACTGTAAAGGAAGCCAGAGAAGAATTAATATGGTTGAACTGTGGCATTGGCAAATATTGGCTATATTACAGATTCCCAAACTTATTTGGCATACTGCCCCCACTTAGAAACAAATTTACTCATCACCCCACTGGCAATTTATAAAACTGGTACGCTAGCCCATAAGGCAGGATGAAGATAAAGCAGAGATAACATGCTAAAGTTATTCTATTCTTTCTCAGTGTCAAAAAGAAATGTTAATAAAAAAAGCTTGATCAGGATCAGAAGAAAACAGAAAATGGATGGAAGAGAAGATCACCTGGATTTCGATATCAGTATCTAGAGACTAGATGGGAAGCCAGAGGACAAGGCCTCTCAGAGCCACTGGCTGTGCTGGACTCGTGCTGTATAGTGGGGCTCCCCTGCCACTGACCAACAACCTCCCCACTAGGGACCCCACATTCCGCTCCAGCGCCGACCTGTCCCCTGGACTCCAGAGCAGACCACTATGCGGTCCCGCCACCTGATGGAGGGTTGGGATCTGATTTCCTTTCCGAGAAGCATTGAGGTGTGCTCTTTCTGCAGCCTTGCAACGTGTGCTGAAAACCTACACCTTTCCTGGGCTGACAGTGCTCGGCTGCCCGCCTCAAAGTCCCTGGAGTTGGGTTGTTTTGGTTTTTCTCTCTTGTTTGAGATTTACAAAGGGGTCGATTGAGTTCAGCTCTTTCGTTCAGTTGGCTCTTGCTTGGGCATCTGTAAGGCAAGAGGACTCTCCGGGAACCTTCTGTGCTGACCCCATGCTGGAGAGGTATGAGCCACAGTTAAGCCCGTGCCTGTCTATTCAATCGTTTTCCATGGCCCCGCAGGTTCCTAGAGGGAAAACAAGACTGAGTGCTACCATTTCCCCGCTTTCTGAAGAACGTCCGTGGCAAGAGGGTTCCCTTCAAGTGAGGCAAAGCTGGGTTGCCCACCTAACAAGATGCCTTGGTCTGCACCATAGCACGGATGCTCACATCCACTGAGAGACAACTCGGTCAATCCCAAGCCTCCATTCCTGGAGTAGATAGAAACCTGGATCTGTTGCTGTTAAGTAGCTAGAGCAGGGACCAGGTGTGTCTCCTGAGCATCCTCCAAATTCAGGCCCTTGAGTCAGGAAGGCAGCACACCTGGGTGGGCCCAAACTAGGCCAGGTGGGCTTAATTCAGCCAATGGGGCCAACCAGGAACGTTGGCCATGCTTCCCAGCCGAAAGGCCCAAAGGCCAGAACCTGGAGACCACAGTGCTCTCTTTCCAGTCGCTCCACGGTCTCTCTGTCTCTCTCTCTCTCTCTCCTCTCCAACTTCAGGCTGCCACTTGTGTGGGTGTTGCAGTTCCCCGGGGCTGCCAATGTTCTGTAACTGTAACACCAGAAACTTCTTCTGTCCTTTATAAAAACCCACTTGGGTCACAAACCGGGCTCCCGCATGAATTCTTTCTCAGGCTACGCCAAGAACCGAGGTATTTCCCACCTGAGAATCCTAACAGTGCTACTTCATCAGGGACACGTACATGGGTACACAGCGTGCTATCTCAAAGTGATGTCGAGAGGACATTAGGGCATGAGGGCAACAAGGGAGTGGCTTTAACCTTGAGATTCACACGCTGGGAATGCTAGGGGATGAAGTCAAGTCCCTCGGGGCCACTCATGGCTTTCCCATGGGCGAGGGCACACCTAGAACCTGCTCTTCTTTATTTTCAACAAGGTTTTGAAATCCTTTAAGGGTCACGCTTATTTTTGACCACTGGAAAGCCTCTAGGGGAACCATAAAAGTAGGTGATTGTTCATACCTATCAGCCTTGCAAATCATGTGTGTGGTCAACCCCTAGATTCCCTCCCATAAGGCTACTTAGGAAAGTCAGACTGGGTGTCAATACAGGTTGATTTCAACCTGACTTTACGTGGTCCTCTGCAGCTGGCGTGTCCCCCATCAAGCTGCCTTAAAGACGCTCCCCATTCCACCCGCTTGCCAAGCCCATCAACCACATGGCTGTGAAGCACACCTTTAAGGCACTTTGTTTATAGCTAGTCTAGATTCCTGCTGCTGCCCAGGGTGACTTTTCCTGTGTAGGAAACATAGGTCCCGCCCCTCCATGCCCCCCTTCTTTCCAATACCGAGTTTGCTGACTTCATAGTTGGATTTTACTATCTGACAGGGGGGTGTCCCTGAGCCAATGTCCCCCATATTTTCTTTTGGGGTCTCAAAAGGCTCAGTTCCGATTTCCAGAAAACACAGAGCTGACTTCATTTTAAAAGACCTTTTGATTTCTAACTTCTACTAAAAACACCAACAATCCATTCTGACTGGGGCCCTTGGGGTGAAAAGAAAGGGGAGAGAAAGAGGACAGAGGCAGGGATGCCTGAAACCTGAGCCCAACACCTGTGTGCTATTTCCCCTTCAAGCTAGTTTGCCGAGATCATCGGGCCTGGCTGTTCAGAACAGCTTATTCAGCTGTGCCAGTCACCCATCAGCAGGGGCATGTCTACACAGACTTTGTACGGATCTAGTAGATGGAGAGAGACTGACCTTTGTTGCCAGTCCCCTCCTCCCACGGCTGGGCCTTGTGCAACAAAACAAAATGTTACAACTAGGCAATAAAAGGGGTAAGGTCCTGCTAATCTCCACGATTCGCTGAGTCAACAGACGCTGGCCGCAGAGGAGAATGTACCAGAGCGAATTCCGTTTGTCTGCTGCTTTACTGGTCCAGAGGGGGGAAGGATGACCCAGGCAGGGATCTGAGGGACTCTGTGAGGGGGCAGAAGTATTTGCATCTTGACTGAGGTATGGCAACACGGATGTACACATTTGTCAAAACGTGTGGCCCCATGGAAAATAAAATGATAAATTATCAAGGGTTCATGAGGGAGGGTGGGCGAGGG
>NW_022111357.1:43910342-43912045 GCF_000313985.2 Echinops telfairi
TCAAGGCCGATACCTTTAACTCTGTAAGAATAAGGCAATTTCGGCATGGCAAACCACTCCAGGCAGCTGAAAGTTACCAGCTGGGAGAAGTATTTCCCATGTGTGTTATTATAAGCAAGAGGCTGGGCCAACACAGATCAATCAGAAAAAGGCCTACCCTCACAGGAAGTAAAAGGAACCGAGGTCACTCACGAGAAAGGCCGGGGGGCCGGGGGGTGTTTAAAAAAGAATGTTGAAAATTCTATTTCTTTAAAGCGAGCGCACCAAGGGCATTGCTGAAATGGCAAAGGGGGATGGAAATGCCCATCAGCATGCAATATCCCATGTGTCCAGTAGACGGCGAAAGACGCCACACACTCGCTGCCCTGCAGTCGATTCAGACTCGCGCACGTGCAGGGAGAGTCAACCTGCAAGTCCAGGAGCTACGAGAGCCATATCAAGGGCGTTATCGCTCCATCATGACGATGCCGACCCTCCTTAGGGTTTCTGTGACTGTCAATGTTTACGGGAAATGACAGCGTTCCTTCCCTGGTGGAACGGCCGGAGTTTGCACTGCAGTCCGGCAGTGTCCCAGTGGTAGAGGGTCCCCTTTAAGTTGTTAACGGCAAGGTCAGCCATTTGAACCCAGCGGCCACTTCCGGGGAGAAAGATGAGGCTTTCTGCTCAGGTCAAAAAGTGCAGCTTCAGAAATCCACAAAGAGGGCAGGTCTACTCCGTCCTAGAGGTCACTGTGAGTCAGAATCAACCTGGTGGCAGTGAAATTGGTTTCTGTTTCCTGAGATGGTGCAGAAAGGTCTGAGTGGCACAAATGGTTGGTGCTTGACTGCCCTAAGGTTGCCGGTTCAAACCGGCGCAGCGGCACCACCAAAGAAAGGCAATGGGCCTCTGTCGCACGTGCGTGGGCATTGAGGAGACACCATGGGCTTTGGGTCTGGGGTGTGCAAACAGTGCATGTGCTTGGCCGCTAACCGAAAGGTTGAACATTTGAGTCCATCCAGAGACGGTTCCAAAGCCAGCCCTGGCAATCCCGGGAAAACTCATCCCATCGGACCTCCTGTAGCATCACGAGATACCATTTCCCTCCCACTCCAAAGCTCCAAGCTCACCGGCACCCAGTCGATTCACTCGAGTGGCTTACAACCAACACAAACGGGAACAGTAAGCGGTGGAGGGGATACGCAGAAGTTGGGCCCCGGGTTCCATTGCTGGTGGGGAGGGAAAAGGCACAGCCTTTGTGGGAAACTGTCCAGGTTTCCTCAGAAAACCTGAGGCCCAGCTCGCTTAAGACCCAGCAGTTCCACTCCCAGCACCTAATCTCTACAGACCCAGTAAAAACACCAGGAGTGCACCATCTCATCGCAGAACAAGCCACAGAAACAGAAGAGGAACGGAGCCCAAGTGTCCATCAATGGGTGAGAGGGTGAGGAAGACGTGGTACATGGAGCTGATGGCATGCCACTCAGGGGCAAAGAAGAGTCAACTCCCCAGACACGGCGTCGATGGTCCTGGAGGGCGTTACAGTACAGCAATGGGCAAACACCCGAGATCGTACTCATCGGTATGAAATGACATGAGTCAGTAGTACCTATATGAAATGACATGAGTCGGTAGTACGCACCTGTATGAAATGACATGAGTCGGTAGTACGCACCTGTATGAAATGACATGTCGGTAGTACGCACCTGTCTGAAATGACATGAGTC
>NW_022111357.1:43912708-43914285 GCF_000313985.2 Echinops telfairi
TATTATTTCCATATCTTACATTGTCCTCCGTCGCCCCTCACCCACTTTTCCGTTATTCATCCCCCAGGGAAGGGGTTCTAGGTTGAAGGTAATTTTTAAATGGCTGTAGGAGTACACTGAGCAGAAGCGGTCAGACATCCGGGCCAGATTCGAAAGCGAACCTGGGATGAGTGATGTCGCTGCTGATGTCAGAGACCCCAGGCAGAGGTTTGCCGTGCTTATGGGCTGTGCAGAGCCTTTCGGATCATAACCAACGAGGGGCAGTCTTGAGAAAAGTGGGAATTCAAAACTGCTTAGTTGTGCACAAAAGACCAAAAGGCAGCTTTTCAAACAAAGTGAGGAGATATTGCATGGTTTAAAAAAAATTGTATGAGCCGCCAATAAAAGGATTAAAAAAGAAAAAAAAAGGCTGTACCCATTTATCATTATTTATTCTATCTGAATGCTGAACAAATAACCTGAGAAATTGCACTTGCCATGTGTGAATGTATTAGTCCGGGTAGACTAGAGAAACAAATCCATAGACACTCCTATGTGTATAAGAGAGAATTTCATATAAAAGGTAATTGTACATTAAGAAAACATCCCAACCTGGTCCAGTGCAAGCGCATGTGTCCGATACCAATCTACAAAGTCCTCTTCAGACTCACAAAACACATGCAATGATGCTGAATGCAGGACGATCACAGGCCAGTGGGTAGAAAGACTTTGGGTCCAGTGGCGTTGTAAACATCTCAGCGCTGGCAGGGGTCTCTACGTGGCTTCTCCGGCTTCAGAGGTCTGGTTGCATCAGGGTAGGTCCATGTGGCTTGTCCGGCTCAGGATACCAGGGTAGTTCCATGTCTTGTCAGCTGCAATGTCTCCCAAGGAGTGAGCAGAGAGAGAGAGGTGTCTCCCATCTCCAAGGAGGAAGATCGGGATTTCCTAGAATTCTCAGGAGAAGGCCATGCGCACACAGCGGTCTCATTGGCTATCACCTGATTGATGGACTAGACTCCACTCCTTCACGCTTAATCCTCTCAAGTCCCAAATTGACACCAGATTATATAACTACCACAGTGACTATTTGTCAAACCAACACAAGGGTGGGTCTCCTGTTGGCACATGGTATTAAGCAGCTGAAGAGAACAGAGAAATTTTACTGGACAGACTTTTTATCATGTGGTATATGTGAGCCCAGAGTGGCATAAAGGTTAAGTGTTTGGCTACTTACTGAACGTTTGGTCGTCTGAGTCTACCCACCGAGAAGATGGTGGCATCTGGACTAAAGCAAGACTCCGAACAATATGTAGGTGACGCCACCTTGGTTTCTAGAAGGAAGAAGAAGACGTGAAGCACTTGCTGATGAAGATCAAGGACTCAAGGGGCCAGGGAGGCTAGGTGAATGGGAAGGGGGTGGTCAGACTAGAAGTAAGGAGTGTGTTTGCACAGTGCGAAGAACCTAGCTACTGTCACTGAACAATTCGGGTGGAAATGGTGGACCGGGAACTCAAACCACTGCTAGGTGAACCTTCACTGAGAACCCACTACAGTGTCATTAAAAGGAGACGTGTCAAGCACCGACAGTCTAGAGAGAC
>NW_022111357.1:43915729-43917367 GCF_000313985.2 Echinops telfairi
AAAGCGAGCCTTGAGCATCAGTAGGATGCTGGTGGAAGCATGCATCTCCAAGTACATCTCCACGGCATTTAGTTGAGGGGAACACACAAACCAGTGGAGGAGGGAGCAGTGAGTCCCCCAGGGTCACAAGAATGGGGACACCCTCCCACCCCCCAAGGGGGACGAACACCAAAAACATGGGTGAAGGGAGACAGTGGACAGTGCAGTGTAAACATGGAAATAATAGTAATTTATAATTTATCAAGGGTCACCAGGGGCGGAGGGAGGGAAAAAAGAGGAGCTGATACCAAGGGCTCAAATAGAAAGCAAATGTTAAAAATCAAGGAACAAGTAAAATAAAAGGTAAATGTTTAGAAAATTATGATGGCGACCTATGTACAAGTACGCTTGATACAATGGATGGATGAATTGCAGTAAGGGCTGGAAGAGCCCCCAATAAAACGATCTCTGAAAAAAAGAAGAAGGATGGGGACAGTGAGATTGCGACCCTTACTTTCTTGCTATGCGTGATGATCTGTCAAAGCCGCACAAGGAATTGACAAGGGTGGGTCTCCTGATGGCACATGATGGACAGAGGCATTTTACTGGACAGACTTTTATCACGTGGTTTATGTGAGCCCAGAGTGGCATAAATGGTGACGTGTTGGACTACTTACCGAAAGTGTGGTCCTTGGAGTCTACCCACAGGTGCCTTGGAAGAAAGGCCTGGCGATCCGCTTCCACAAGACCACAAGCATCAGAAATTCCACGGAGCTCAGTTCTGCTCTTGCACACGTGGGTCGGTGCCCATGCAAGGATGACTGGCATAGGGTGTGCCCCAGGGTCTGCCCATTTGGAGAATTACCTGATGGAGTACATGAGCAGGCTAAGCGAGAGGCAGAGTCTCATGGTCAGCAGCGCAGTGGGTCAGCCTGAAAGGCTTCCCCATGAAACCATGGAAGCCTGTAGAATATGCAGAAGGAATTTAAAGGAGGAGACAGGAAGCCTCCCCCAAAGCAGTGATGCCTGGTTGGTGGGTTACCTGGGGGTGGGGGCAGGGAGAGAGAAACGCAGGAAAGGTAGAGTGAGGCTGAACTTGATGTTGGATGTGTAGTATTAAATTAAAATGGCGAGGGGTGGGTGGGGGGCCAGGCCCCACCTGCTAGTACTACTACTACTATTAATGCTACCCATGGGTTCAGTAATGCACAATTGTATGGTTGAGACATATATGTTATATTAAAGTCATCGAGAGCATGAGTGATATTACAATAATGCAGTCAGACACATTACATGGTAGCATTGCTCACCTCAGCCCAGCTTGGAGGGGGAAGGGAAAGAGGGCAAGGGAATGAGGGAGAGAGGACTGGAGAAGAGAGGAGGAAGAGAGGGGAGTGACCAGGGAGTGAGCAGCAAGGAGGGAGAGAGTCTCTATTGCTGACCCATGCCTATATACCTTTGGGGGTGTGCAAGCCCCTAATTACAGGTAAAGACATACATCACAGGAAGGGGTTACACTATAGGTTACACGGTAATGAGGGAGTGGTCTAGGGAGTGGTCTCTGGGTCTCCATAGGAACCATTATCAGTAGGGTCCAAACTCCGCCTACAGGAGCCTGTCCATTGTCCCCAGAGGCAGGGAGCAGGCCCACCCCTGTGG
>NW_022111357.1:43918427-43928518 GCF_000313985.2 Echinops telfairi
ACTCCCATTCTTGGCAATGCGATCCATCATTTGTGAGTATCCACAAAGTCAGGTGCCTCTGCATGGTCAATAAAGCACAGGCAACCCCCTCTCTGAGGTTCTTTACTTTCAGCCGAGATCCATGCGGCATCAGCAGTGACGTCCTTCATTCCATGTTCTCTTGTGAATCGTGGGAACTCCTTTGGCAGTAAGGCTGTAGCTGTTTGTTAAATTATGTTCGGCAAAATTTTACTTGGGTGTTTTTGTTTTGTTTTTTAACAATTAAGGGGGTTTATTAGGGGAGTTAACTGGTCACCACAAGCCAGTTAGGATACGGTCAGGTGCTCTGGTGGCATTGTGGTTACTCATTAGGCTGTGAACCACAAGGTCAGCAGTTTGAAACTGGCAACCAGCTCCGGAAGAGAGGAACGAGCCTATTTCCATTTTGCTTTGTTAAGGACCCTGTCATTGGTCCCCTGCCACCCTCTCCTCAGCCAGCAGCGAAGTCTCTCTCTAGTCTTTCAGCCACATGGTCGATTGGCCTCTGCCTCCAGGGGCCAGGAAGCCAACCCACTGCTCTGCCTTAGCGTCTCATCCTTTCGGCTCTGCTCCTCCGCTCTGACTCATGGTCTTCTGGCCTCAGCCTGACAGTGCAGACGGAGACCTCAAGCACGCTGCGCTGGTGCGCCCCCTGCGGGTGATGTTAAGAATACTGCCCAACAAAAAACTGTGGTATATGCATACAATGGAGTACTACACATCGCTGAAAAGCAGTGATGAACGTATGAAGCACATCGCTGCATGGGAAGAACTGGAGGAAATCATGCTCTGTGAAGTAAGCCAAGCACAAAAGGGCAAGTATAACATGAGTCCGCTGAGGTAAGTTTATATAAAAAAAGAATACTGTCCAACACATTCTACGTGTACTCCGGCGCGTAATGTAGCCGAATGGGCTCAAACACAGCAAGGGTGCGAGGTGGTACGGGATCAGCGAGTGCTTTCTTTGGTTCCACTGTGAGTTAGAACCGACTTGTTGGCACGTGAGAACAACAAGATCGTCCAACAACGGTTGCAGCAGGACGCTGACAGGATCCAGGCCGGATTCAGGAGAGGACTGGGAACCAGGAATATCCTTGCTAATGTCTGATGGATCGTGGTCCTAAACAGAGGACACCAGAAAGACATTTCCTTGTGTTTTTATTGCCTATGCAAAGGCATTTGACTGTGTGGGCCAAATAAACGGTGGATAACCTTAAAAAGAATGGGAATTCCAGAACGTTTGCTTGTGATCCTGCGGAACTGGTACCTGGATCAAGAGGCAGTTGTGCGAACAGAACGAGGGAATACTGCCTGGTTTTAAATCAGGAGAGGTTGTATCCTCTCGCCTTCTACCTGCATGCTGAGCCAATCATCAGAGAAGCTGGATTCTATGAAGACAAATGCAGCATCCGATTGGAGGAAGGCTTATTAACAACCTGCAGTATGCTGATGATACAAACTTGCTTGCTGAAAGTGATGAGGACTTACAGCACTTGCTGATGAAGATCAAGGACTGCAGCCTTCAGTACGAATTACAACTCAATGTCAAGAAGACCCCAATCTTCCCAAGTAAACCAGTAGGTAACATCGTGGTCAAGGGAGACAAGGTTGACGTTGTCAAAGATTTTGTCTTACTTGGATCCACAATCAACGTTCATGGAAGCAGCAGTCAAGAGATCAAATGACACAAGGCACTGGGCAAACCTGCTGCACAAGAGCTATTTAGAGTATTGAAAAGCAAAGATGTTACTTTTAGGCTTAAGATGAGCCAGACCCAAACCATGACATTTTCCCATTGCCTCGTATGCATGTGAAAGTTGGACATTGAATAAGGGAGGCCGAAGCAGAATAGATGCATTTGAGATGTGGTGCTGGAGACAAGTACCGAGAGTACCACGGACTGCGAAAAGGACGAACAAATCTGGGTTGGAAGAAGTACGGCTAGAATGCTCCTTAGAGACAAGGATGGCAAGACTGCCTCTTACATACTTTGGCCATATTGTCAGGAGAGACCAGTCCCTGGAGAAGGACACCATACTTGGTAAGGTGGAGGGTTGTCAGGGGAACCAGCCTTCAACAAGCGAAGGGCCAGTGGGCACCAGTGTAGGGCGATAACATAGAAGCATTAAAGCCATAGAGGATAGAGAAAAAAGGAGCGAGAATAAGATAAAGGAGTCAGACACATGGTATGGTAGCATGCTCACGTCAGCCCCTTTTAATGGTCCATGTGGGACTGGGAGAAGAGAGAGCGAGTGGATCTTTACTATCTTGGGACATTTGTAGGTAGACTTAAGACATGCGTATTCAGTAGTTACATGCATCACAAGGTGGGTGGTCTCTACATTAAGGTCCCTGAGCTCACAGGTGAGGAAACCTAATACCTGCATTGGGGGGAAGGTCCAAGGGGGTTGGGTGTCACTGCGGGGAGAAAAAGCTGTCTGTTCCTCTAGGGAGATCGAATCAACCATGTGCTCACTTTAAGGCAGAATAGCTGTTAGGGGAGAATCTGTGGGAATGACAGTTAAAGCAGGATCATGTCCTTGGACTTTACCTCTCACCAAAGTGGAGGCTTTCCTACCGTGAAAGACCAGCTTTCCAGATTCCCTCTGTGGTAAGTTAGGGCATAGAGTCCTCTCGTCATGTTTCCCTCAGTGTTACTTTCCCACAGAAGGTCGGGAGAAAAGAGGAAGGTCCTTCAAGAGAGGCAGTGATACAGTGGCTACAACAGTGGACTTGGCCGTGGGGACGATGGTGGCCGGGACCACGGTGCTTCTTTCTGGTGTGCAGAAGGTCGCTGTGGGTCGGCCCCAGCTCAACGGCGCCTGCCAACAACAGCGAAGAACAACAGATCAATCCCTGTGGCACATCTGCACGTGGGGTCTCACGGCCTTGGCTGCAGTGTGAAGGCGTGGCAGGCAGCCTTCTCCCACCAGGGAACCACCCTTCTAGAAACGTCCCTCTTGGAAGAGTAAGGCTGAGGCTAGCCCACTTGAGTACAAGGCCGTCAGCACCAGTACAAAAGCAAAAGGGGAACGTTCTAGAGCAGCGGTTCTCAACTTGTGGGTCGGGACCCCGTTGGGGGTCAAATGACCCTTTCACAGGGGTCATCTTAGCCCACTGGAAAACACATTCATATTTCAGAAGCTATAATTACATATTCTTTTGTGATTAATCACTGTGCTTGCATTATGTTGAATTTGTAACAGTGAAAATACATCCTGCCTATCAGATATTTCGATGACGATTCATCACAGTAGCAAAATGACAGTGATGAAGTAGCAACAAAAATAATGCTATGGGACAAGGCAAGATATGACAAAATGATAACTTATAAATTATCAAGGGTTCATGGGGGGGGCGGGAAGGGAAGAGAGAGAAAAAAGAAGAACTGAAGCCAAGGGCTTAGGTGGAGAGCAAATGTTTTGAGAATGATGAGGGCAATGAATGTACAAATGTGCTTTACACAATTGATGTATGTATGGATTGTGATAAAGAGTTCTATGAGCCCCTAATAAAACAATTTTAAAAACCCCTTGAAAATAAAAAAAAATGAAACAACAACAAAAGTGCTTGATACAATGGCTGTATGTATGGATTGTGATAAGAGTGGTACGAGTCCCCAATAAAATGATTTTAAAAAAATGTTATGGTTGGGGGGTCACCGCCACACGAGGACCTGTGTGGAAGGATCACGGCATTTGCAAGGTCGAGAACCACTGCTATAGAGCTTTATTCTGCCTTCACAGTAAATGGTAGCTGTACTCACAACGCCCCAAGCCACTGTGCTCACCAACTGCGGAGAAGCCACTAGAAAGGTCCCAATAGAAGGCGAAGACTCTTCTGGTACCTATGTCTTCCCTGGACTCGGGCTCTCGGGATACCTGCATCTCTGTAGGAGCCCACCATGCCTCCTGGTTGCAGTCAGGAGAGAGTGTTTGCCTCTAGGATGGCTTTGGTTGGTTGGTACCGGAACAGCCTCGGCTAGAGAAACCCATCTCTGTCTGTTTTGAGCCTGAGTAGAACCCCTTGGGTGCCCCTGTCTCCTTCCAAGCCCTCCTCCCCAGCAGTGGGCTGGACTCCTGGCTCCCACTGCCCCTGGGCGATGGCACTGAATGGCAGCCGTTCAAAGAGTGAACCTTGCTCCGTGAAGCACCCCATGGCTGCGTGGCCACTACTTGTGACCCGTGAGAGTGAATCGGGAGCTCCATGTGCCTTTGGATGACCCCGTGTTGGGGAACCAAGAGGGAATCTAGACCAAACCTTCTGCATTGCGCCCGGGCAAGATGCAGGCAGACCACGCACAGCCTTTCCCATCAGTATGATGGCCTTTCACGGATGGGCTTCCTCCCTTGGGTCCTGAGAGGGAGTGAGACCCATCTGAGCTCTATCCAATTTTACGAAGACAGGCCTCGAAGGATGGGAGAGAGAGCTTGAGGCTCTAACTGCAGAAACCACCTGGCTGAGGAAGGCCATTCATTCCAACCAAATGGCGCTGGAACTCCTAACCGCCCCTCAAAGCAGGGGGTACGGAAAAGACTGAACGCTGAGCCTGTATTCCCGAACACCCCAAGACCAAGCTCACCGCCACGGAGTCGATCCTGACTCACAGCAGAAGACAAGGCATAAGTGCCCCCGTGGGTTTCCAAGACTGCACCTCTTTTGTTGTTGTTCTTAAATCATTGTATCGGGGGCTCGTACAACTCTGATCACCATCCATCCATCCACCGTGTCAAGCACATTTGTACATTTGTCGCCATCATCATTTTCAAAACCTTTTCTTTCTACTTGAGCCCTTGGTAATCAGCTCATTTTCCCCCTCCCTCCCCACCCTCCTTCCTTCACGAACCCTTGATAATTTAGAAATTATTTGTTCATGTCTTACACTGACCGATGTCTCCCTTCCCAGGGGACGGACAACAGAAAAGTGGGTGAAGGCCGGGCTTCAAGGGTGGGTGGGCTGAGGGGAAATAGCTTTGGCCAGGCCGGACATGGTCACCCTGTGCTTTCTACTAGCTCACTCGTTTGTGAAATAACGCATATGTAGCTTCTACTGGACGCCCTTGTCACGTCTGAAGTCCGAGGTCACCGCTGTGTCCATCACCATCGGCACCCCCCTGCCTCCCTCTGGAGGGGGCAGAGAATTGAACCGGTCCTGCGGCCGTGGGCGACTTGCCTCCTAGGGAACGCCCCCTCATCAACTCCTTTACGGATACCCTGGCAGGCCCCACGGACTTTTGCCTCCTTATCTGGGGGCACATTTCAAGTTCCTGGCCCATGTAGTAAGAGCAGCTTTGGACAGGGGGTGTGATAAACATCCTGTGGGTTGCAGGCGGCTTCTCCGCCCCCCCTCCTCGCCCTGGTCAGTGCTCATTTGGGGTCCATCAACATGGACATCCCTCCCCCAGGTGGCTAGTGATGGCCACTGCTGAGGGCCCTCCTGCCCATAGCAGAGGCCTAGGCAGGCCCCTGACCGGTCCCATCTTCAGACCAGCTGTCCACTTGGTGGCAATGGCTTGCCTGGGTCCCTTTTCCTCACAGGAGGGCTCTAGTTTCTCCCTGCGGGGAAGGTGGGTCCTCTGGAGGTGAAGGTGCCTTCCCTGCAGTCCCTGTCTCGCAGGGCCACTCCAACAAAGGACCCCAAATGAACCGGGAGCTTCAAGCATCAGACTTTGCTGCCTAGCCCAGAGTCAGGATGTCACAGGACCGGCAGGCTCTCTGGAAAGTCCGCTCCACACTTCTCTTGTAGCTTCCGTGGCTGCCTCACTCCACGCTCTCCCTGTCTGCTGATGGCCTTCACTGTCTGTCTGTCTGTCAAAATGCCCTCCCTTATCTCTCATGGGGACACCTGTCCTTGGACTGAGGGCCCAACTTAAACCCCGGTTGATCTTTAACTGCATCTGAGAATGTCCAGAGGGCAAATATTTGGGGGGCTATTATTGCGCCCATGAAGGAGCCCTGGTGGCAGCGTGGCTCAGCACTTGGCGGGCAGCAGAAAAGAGGGCGGCCTCTCTTTGCAGCAGGTCCATGGGAGGCAAGCCCTGGCACTCCTGTAGAGATTACGGCCTCGGCGATCCAGGGCTCAGCGCTCCTCCGTGCAGGTCTGCAGGGGGAAGACGAGTCGGAGCTGAGGCCCTCTATACCTGCCCACCGCGATTCTGCCGATCCTTTGAAGGTGGCCTTTGCATACCTCCCGCCCTGTCATATACTTTTGTCTCCCACCAAGGACAGACCCACTTTGTGGTGGAAGGTGGCAGCAGGCTCACGCCCGTGGGCTCCTGGTCTTACCCGACACCCACCCTGTTCATCAGGATTCAAGGCAAGCCAGCCCCTCGCTACTGAGTGCAGCCCAAGTCAATGTCTGCAGGACAGAGCAGAGCTCCCTCCTGGGGGCTCCCAGGCCACTAATCTTTCCAGAAGCGACTGCCACCGCTTCCCCTGTGGAGAGCTGATGGGGTTGAGCTACCCATCTTTTGGTTGGCAGCGAGCACTTTAACCTCTGCGCCCCCAGGCCCCTTTTCCTCGGGAAGCCCAGGCCAGATAGAAGGCAGTCACAGCCTCCTGAGGGTGACAGGGGAGCTGGCCACCAGCATTTGGAGCAGACCTGGAGCCAGAGGCCACTAGCTGGACGAGGGGTGCTTCTCCAGGCTTGAGAGGCAGGCTCTGGGAGCCCAGGCACAGAGCTCGCGTGGCCTCCTGTAGCTTGGCTTCCCAGCCGGACACCTGGGATGGCCAATCTTGGCTCCTTGGGCTTCTGACCCTTGCGGCAGAGAAGGGGGAGCCAGGCTGGCCGAGGGGACGGGCCTGAGGATGAAGAGTGGGGTTGTTGCTCTCCCCACAAGCAAGGGAGCCTGGGACCCGGGGAGTCGCTGCACCCCTCTGGGCGCGCCTCACTGAAGGAGCAGTGGGCAGCCAGTAAGGATCAAGAGGCTGGGGGGCATGAAGGTCTGCTACCCACCTGGTGAGAGCCTCCGCAGAAGCGGGGCCACAGGCACTGTTCCTTCTGGTCCTGCAGTGGTGCTCCTCCGGCCCCTCCCCAGGGCCTCCTCTGCAACAGACTGGTGGCTGACCGTCCGTGTCACCCCAATGACACAGTGGTCAGAGACACCGTGTTCTTTACGTGCAGGACAAGGGCAGAGGCCGGGTGAATCGGGGTGGGTGTGGGTGGGGGAGGGAGGCTGTATGCCTGAGGCCACGGGGCTGGGAGCAGATTGCGGGGCCTGGCGGAGCTAGGCAGGGCTGGACATGGGCCTGTCCCATGGAGGCAGGGCCCGCAGAGGGCCCTGGTCTTGGCTTTCCTGCCCGTATCGCCTTTGTGTTGGGAGGGAGAGCACCACAGGCCAGGCTCAGCCTCTGGAGCAGGGGGGTGGGGATGTATGTATTCTAGGCCTCCTTGACAGCCCCTGCCTTTATCCCCCAACCCCTTCATCTGCTGGGCTACATTCTGTTCCCAGTGGGTGGTGCAGAGCAGGCTGAGTCTGAGTGGGGCTGGGTTTTCCTGGGGTGGTGTGAGGACCTGCCTTGGTGACCTGGCCCTTCTACTTCCTGAGCAGTGTCACTATGCCTGCTTTGCCCCCCACCCCGCCCCCTCCCCCGCCCAAGGTCCCGAGGAAGAGAAAGGGCCAAGCCTTCAGCCCTGAAGCCACTCCAGCCTGGGACAGAGGGCTCCCTAAGATGCCAGCTACAGCTAGCAACTCCCAAGGCACTCTGTGCCCAGTGAGGCACGGGCAGACAGCCATTTGGCTTGGCCTGGGCAGGGATGTCCAATGCCTCCCACCTTCTAGGGCAGGGTTCCCCCAGGAAGCCTGAGGAGCCAGGAAGGTGGGGGCAGCCCTGGAGGCCCCAGGTGTGAGGCCTGGGAGGGACACCTGGGGTCCTGCAGCCTGTGGGAAGACTCCTCCTGGTTGTGGCCCCTCATGGGGCAGGAATGACAGCAATTCTAAATGCTTCTGAACTCGGTTTCTCCTTATCCTCCAGCAGGGCCTGCCCTTTGGACTCCCCTCAGGTGGATGGTGTTGGAGAGCTTGTTTCCTGGTGGGGCCAGGAGAGGGGGCTTGGTCCCTGGACCGAGAAGGTAGAATCCCTCAGCTCTTCCTTACAGACTGCTGTGTGTGCGTGCGTATTGGGGGTTCCACATCTTCACAGGACCCAAGCTCCGAGACTGGGCCCTCTCTTAGGGTGTCCCGGGGGGCTTCTGGCTCCTGTTGGCCCCCAGAAGGCGCTGCTGCTGGGGCAGATGGGCAAGCATGGATGAGGCGCCCGACAGGACAAGGGGGGTTGTCCTGGCTCCCTCAGGGTCTTTGGGGACAGCAAAGCATTTGCTTCCTCGGCCCAGAAACCTGGCAGGTGGGAAGTAGGACTTCTCTGTGTCTGCCCTCCCCCTCTCCTGCTGCTGGAACAGGGGTGCCTGGGCACAGCTTCTCCAACTCCCCCCTCCCCTCTCTTAGTCGGAGGCTGGTGAGATACCATGCCCAGATGGGGGAGCAGAGCCCTTAACCACCAGCTGGCCCCTCAGGACCCAGGGAGGGGATGCCAGCACACCCAGGCAATTGGTACAAGCCCCAAGAATTGGGGTCAGGGCAGCCAGACACCCTGGGGAGGCCCTGGCTGGGTCTAGCAGACTCCCCCGGGAGGCCCTGGCTGGCTCTAATTGGATTTCTGCCCAGCTGGGTGTGAAGCATGACAGCTCCCGGTTCCCACTACTCTTCTCCCTGGAATAGAGCTGGCAAACCAGCCCCCAGATGCTTTCCGGGCCAAGAGGCCATTGTAGCAAACAGACTGGGCATTCAGAGTGAGAACCTCTCACTGTCACCTGGACACTGGTCTTTCCCCTTGGGGTAGGCGGCCAGGGGGGCTGCAAGCCCGATGGTGTGAAAGCCAGCCAATCCTTCAGAGTTTCCATGGGAACCTAGGGGTCCCCATCCTTTCTGGTCCTCCAGGGGAGTTCCTGAGGCCCCTCCTCAGGGGTGAATGACAGGGGCTGGAATGCCACTCTCCACTAGAGACAGAGGCCTCAGGGTCCTAGCCAAGCCTGGGGTCAGGAAGTAAGGTGCATTGGACCTGGGGGAGGGGAGAGCTTCTGGTCCTGGGTTTTTCCAGACGACCAGGAATTGGTGCAATCAGCAAAGGTACTTCCAAGTGGGGTGAGGCCAGCCAGGCCCCTCTCTCCCTCCCCTAGGCATGATCAACTGAAGGTGCCCAGGGGCAGTGCCAGCACGAAGGCCATGGGAGCCCTACTCCCTTCCCAGCTCAGGCACACAGCAGACCCTCCTTGGAGTCATGCTCCCTGCATGTGGGGGCTCAGGTCATTTCCAGGTGGCTCAGGCAGGGTTGGCTGCGGTCCCCTTGAAGGGTTCAGGGTGCTAGGCGGCAGGGATCAGAAGGCAGGCCTGGGAACAAGTAATAGGGGTGGGAGTTTAACACCCTTCCTTTCCGGCAGGCCGTACAGTCCCATCTGAACTGGGCTTTGGGGCAGCTGCCCCCTGTCTAGCTCTGCCCCTCTCCCAACATCAGGAGGGCTCCCCCAGAGCCTTGTTTAGGGGAGTGTTCCAAGACAGACACTGCTCACTCAGGCAATGGGGCAGAGCAGAGAGCCAGGGTCCCCAAGCTGCTGTTCTGAGATTTGCCCGCCCCAGGGGTGCAGTGAGGTGAATCATGTCACCAAGCAGAAGAGCCATTCCAGAGGCAAATGTTCCCGCCCTCGCTCCCCCAAACAGGCATGCACCTCCCTGACCAAGAAGAGGCAGGCAGAACCCTCATTTGCTGGTCCTTTTATTTGAGGGTCCCGGAGTGCGAGCCCAAATCTTCGGCTCTCTGCTGCCCCAGCCCCCTCGGTTGCGGCCAGGGCGGTCTCAGAGCTGCGCTTGGGAACCGCACCCCAACCGACCTGGAAAACTTCGGCCCTGCACCCCCAACACGCAATGAGAACCCTGAGTCCTGAAGACTTTGCACCCCCCACCCCAGGCCGGTCGTCTCCACACTAGGGGTCCCGGGCCCCTCGCCCACCTGCTCCCCACGGTTGTACGGTCTTGAAAACTACCCGCGCGCCGCAAGGGGCGGGCGAGGCGGGCACCCAC
>NW_022111357.1:43930381-43933608 GCF_000313985.2 Echinops telfairi
GTCACCAGGGAGATGGGCCCCGGCTTTGGAAGACTGCATGGACCTAGACAGCAGAGGAGTTGATGGCGGCTGGGCTCAGGTGGACCTTCTCCTGTGGACTGGACTCCAGGCCTCACCTACCAGGAAACCTCTGTGACCACTAGCCGACAGCACCACCACGGCCCCTCCCGGGGCTGGGGGACAGGATCCCAGCGAGGCTGCCTGCTCACACCACGGGCATGGGCTAGTCTTGCCCCTTGCAGGCAGACCCCAGCACAGAGAGGGATAGCAGCACTGCTCAGCTCTCCGTGAACCCCCACCCCCCAACTCTGATCACCTAGACTTGACCCTGGCACTTCCTGGAGTCACTGTGGCTAACCCCATCCCCCACCCTAGCGACCAGCAGCCTTGGCAGGTGCCCTGCAGCACCCACTCCCCACCTCCTGTTGTCTCTCCTGTGCCTGTCCCCATCATGGTGGCGCTGGCCAACTGTGAGCTTGGCACCATGTCTAAAGTCATCATCCTCTCGGACAAAAAGCACTGTCGTGTGTGTTTATTTGGGAGGCAGGAGGAAAAGGTGGGAAGAGATGGACCTGCTCCCCTAAAGGCCCCTTGAGCATCAGCAGGGTAGCTGGACCTGCTGAGGTGGGCACAGACTCCAAGTAGGTGAGGCCCTGGGCCCTTGGCAGCAGCTTCTGGCCGGTACATTGCAGTGGCCTGCTGCCCGTCTGCCCACCTCCGACCTTGAAAAAGAAATCCACAGCATCTCCACTGCCTGCTGTCAGCCGGGGGTGGGGGCCCCCCCGCACCTGCTGCAGTTAGAAATAGCCCAGTCTCATGGTGACCCACTTGAGCTTCGACAAGCGGCAATTAGGTGGCTCTGGGAGGGGGCCTCCTCCCCAGCTCTCCCCGCTCCCCCAGCAGCTGCCAGAGGTGGGGTGGACTGGGTGATGAGGCTGGGCCCTGAATGCGGCCAATGCATGGGGCTACCACCCTTACCCCAAATTTGCCCTCCAGCCACCCCCTACTGTCCTTGAGCTGCCCTCCAGCCTCTGGCAGGCAAGCAGTGGGTGACCCTGAGCCAGCAGCTGGGGGCGGCCAGGCTCTGAGTGACTCATTTCCCCAGGGGAGGGAGGTAGGGGTGCTGCAACATGTCTAGACAGTTGGGGGCGGCAGTGGGAGGGGTGCCGGCTCCAGCAACACTCATCCTTGTCTGTGGAGGCCCGGGGCCTCTCTGGACTCCTGCCCGCCTGTCACTACGCTCGGGTCTTCTGCCAGTGGCAGGCAGGTGGCGGCAGTGCTCAGGCCCAGGTGTCTGGATGTGGGTGCCTCTGAGGCCACAACCCCGACCCCTTCTCCCAGCTGGGGCGCAGTCAGACCCCAGGGCTGGGCTGGGCAGTTATGGGAGGCCACCCCTCTGCCCGTGCCTGCCCTGTGCAGGTTTAGACCCCAGTGTGGACGGGAGCTCCGGCCAGCCAGTGCTGTGGGACTGTCAGGTGGGCAGACCTGGACGGGTTCAGCTCTGACTCGCAGCCTTGGCCTCCTGCCCAGAGAGGGGACACTTGCAGAAATGCCCTAATAGGGTCAGGTCCAGTGCTTCTTGGAGGCCCAGAGTCCAGCTCTGGGTTGCAGAGGTGATGCCAAGGGCCCTTGCCCACAGGGTCTCGGATGAGCCTTGGCCCGGGCTACCTGGCACTGGAGTGCAGGCATCTGCTGAGCTCCCCGCCGACTGGCAGAGGACAGCACTACCCTCCTCATAGGGTGGCAGGGCGCACCCTGGCCCCTTCCTTGTCACCACTACTTCTCCCTCTTGCCTCCTTCCCGTTCCCAGCTCAGGTTCCTGCCTGCCACAAGTCGGCCAGGAGAGCATGGGCCACCTCCCTGCAGGGGGTGGGGTGGGGGCCTCCCTAGGAAATAAGCTGCTGAAGGAAGAACCACCTCTGCTTTGTCTCTGAGATGCCCTCGGCTTGCCTGGGCAATCCCTGCTCAGCCGCTCAGGAGCCCTGGACCTTGTCAGGCTCTATCTAGTTCCCTCACCCGCAAAATGGGAACAGAACGAGGATCGACCGACCCCCGCCCTGTTGTGGGGCTCAGTGAGCGAGTCCAGTGTCCGCCACTGCCAGCCGGGTTACTGTCTGCACATTCTGCGTCTGTGCGGGGCTCCCTCCTGACATGGTCAGCCTCCACGGCACCTCAGAAGCTTCCTACCCTGCTGTGTCCAGGACCGAACTCTGTCGCCCCGCTCACCCCAAAGTCCTGGCCGGCGGCACTTGTGTTCCCGTCTTCTCACTAGGATGACACTCAGTTCGTTTTTCCACCACCCTTTCCAGAATGTCTCTCCAGGCCCAGGGTCGGGGCTCCAGCAATGAAGAATCAACGAAGCACTACTGACTGGTTGCTTAAGCCAGAAAACCGATACTGAGAGGCTGGGGTGTAAGGGTGCAGGCATACTGGGGTTCGGGGTATCCATCGGGCAGTCAGACTACCCACCCAAGCCAGGTTCCTCCCCCAGGGTCCTCAGCATGCAGCAGCCCTTTCTGCTTGGCCCGCAGCTGGAGCAGGGCTCCAGGGGGAAGAGCTGGGCATGGTCAGCAAATGTGGGTTTGCTGAGCCAGAGGGCATAACAAAGGGCAGCTAACAAAAATTTCTTTTCTGGGGTGAGCTAGAGGGGCTGCTATTTCCTTGGTGATCTCAGGACTGGGGCAGGACTGTTGCCTGTGGTCTTGAGGGCCAGTCTGAGGAGCTGCTGGGAGCAAGGGGCTGGCGCCCAGGCCTCCTGCAGCCTTCACGGTGGGATGACGGTGACGGTGACATGTGGCCTCATCTGAGGGTGGGAGAGGGTGGACATCTGCTTTTTCCGCTTTGGCCATCAGTGGGGCATCTTTCCTCCGGGCTTGCTGGGGTAGTTACATAATCTGGGGTCAATTTGGGAATAAGAGTGAGGGGGCGGAGTCTAGTCTGTCAATCGGTCATAGCCAATGAGCCTCTGTGTGGGCATGGCCTTCTGAGGATTCTGGGAACTCCTGTACTTACTCCTTGGAGGCGGGAGAGACTCTTTGGGCTCACTCCCTGGGAGACATTGCAGCTGACAAGACACATGACGCGCACTCGTGCCCTCAGAGCTGGAGAAGACACGTGGAGACCCCTGCCAATGCTGAGATGTGGACAGTACCACTGGATCCACGAGAATTTTCACCCACTGGCCTGTGATCTTCCTGTATCCAGCATCATTGCATGTGTTTCGTGAG
>NW_022111357.1:43935313-43939566 GCF_000313985.2 Echinops telfairi
TCACCTAGCAAGCATTTCAGCCTGCTCTCAGGCTCCCTTTAACATTCAGTCCCAGAGAGGAGTTTTCTTCATGGTTCCAGATTTTTTCCAGCTTCTGACAAAGACTCCAGAGCACTGGGTGGGGCATATCTTTTCAAAGCTTTTCTACAGGCATGGCCTAGAACCATCGAAAGATCAAATTTTAATGGTTGAAGCAAGTGGACTTAAAAACGTTCTATTTTCCTACTTCCCATATTAACAAACTAACTATATAAACATTATATTAACATATAAACTAACTAACTCAGTGGGTTAGAACCCCCAACCTTCTGGCTTCTGTTAAACCATCTGCACCTTTCATGTTTCCACTCATCTGTTCTTGCAGGACTTTTACCCTCTTCCAAATAATGTTGGCTCTTAAATGCTTGGTGAATTTTTAAAGGTGCCTTCCTAGGGTGGATGGAGGGTGGGGTAGAAAGGGGGAACCGATTACAGTAAGGTGACCAGATTTAAAGCAGGACACCATTGACAGGACACCATTGACCGGGGGAGGGGTGTGTGTTTTTGATTAAAAATTTGGTCTCTATGGAACAAATAGACCATTCCCTAGCTTGTCGCGCATTCTTTCCAAAAATCGGGACTACCTGCCAAAAGTCTGGTCACCTTAGATTACAGGGATCTACATATAGCCTCCTCCCTGGGCGATGGACAACAGGAAAGTGGGTGAAGGGAGATGTTGGATAGTGTAAGATATGACAAAACAATAATTTATAAATTATCAAGGGTTCATGAGGGAGTAGGGAGCGGGGAGGAGGGGGAAAACTGAGGAGCTGATGCCAGGGGCTTACATGGAGAGCAAATAGTAATGATGTACAAATGTGCTTTATACAATTGATGTATGTACAGATCGTTGTATGAGTTGTATGAGCCCCCAATAAAAAGATTTCTTTAAAAAGGTGCCTTCCTTGTCACAGGGTAGCGACTGTGCTTATTTGCTTAGAATATCTGTGTGGCTTCCAGTCGCTTCCATTTCACCAAAATGGGTTTTCCTAACTCTTAGGTGGGAAGTGGGGGCCGAAGTGGTCAGGATCTCACCCGACCCAGTCCCAGGGCCAGTCCCAGGGCCACCTCTCTGAATTTATTACTAAGTGTTAGAATGGATCATGAGTTATATGTTGGGCCACCATGTCAGCAGTTCGAACCCACCAGCTGATCCTTGGGAGAAAGGGGCAGCTGTCTGAACCCAGAGCAATTGACAGTTTTGGACGCTCTAGGGAGCAGTTCTACTCTGTCGCTCTGAATTGGATCTGGCGCCACAGCAGTGGGAATTTGGGGGACACCTCTGCCATCAGTTGTCGTGGAGTTCCTTCTGACTTTTGGCGAGCTCAGGTTTGTCTAAGCAGAATGTTGCTCAAGGAGGTTTTGTTTTTGACCACTGTGATCATTTGGAAATAGATTGCCAGGCCTTTCTTTCAAAGCTCCTCCGATTGGACTCCGACCTGGATCCTTTCCATAGGCAGTCTAGCACTTAACCCTGTGCACTACTCACTGCCGTTGAGTTCATGCTGGCTCCTAGAGGCCCCTCTGGGTGTCTGAGACTATCACTGTTTATGGGAATAGAAAGCACAGTCTTTCTCCTTCAGAGCCACTGGTGGTTTCGAACTACCGACCATGCGGATCACAGCCCAGCGTGTAACCAATACACCACCAGGGCTCCTGTGTACGAGAATCCCTGATTCTCTAAGAGCTGCTTTTTCTTTCCGTCTTTTTGTTTTTTTAATGGGGAAGCCAGAAGTCCATTCAGCGTTTTATTTGTTTCCATGCGTTACATCCCTAGAAAAAGCAGCCCAGGATTGTCCCTCCTGTGTGTTTTCGCCTGTCGTCCTCGTGGTCCACGATGCTGGCAGCGGCCGGCCGTCAGCACGGTGAAGCCAAACTGGCGGGAAGGGAGCAGGTTGTTGGGCCACTTCTCTGGATCTTTGAGCTGCGTATAATCTTCCCGTGAGGTTCACTACAATTTTCCCAGTTCTGTGATCGCCCATGATTTCAAATTCACCAACGTCGCAGGCTTCATCATCACAGTTGGAAACGGGATGCTTTGAATGGCCTGATAAGAACTTGGCGCTTGCCTTTCTTCTCGGCATTCTTGAGAGTGTCGGCCAAGACATTCGTGTGCACCATCATGGTGACACGGAAAGATGGCGGCGGAAAGAGCTCTTTCTTTTTTTTTAATTAATTAATCATTTCATTTATCATACAACTCTTACCACAATCCATCCATCCGTTGTGTCAAGCACATTTGTACATTTGTTGCCATCATCATTTTCAAAACATTTTCTTTCTACTTGAGCCCTTGGTATCAGCTTCTCATTTTCCCCCTCCTTCATGAACCCTTGATAATTTATAAATATTATTATTTTTTCATGTTTTACACTGACCGATGTCTTCTTTTACCCACTTTTCTGTTGTCCATTCCCTGGGAGGGGGTTATAGATAGATCATTGTGATCAGTTCCCCCTTTCTCCCCACACCTTACCCTTACCCTCCTGGTATGGCTATTCTCAATATCGGTCCTGAGGGGTTCATCTCTCCGGGATTCCCTGCGTCTCCAGCCCTTGCGTGTACCCGTACATGGTCTGGTCTAGCCGGATTTGTAAGAGCTGCTTTTTCTTCCGGACTTTCTTCTGGGCCTTCTCTTGCCTTCACCCCTCGTGCCTCTGCTCAGTTCAGCCTAGTGTCTTCCCAACAGCTCTTCCTCAGTGCAGGGCTTTGCAGGCTTATTGTTATCGACCAATGGGGGCCAGACTGCCCCCACCCAATTGACCCTTCATTTGACTCTTAGGCAGAAGACCCCTGTGCATACACCAAAAACCAAATTCACAATCTTCTAGTTGATTCTAACTCACAGTGATCCTGTAGGGCAGAATCAAACTCACTGTAGGATTGCTGTAACTCTTTACAGGGGCAGAGAGCTGTGGGGCCTAGCCCCAGAAACCAACAGGGTCCTGGAGAGACGACGACGGTGGCACACCTAGAGAGATAAGGAGACAGAAAGCAGGGCACAGGGGACTGATCTTCAACTTGGGAGAGGAGCCATGAGTTTATTCAGCAATGGGGGAGCCTCTACTTAGCACATGCACAATAGAATGGGCAGTATGTCATCTTGGCTGTCCTGGGCTCTTTAGGGGAACACTTCATAATAAATAGGCACTTAAGAGACGACAGATGGAGGAGATTTCCCCTGGAGTGAGAGGGACAAAGAATCTAACTACTCTTAGAGACAGACATCCTTTCGTAGTGAGGCACCAGGCGCCTGTAGGCCGCAGCTGTAGATTAGCACGTTCATGGAGGGCAATTGTGGAGAAAGCTTTCTCTGGACAATGTGTTTTGGTGCTCTCCCCAACTCTGGACTGCGGAGGCTTTCCTCTAGGCCAGCGGTTCTCGACCTTCCTGGTGTTGCGACCCTTTCATACAGTTCCTCATGTGGTGGTGACCCCCTGCCCATGCAATTATTTTCGTTGCTACTTCATCCCTGTCGTTTTGCTACTGTGATGCATCGGGCAACCCCTGTGAAAGGGTCGTGGGACCGCCAAAGGGGTCGTGACCCACAGTTTGAGAACCGCTGCCACTAGGGCTGGTTTTCCAAGCCCTGTGGTCACGAGGGGAGAGAGCAGGCCACAGACACTGTCTTCCAGGTCTTCAGTTTCCCACAGAGAGCCTCACCTTCCTCCTGTAGAGTGGCTGGGGGTTTGCATCACCAGAAATTGTGGTCCGTAGCTGCACACGTCACCACGTTTACGACTAGACCCCTTGTGTGAGCCCGAAGGTAAACAACTCATGGTCATCAAGTGAGTCAACGCACCCACACCCTGTCGGACAGGGGAGCCGCCTTGGTCAGTCTCCAGGCCTACAACGCTGCGCGGGAGCAGAAAGGCCTGTCTCTCGCCCGCGTCACATATGGTGGCTTCAAACCGCTAACCCTCTAGTCCGCAGCTCAGCGTAGGACCACGACACCACCAGGGCTCCGACACCCTGGGGAAGCATATGTCAATTAGAACTTTGGGAACGCCTCCCCACTTGCTACTGCTCTCTATTGGGCACTGAGAATTTTCCATGACAAGTGTGGCCCCTGGGCCTGGGGGCTGAGTACATGCCGAGGACTCAATGTCTGGGACCCTGTGGGGGGAGGTCAGATGCTCAGGCATTCCCCCCCTGAAGGCAATCAGTTGCCAGACTGCTGTCTCATCCCACCACAGGGGTGGGCCTGCTCCCTG
>NW_022111357.1:43941904-43945936 GCF_000313985.2 Echinops telfairi
CATCATTCTCAAAACATTTGCTCTCTACTAAAGCCCTTGGCATCAGCTCATTCCCCTCCCCCTGTTCCACCCTCCCTCATGAACCCTCGATAATTTATAAATTATTATTTTGAACTCGACCCGAATTCTAACAATCAGAACCACCACCCTCTGGTACAGAGCCACCTCACTGGTCTGCCTTCAGCCTCCCCATTTCACTACGGTCCATTTTAAATTTGTTATTACTTCCCAGTGATAACTCGTTAGAATTATTAGTGTATTTGGAGGTGTCTCTATCATCTGACTGTGGATTTTGTGATGAGTACAGCTTCTTTTTTCTCTTATGGGATTGAGCTTTTGCATGTCTTATCTTTATCTTATTTATTTTGCCATTATATCTTCCTGATTTTGTTGATGTCTATATGTTGAGCTAAATGTTTAGTGACTGACTTACAGATCTCTTCGTGTTCACTGATTCTGACTCCGCCGGCCTCATCGGCTGCATCCGAAGGAAACGGTCCTTTAGGATTTAAGCATACAGAATTGCAGTCATCCCATTCCTCAACTTATGGGGCCCACCATTATTATGACTGAGCCCAATGCTCCTTTCCCAGTTGATTTCCCCGCCCTTCATTCTCATGCCCGGTCCCTGCTTCTTCCCTCAGAGACATCTATAGTCATATGTTGAGTGGGTATCCTGGCAGACATTGGTTTTTAACAGTTAGCTAAAAGCTGTGCTATTGATATCTTGGGTTTTGGGGGTTTTATTTTGTTTTATTTTTGTATGGGGCAATTTTTTAATTATAAATTTAATATGGTTGATTAATGAAAAATCACAATGAAATACCACTAAGATGTTTGTCAATATAAAAATTTTAGCAGCATTTCCATAGTTTCAGGCTCTGACATGTGTCGGTCTTCTCGGCCCCTGTCCCACCCATCAGTAAAGCCTCAAGATGTTCCACTTCGGAAAGGCCCCAAGGAAACCCTCAAATCCAGTGTGCTCTCCAGTACCTCAGGCCCCCACCCCAGGGGAATTTCCAGAGCGGCAGAGCCTATTCCAAAGCCTTGTCCCTGGTTTCTGTATTGGAGACAAGACGTCTTCTCCGCAGGCTGTAAGTGCAGATGGGATGGACCTCTAACTGGACACGATATGTAGTGTTTAATCTGGCCCCCAGTCTGCAGACCCCCCCACCTGGAGGGCAGTGGGGCTGGGGGGTCCATGTTGTGGCTGGGGCGGGGGGGGGGTGGGGGTGGGGGTGTTGTTTTTTAATGTTGTTTGCTCAACATAATTTGGAAATGTATCCGTCCTGCCCTCTCTCTAGCTATTTCACCATCTATGTCTACTGCATATCATTTCTAGTGAACACAGTCCCCAGGCTTGCTTTTCGCACACCTGGGAGAGTACACAGGTGGCCCTCAGACTCTGTGGTTATACACAATGTTGTGATGGATAGTCCCACACACATTCTGTGTGGGAAAATTCCCTGGGTGTGGCGCTGGTAGCTCTTAGAAGTATACAAATTAATTTCACTAATACACCCAACCCTCACTTATCAATATGGTCAGCTTTCAAAGAACTGGACCTTCTGTGGAAACTGAAATCATGGCAAAGGAGGATGACTACATCAGATCACAAGACGAACACATAACTGCCAGCCACTAAAAATCATGGCCTAGCCTCTGAGGCATATCCTCTGAGCCATCCCAGACAGTGTCCCTCCCCTCTAGTCTCCCTTCCTACTTACCATACTTAGTGTTTGTACTTCCTTAATACAGAAAACAGACCGTAGATATTTTACTATGGTCATAAATACAAACTGTTAGATAATGAGATAGTCAATAAGTAAGGAGTAGCAATATTGCCCGTTGGTTCCTGCATATTTTTATTGTGAATTAAGTGGGGGGGGCAGTGTTACATTTTAGACCATCGACTCTGTATTCAACGGTTTAAACCACTCGTCGACAGCACCCCTCCCATCAGTCGGTTCTCGCCGGCTTGGTTACCTGCTGCATTCACAGAAACACTACAAGCGGATAGCTGTAACAGATGGAACGTTATGGCTCACTGTTTCAGAACCAAAAACTCACTGCAATTGAGGAGGTTCCAGCTCCCAATGACCCTGTTGAATGGAGAAGAACTGCCCCGGGCCTCGGGTTTCCAAGTCTGTGCCTGTTTAGGGGAGGAGACACCTCAGCTTTCTCCCATGCACAGCTGGTGGCTTTGTGCTGCTGACCAATGCAGAACCCACGATGCTACCAGGGGTCCTTTCAACAAGCTGACGAGCACTCACTGGCCTAGGTCAGGACATTTGGAAGGCAGCTACCTGGCCAACTGATTGAAGAGATCATATTTGTATCCATTCCAAAGAAAGGTGACTCACCAGAAGGAGCAAATTATAGACCAGTGTCATTAATATCCCATGCACGTAAAATCTTGCTGAAGAACATCCAACAAAGGTTGCAGCAATACATTGACAGGGAGTCAGGCCGGATTCAGAAGAGGACGTGGAGCAGGGCTATCATTGCCGATGTCAGAGGGACCTGGGCTCAGAGCAGAGAATACCAGGAAGATGTTTACTTGTGTTTTATTGACTGTGCCAAGGTATTCGACTGTGTGGACCCGGACAGATTACGGATCACCTTGAGAAGAAGGGGAATTGCAGACCACTTCATTGTGCTCATGCAGAATCAGCACATGGATCGAGAGGCAGTTACAAGAACATAACAAAGAAATAAATACTGCCTGGTTTAAAATGCAGGAAAGGTGTGTGTCAGGGTGGTTTCCTCTCGCCATGCTTATTCAATCGGTATGCTGAGCAAATACTCCGAGAAGCTGGATTATATGAAAAAGAATGAAAAGAAAAAGAATGTAGCATCAGGATTGGAGGAAGGCTTATTACCAACCATAGATACACAGATGACCCAATCTTGCTTGCTGAAAGTGAGGAAAACTTGAAGCGCTTGCGGATGTAGATGAATGATTTCACCCTTCAGTACAGATTACAAGTGAATGTAAAGAAAACCAAGATCCCCACAACTGGACCAATAGTCAACATCATGATAAACAGATAAGATCGAAGCTGTTAAGATTTAGTCTTCTTTGGATCCAGAATCAATGTCATAGAAGCAACAGTCAAGAGGTCGACCGATGGATTCCATCGGGTAAATCTGCTGCATGAATCCTCTCTAAAGGGTTGCAAAGCAAGGATGTTACTTTGAGGACTAAGGTCCGCCTGCTCCAACCATGGTATTTTCCACTGCCTCACATGCATGTGAAAGTTGGACATTGAATAGGAGTGTGGGGTGCCAGCCCCCACCCAAATGGGTCCAAGGGGGTGGTTGTATAATTGAAGGGTAAATTAGAAAGATACCAGACAAGATAAAGCATACAAGGGCTCACCTGAGCCATGACTTCAGGAGCCAGGTCTGTGGGGAGAGAGAGAGAGAGAGAGAGAGAGAGAGAGAGAGAGAATATTTCCAACAACAGCTTATATACTCTCAGGGGATGCAAGCCCCCCTAATTACAGATAATCACATTCTAACAAAGTGGGCTCTACCCTAACCCTAAAAGGTCCTGAATACATAGGAAGAGTCATCTAACATCAGTTCCCCGGGGCAGGTAAGGGGGAGTAACCATCTTCAGAGCCTGGAGAGCAATAGCAAGTGTCTGCTCCTATAGTTAAAGCTGCGGCCTAAACAGCAATCAGCCAGGTGCTTGTAAGAGGTAACCTTGAGGCAGCGCTATTATAGGAGGGTATAGTGGGGCACAATATTCATTATGAGATTGTGATTGGGACTCACCTCCAACTCACAAGTGGGAAGGCCTCCCTCCACCCCACAACCCAGCTTGCCAGTCTTCTTAATATATGAGGATAAAGAATGCATCTGCATACATTCTCTGTAAGGGTTTTTGGGGCGCGAAGCGGAATTAAAGGTCCAATTGGTAAAGTTTTAGAAGCAGGCTTTATTGAGAAGCTTGCGGACGGGTTCAATAACTCACGTATTGAGCTAATGAAACCGCGCGAGGGGAATTTCTGGCTGCGTTTTTAT
>NW_022111357.1:43950099-43954390 GCF_000313985.2 Echinops telfairi
AGGGGAGGGGAGGCCGATGTGAGGGAGGCCCATGAGAGGTGAGTTCTGAGAACCAAGAAGGTGCCGGATTCAAAATGGAGTCCCTTGTGCCAAGACCAGGCATTCTCTTCCCGTTCCTCAGTTTCCCACAAAAGAAGACCGAAGAAAAACTGATGCTGGTGGAGAATATTGAAAGTACCACAGACTGCCAGCCATACAAACAGGTCTGGCTTGGAAGAAGTAAAGCTAGAATGTGCCTTAGAGGCAAGGGTGGCAAAACCTCATCTCGTGTACTTAGGACATATTGTCAAGAAGACTGAAAACTGTAGAATGCACTGCCACTGAGTCAATGGTGATGCACAGCAACCTTACAGGACGGGGAAAACTGCCCGTGAGTTTCCGAGACTGTAGGGAGCAGAAAGCCCCGTCTCTCTCAGAGCCGTGGGCGGTTTGGATGCCGAGCACGGGGATCACAGGCAAGCCAGTAACCACTGCACCACCAGGGCTGCAGTTCTCTTTTTCGGGTTGACTGTATATTTCACCAATCATGGTGTCCTTCTCCAGAGACTCGCCTCTCCTGACAGCATGTCCAAAGCATGCCAGGGAAAGTTTCACCATCATCATGTGTAAAGAGCCTACTAGCTGTTCTTCTGCCAAGTCAGAGTTGTGTTTTCTTCTGGCAGTCTGCCATCCTTTCAAGATGCTCGGCCAGCACCATAATTGAAAGGCATCAATGATTTTTTGTGGGATTATAGAGACTTTTCCCCAGCTTTGTCTCCCCCAAAGACATGCCAAACATTTGAGGCTATTTGCCAGCATATGGTGGGAGGTCAGATGCTTAGAGACATCCTCCCTGAAGGCAGTCAGTTGCCAGACTACTGTCTGGACCCACCACAGGTAGGGCCCACTCCCTGCTGTTAAGGACAATGGACTACTTCTCCCTAAAGGCTTGTGGCCATCAGTCTGGTCCCTCTAGATAGAGTTTACACCCTACTGATAATGGTTTCCATGGAGAGCCAGAGAACTGGTGAACCCTGCTCAGTGGCAGCCTAACTTTGGATCTGCCTTTCTTGTCATATGTGTACCCCAAATCCCTCCCCTTCCTATTACCTGTATATCCCTAGATTGTCCCCCTCTCATTGCTGTATTCCCTATAGTACAACTCCTTCCCGTGACGTATGTAATTAGGGTGCTTGCATGTGCCCCCAAAGGTATATAAGCCTGAGTTAGCAATAAAGATCTCCTTGGCCTATCATCAGCTCCCCTTTCCTCTCCCCCATCCTAGCTCCCTGTTCCTTCCCCTTGTCCTCTTCCCCCTCCCCCTCTCTCCTGCCCTCCAGTCTCTCTCTCTCTCTCTCTCCACGTGGACCACCAAGTGCGGCTGAGGTGAGCATGCTACCATGAATTGTGTCTGACTCCTTTATTTCAATCTCTCTTCTAGCTTTCATGCTCTCTATGACTTTATATATATATATATACATACATATATCTATATATACATACATGTATATATATATATTTAACCATACAATTGCACCTATAGAACCTGCGCTTAATTGTGGGGGGCTGGCCTCCCCCCCAACTTTTTCAGTCTTTCTTATTGTCCCATTTTCATAGGCTGTTGAGAAGATGAAAAATACCAGGATCAGGCACACCTTGATCCTCAAAGTGACATCCTAGCCCTTCAACACTTTAAAGAGGTCTTTTGCAGCAGACTCACCCAATGCAACACATCGTTTTTGGGACCGCTGCTTCCATGCGCATTGATTGTCAATCCTTGATGACTTCCATCTTCTCTGTTTCTCACGATGTGGTCATGTGTAGTGTGTTACATGTCACTTACAAACAAAAACTAAAGCTGTTAAAAACATGTCTTGGAGGGGGGAGGGAGGGGGGGAACGAGCAAACAATATTGAGGGCTAAAGTGGAGGGCAAATGTTTTGAGATTGATGAGGGCAACAGGTGTACATAGGTGCTTGACTCAATGGATGGATGTATGGACTGTGATAAGAAATGTACGAGCCCTCAATAAAATAATGTTTTAAAAAATAATGAGGGGTAACAAATATACAAATGTACAAATGTGCTTTATACAATTGATGTATGTATGGATTGTGATGAGTTGTATGAGACCCCAATTAAAAAAAAAAAAGATCATATAACTTAAAAAAAAACAGAAAACATGTCTTGGCTCCTCATGGACTGCCTTAGCCTGGGTGCTCTAGAAGAGCAAAACCAGCGAGATCTGCTCGCGGCTCTGCTTTCCCCCTGCGGTCGGTAGGCAGGCGGCATTGCGCGTATTTTGTGAGATGGAGGAAGGCTTTGCAGATCGGTGTCGGACATACGGGCTAATGTCGGACCTATGGGCTTGGACAGCACTGGGTTGGCATGCTTTCTTAATGTACACTGAACCCTTTATATAAAACTCTCTTATACATATAAGTTTCTGGGGATTTGTTTCCCTAGTTTACCCAGACTAACACAACCATGGAGGGGTTTTGTTTTCTAAACAGAAAAAAACTCCATAATTTGTTCGAAATAGAATATGTCTTTTCACTGAGAAACAAAATCAGAGAAGTCCGGAGTGTAGGAAAAAACAGGCATCGCTGCTGCTGATAGTGGTGGTTGCCATCGAACCTGCCCCAACGCCACTATTATTTATACAAAGAAAAATGTGCAGGGACTTAGAAAAACAAAGGGGAAGGATATCTGAAAGGAGAAGAACGCAAGTAAAAAATTCAAGCCTTGAATTGCAATTTTGAAAGATTCTATGGAAGTCAATCTGGTGAATCTGAAACAGATGGAAATCAAGCTATCACACGACCCAGCAATCCCCCTACTGGGCATATACATAACCAGAAGAGGCAAGAAACAAACCACAGCCAGACATCTGTGCTCCAATGTTCATCGCAGCACCGTTCACAATTGCAAGTTGGAAACAACCCAAATTTCCATCAACAGATGAATGGATTAAAAAATTGTGGTACATACATACAATGGAGTACTACACATCCCTAAAAAGCAGCGATTGTGGGGGCTAATTGGCCAGTCCCCCACAACTAATTGTGGGTTCGATAGGCGTAACTGTACGGTTGAGCTACATAAAGATTATAGTAAAGTCATAGAGAGCATGAGAGATAGAAGAGAGATTCAAATAACGGAGTCAGACTCCTTTCATGGTAGACACCTCCTGGATGGCCATAATCTTATCAGCCAGGTCCGTGCAGAGCATGGGCCGAGGTGAGGTGGGGCAGAGACAGCCGGCCGGCTGGAGACCACGAGCAGGAGACCCCATTTAGTTGATTGCTAACCAAGGGTTATAACTCTTAGAGGGGCGTGATTACAGGTAACCACACTTCACAGGAAGGGGCAGTACAATCGGCATACAAGCAATAGGAGGGGGATATACAATGGGCATAGGTGTAACAGGAAGAGGATGAGCTAGAGGTGTGCACATGATAGGAAGGGGAGGGACTAGGGGTATACATGTGACAAGATGGGCGGACCCTAGATTCAATATGGCGGCGTAACCTTGATCACCCTTGGGTGGCCTTGACCTCTCTGGGTTCTCCTTTAGGGAAACAATCTACGACAATCCTTATCAGAAGGGAGTGGGACGGACTATACAGTCTGATTTCTCTAGATGGCTGATAACCCCTAGGGAGCATAACCTCTGAGCTGCTTTCGTTGACCTCCAAGTGTATAGTCATTTACCTTGAGTAGCAAGCAGCTAAGTTTGGCATATAGTATTTGGGGGAGACAACTTGGAAGAAATCTTTCTGTTTCTCACACTCCCTCAACACAAGAACACTTTGTTTTAATAATCTGACATTCTGTGATGCTCACCTCCCCAACATGATCGCTGAAGACAAAATGGGTACATGAGCAAATGTGAAGAAAGTTGATGGTGCCTGGTAGATAAATAAACAGCCATCTAGCTGAGAAGCAACAAAGCCCACGTGGAAGAAGTACACCAGCCTGTGTGATCATGAGGTGTTGATGGGATCAGGTATCAGGCATCTAAGACCCAGAACAAAATGATACCAATGTGAATGGGGGTGGCCTGGAGACCCAACACCCATCTGTAGACAATTGGACATCCCCTCACAGAAAGGTCACAAGGAAGAGATGAGCCAATCAGGGTGCAGTATAGCACTGATGAAATACACGACTTTCCTCTAGTTCTTTAAAGCTTCGTTTCCCCAACTATCATGACCTCAATCCTACCTATGAAATTGGATTAGGCCAGAACATGTGCACTGCTACAGATAAGAGCCCCAAACACAGGGAATCCAGGCTAGATAAACCCCTC
>NW_022111357.1:43954902-43956114 GCF_000313985.2 Echinops telfairi
CAGGAAGCATCAAGAAGAGACGGAAAGAATCCAGTCAATGTACCAGAAACAACTAGTCAGCAGTCCACCATTTCAGGAGGTAGTATATGAGCAAGAACAAAGAGTGCTGAAGGAAGAAGTTCAAGCTGCACTGAAGCATTAGCCAAAAACAAGGCTCTAGGAAGACGGAATCCCCATTGAAATGTTTCACAAAGCTGAAGCACTGGAAGCACTCACTTGTCTATGCCAGGAACATCGGAAGACAGTTGCCTAGCCAACTGACTGGAAGAAATCCTTATTTGTGCCCACTCTCAAAAAAAGGTGTCCAACAGAATGCTCAAACTGTAGAATGATATTGATATTGCACAGAAGTAAAATTTCACTTAAGATCATCCAACAAGAGTTAGCACTTTGACAGTGAACTGCCAGAAGTTCAGGCAAGACTCGGAAGAGAACCTGGCACAAGGGACATCATTGCTAATGTCAGATGGATCTTGGCTCAAAGCAGAGAATACCAGAAAGACGGTTCCCGTGTTTCATTGACTATGCAAAGGTATTCATTTGACTGTGTGGGCCACAATAAACTGCAGATCACCTTGAGAACGATGAGAATTCCGGAACACTTCATTGTGCTCATGAGGAACTTGTACACCCATCAAGAGGCAGTTGTGCGAACAAAACAAGGGACGACTGCATGGTTTAAAATGCAGGAAAGGTTGTGTGTCAGGGTTGCATCCTCTCACTGTACTTGTTCAATCTGTCACATGCTGAACAAATCACCAGAGAAGCTGGATTATACGAAGAAGGGTACAGCATTAGGATTGGAAGGCTTCTTACCAACCTGGGGTATGCAGATGACACAACTCTGCTTGCTGAAAGTCAGGATGAAGATGAAGGATTATAGGCTTTAATATGGATTACAACTCAATGTAAGGAAGACCAAAAATCTCCCAAGTGAACCAACAGGTACGTAACATCACAATAAATGAAGAAAAGGTTTCAGTTGTCCAGGATTTTGTTTTCCGTGGATCCACAATCAATGCTCATGGAAGCAGTAGACAAGAGATCAAAAGACGTATTGCATTGGGTAAATCTGCCCCACAAGATCTCTTTAGAATGTTGAACAGCATGACTGTTACTTTGAGGACTAAGGTGTGCCTGACCCAAGCCATTCTCCATTGCATTGCATCCTTTGCATGTGAAAATTGGACAGTCGGTATGGAGGGCTGAAGC
>NW_022111357.1:43956214-43959798 GCF_000313985.2 Echinops telfairi
CACTGGGAGTTGGAGTACCTGCACTCCTCTGTACGGTGGCCGGGAAGGGGCAGTGTAACAAAACCAGGGCACGGGAATCCAGAGGCTTCCTTGTAGTCATTGATTTTGCAACCCATTTACAGTTAATAGCCTTGTTTTCAATGAGGCTTGGTGGTGCAGCTGTTAAGCACTTGGCTGCCAACCCCAAGCTTGGTGGTTTAAGCCCACCAGCTGCTCTGCAGGAGAAGACTGGCTGTTTGCTTGGGTAGCCATGACTGCCTTGTCCTGCTCTGTAGGGTCACGTTGGCCCAGAGTAGGCTGGGCTCCTCAGCAGTTAGTTAAGGTTTCCTTGTTTCTAGGCTCACAGTGCCAGCAACCTTGTGCCCTGTAACTATCTTTGCAAGCTTTAAAATTTATTTTCCTCCTAGGGTAGGGGGAAGGTGGGGGAGAAAGGAGGAATCAATCACATAGGTCTATTTATAACCCCCAGGGGGATGAACAACAGAAGCGTGGGTGAAGGGAGACAGTGGTCAGTGTAAGATATGAAAAGAGCAACAGTTTATAAATTATCAAGGATTCATGAGGGAGTGAGAGTGAGGGGGCGGAATGAGAAGCTGATACCAAGGGCTCAAGTAAAAAGAAAATGTTTTGAAAAGGATGATGGCAACAAATGTACAAATGTGCTTGACACAATGAGTGTATGGGTTGTTACAAGAGCCACTAATAATTTTTTTTTTTAGTATTTTCCTTGGTAAATTCCCAGAGGTAGACTTGCTGAGGCCAGGGTTGCATGTAGTTAACTTTTTCTTTTTACTACTGTGTGGGTAAATGCCTCTAGCAGAATCCACTGCCGTCTCCTGGCCTTTGCACCCTCGCAGGCCGTGGAGGAAGCAAGCCAAGGCTCTCCCACGCTAGTTTTCAGTCACTGTCTGAGGTTGAACAGCGCGTCATCCATTGCTGTTTTCACTTTTGAAAATTTATGTCTGTGTTTCTTCTGCTGGGTTTATTTACAGGGCTTTGAAAGCGTCTTTAGGACATTTACAGGCAGCCCCCAGATTGCGAATGCGATCTCGGGTCCTAAGTCTGTCTTTAAGTCGAATTTACGGAGGTTGGAAGAGCGGGAACAGTTAGGTACAGCTCATCTCCAGCATCATTGAAATGTTTGTCTCAGGATGCAGAGTACCTTTCTCTGCATAAAGCAGTAAGAAGCGATTCCACGTACACGATGGCACTGTTAACATAGAATAGTAGTGTTTTGATGCTGCTGGTGGCAATGCATATTTGTTGTTATTAACCCTCATGCTCAAGTTTAATCATAGGCTACGTGGATTAGAAGTCAAGTTTTAATGAGGGACTGCCTATATAATGTAATAGTTTATTTATTATAAGCTTATAAAAACCAGGTTTAGCGACTGGTACAGGTTTTGTTTTGAAAGTGGAAAAGCGTTGAAAAAATGGTTCGATAACTGATAAAGGCAGGAGAATTCTCTCTCCTTTGGCTACAACACCATCAAGCTGCGGGGAACTGCCAGAAGTTCAGGCCGATTCAGAAGAGGAAGTGAACAAAGGAATCTCATTGCTGATGTCGGCAGATCTTGACTCCAAGCAGAGAGTCCAGAAAGAGAGGTACTGTACTTGTGTTTCACGGACAACACGAAGGCGTTTGTGTGACTGTGAATAGCCTTGACAAGAATGTGAGTTCCTGAACACTTGATTGTGCTCATTCAGAACTTGTACATGGATCTGAATGCAGTTGTGCAAAATTAGCAAAGATAAGTGAACACTTGTTCAATCTATCTGCTGAGCAAATCTACAGAGCAGCTGAATTATATGAAGAAGAATGTGGCATCAGATTGGAGGCAGGCGTATTAACAACCTCCAGTGTGCAGTTGACACAAGTTTGCTTGCTGAAAGTGTGGAGGAACCGAAGTGCTTGCTGATGAAGATCAAGGATTGTAGCCTTTAGTGTGCACTACAACTCGGTGTAAGGAAGACCAAAATCCTCACCACTGGACCAAGAGTTAAGTAATATGATTAATGGAGAAAAGGTTGAAGTTGTCAAGGATTTTGTCTTTCTTGGATCCCCAATCAATGATCATCGAAGTAGCAGACAAGTGAAGTATCATAGCATTGGGTAAATCAACTGCACACGACCTCTTTAGAATGTTACTAGCATGGATGTTACTTTGAGGACTAAGGTGTGCGATGGACAACTTCTCTTGGGCCCTTGTGTTGGATATGGTTAATGAGTCGAATCCCATGTGATCATGTTTCTTCGTTTAAAAACCCTCCCCAAGATGTGAAATTGACAGCCTTTGTTGCTGTTAAGTAAGTGTTTGTGGACTTGGGCAACTTGGCATCACCTCCAGTCGGCTTCCTTGCCTGGGCTTCAAAGGAAAGCAGTGCAGCGTGGAGTCTCCTGAGCCTCTTTCCAACATCTGCCACGCTGTTCACGGTATTCTTCTTGGGATGCCACTTATTTTCATGTTTGTGCTAGGTTTTGAGCCGAGCAAACCAGTCTTAAGGGTTTGGAAAGTTGAGTGTGTGGCTAGAAAGATCCTGCGGGAGGAGCTGGTCCCCACACTGCATTTATCTGCAGAGAGTAATATGATTACGTGACTCAGAAAGAAGGCAAGGTTGACACGCCTGGAAACCACAGCACAGTGTAATTGTGGTTCTTCACTCGGAAGAGAAATGTTCCCAAGATCTGTTTGAAACTTTTCTGTGGCTACCAAATAGATTTTAACAAACTGCCGTATCTGAATGATAAATTTGGCAAATTTCTTTCCCACACTAAGAGTTAGTGGTGTTTGTAAATTCATGCCAATCTGATACTCACCCTCACCCCAGTCTCTGCAAGGTGGCTGGCCTCCTGTGGAGAGGGCAGGGGCCATCCAGTGGGGCTTCCTTCTTTTGTACCCCCTCCCGCTTTGTACTTTTAAACTTTAGTGGTTGGTGTAAGATATGAAAATAATCATTGTAAAAAAGAAAATAATCATTGTAATTGATCAAGGGGTCATTGGGTGGGGGGGCGTGCAAAAGAGGAGCTGATACCAAGGCTCAAATAAGAAATAAATGTTCAGAAAATAGTGATGGCAACATATGTACAAATATGCTTGATACAAATGGTGTATGGATTGTTATAAGACCTGTAAGAGCCCCCAGTAAAATGATCTTTTAAAAAAGGGCAGGGGTAGAATATGAGGGCCACAGGAGGTAAGTGTTGAGTTATAGCCATTAAGTTCCTGTACTTGCATTGTCCTGGCTCCCTCCAGTTGAAACACTTTATTATCATTTTAAAAGTACTACTCTTCATGTTAGAATTTTCAAATTCTCACTGTAGCAAATCTGGGAAAGGTAAGTGGGTGGGGTGGCTAGTAAGGCTGCCTGTGTGTTTTGGGCACACTACACTTAGGACAGATAATGGTCTGTAATCTCTTCACAGAATTTGAATTCAGCGTCCGTCTTCGTTCAGACACTGGGAGTTGGAGTACCTGCACTCCTCTGTACGGTGGCCGGGAAGGGGCAGTGTAACAAAACCAGGGCACGGGAATCCAGAGGCTTCCTTGTAGTCATTGATTTTGCAACCCATTTACAGTTAATAG
>NW_022111357.1:43959898-43961687 GCF_000313985.2 Echinops telfairi
CCAATGTTAAAATATGGTCACCTTACTCTAACACAAACTTGTAGAAAGCCCTGCACGAAATTGCCAGTCTGCTCTGCTCTGGCTGGGGTCATTGCCTGCTTGTGGAGCTCAAGAGCGGAGCGGCACCGGGCTGAGGGTTCTTCATACTGAGCTGTGTGCCAGTGCCTTCCCATTGAGTTCACCCCTCTGTCCTGGAGACTGCCCATAGGGACCCAGGGGAGGGACCCTCCTGCACTAGAGTGGAGGAGAGGCCTGATGAATAAACATGGACTTGGAGATGAGCCAAGCCCGGGCTGTGGGAAAGACAGTTGTCCTAATGTTGTTTAGTGTGTGCAGGTCCTCACCACACGGAGACAGTTGAAGTGCTCCATCTCCTCTCACAGGGAGACCACCTTTGGGGACCGCACGTATCAGTCAACATGATCCTGCACCCAACGCGAGATACTTCCTGGTCCATGACCACACTGCCTTTTGTAAGAGAGGAGTGGTTGGGTCTGCTCTGCAGCCACATGAGCTGCTCTTTGTTCTTTTAATTCTGGGTCTTCTTGAAGAAAGAAAATTAGAAACCACTTGGGACGTTGAGAGGAGTTGGGATCGTGTCTTTAAGAATGTCCGAGGAGGTAACACAGTTACCCTCCTGCATACAGGCAGCTGGGCGCTCATTTGGTTATGAAGGCAGAACTGGGGACCAGGGGGGTGGTCTTTGGAGGAAAGTGGTTTTTTGTTTGTATGTTTGGTGTTTTGCCTAAATGTGAATGTTGAAACAAGACAGGGCAGGTCAAAAGAGTTGTGGCTCCAGCTGCTGAAAGGCTAGCCACATGGAAAGCCATCACATCTTGCTGCCTTTAGATGAGAATGCACATGAAGCCCAGAACAGGGAACATGGATTTGCCAGCAGTGAGAGCTTACGTGTAGTGGCTTAGACCACTCACCAGGAAGAAGAATGAGGGTGGCGGCCGTGTGTTGCTAGACCGTTTGAAATAAAATAATCATGGTGCTGTGTCAGGAGTTAGGGGCACCTGGTCGGGGAGAGTACTGGGAGGTAGACAGAAGTAGAGTTGGGAGCAGGGTGTACCAGACAGGAGCAAGAAGAAATAAAATACTGGACAGTCTAAATTTTGCCAGTGATAGCAAGCTTTGTTGGATACTAATACTTCAGAAAGAACATTTTCACCTTAATCTTCAGCTAACGAGCCAAACCATTCAGACCCACCCGTGGGGTCGCAAGAGAAAAGAGCTGACAGGAATCCTCTGGGGGCAGTTCTCCCTCAGAAAGGGTCACTGGCTTCGGAATCAGCCTGAAGTCACGCAATAGTAGCCTCCAGTTGTACCACGTGGAATTGCGGGCGGGCCTGAAGTGTGCCAGCTGGGAGCAGTTGATGTGCATTCTGTCAGCGTGAAGTCCCCCTGGGCTACTGGTGCTTCTCCCAGCCAGTGACGGTGAGCAGTGGAGTGAAATCGTGCCCGGCCCTGTGTCATTCTGCCAGTGGTTTGCAGCCCCTGTTGGTCCAGCTCACCTTTTCCCTGGCCCTCCTCTCACAAGCAGGATGTCCTTGTCCAGTGGTTGGACTTTCCTGATGATGGGGCCAGCTAAACCATCCACTCTTAGGCATGAAGAGGGATCAAAGTGGACCATAGCCTTGCTTCTAAGGAGTGCTCTGCCTGTGCTGCCTCCAAGCGGGGCCAGGGAACAGTGAGGGAGTGAACCCCAACTACTCACAGGTTGTGTTTTCAGGAGGTAAATTGTATTTTAGCCCTCCATCCCCCCCAAAAAAATGATAATTTTTTT
>NW_022111357.1:43962022-43963143 GCF_000313985.2 Echinops telfairi
GAGAGAGAGAGAGAGAGATCGATCCTCTGTGACAGATTATTGATGCTTATAAAAATACATTTGATAAATGTTTGGCTGGAAGATCAGTTTAACATCCAAATAGTCAGCTTTTGAGTGAAAGCCTTCACGTTGTGGGGAGAAGTGTAATAGCCTCCCGATGGGAAGAACAGCCTGTCAACCACGATGTTTCCCAGCACCTGCGGACTCTTGTGTCAACTGCAGGGAAGGAGCTGCCCCCAGCCTTTCTGTCACTTGGAAACACTGTGTCAGGGGAGACCAGCTGTGTTTGTGAGTAGCTTGATTGAAACTGCCCTTTCAGAAAGTTAGGGATACAAACGGGGGCAACAGAGTCTGGAGCATCTACTTGTGCTCATTAGCATTACATTTTAGGAATTTTCCTTTGAAATGGGTCAATCATACATACTTTGGACATATTATCAAGAGAAACCAGTCCCTGAGGAGGACATCTTGTTTCACAAAGTGGAGGGGTGGTTAGAAAAAAAGGCAGGCTCTCGACAAGATGAGTTGACACAGTGGCTGCATCAGTGGACTCCGACATAGGAACAACTGTGGGGAGGGCGCTTAGTTCTGGTGAACATAGGATCGCACCTTGCAGAGCAAAGCTGTGAAGGAGAACTTGTGGAATGAGCTAGCTCATTGAATGCACCCAGCGGGTGATTGATCAGTGGAACCCTCTGATGGTTTCATCTGGCAGGTCGAATGGAAGCAATATGGCCTGTTGGCAGTTTCTAAGAGCTAACCACACTGCTCCTGGGGTGGGAGGGTGTCATTTCATCTTTTGGAATTAAATTCTCAGGGCTTGCGGCTGGGTGGTGATTATGTTTGGAGGGGGGTGTTTTGTGCTTCCATAGAGCTTCCTGGTCTCTGCCCCCCAAGGATTAAGATCTCCCTTTGGAGCCAATTAATTTGTTTTTGGTTCCAAACCCTTCTCTGAGATGGACTTAACCATTGTTATTTTTTTCTGCTGTGGAGTGTATTGATTTTCGGAGATGCATTTTTCATTGTATCCACACAGAGCAACTTGTAAGGTGACCAGACGTCCCGCTTTTGGCGGGACAGTCCTGATTTTTAACAATTTTTCCCGTGTCCCGTGGCGTTTT
>NW_022111357.1:43963243-43970528 GCF_000313985.2 Echinops telfairi
TAAGTGGAGACCTGCTCTGCCAGGTGGCAAAATTTCTATTGAGCCAAGGGATTCCCAAGTCAAGTGGCTGTTATGGTGTTGATGGCGTGGCTCCTTCCTGGCTCATTTCAGGCACCACCTGCCTCTGCCGTGGGAGCCTCTCTGGCCTCTTTGCTGTTCCTCCAGCAGCTGGACCGCCCTGTGCCTGCCCACTGCATCTCTGGATGCCCACTCCCTTCTACTCAGGAACATCTTCCTCCTCCCCTCACTCATCTCCTGGGAGAGGCTTCTGCCCGGCCCGCCTGCTCCACATTACTGCACGCAACCTCACAAAAAGGACTTCCTGGTTTCCCTTTTCACTGGCCTCCCTCCCTACCGAATCAGAGGCAGTTCACTTGTTTTATCAACCCCAGTGCTAACAAGCATCACAGTACCTGGGCACTGGGCACTCTGGTTTGACTGTTAATGGGGAGACAGTGGCAGAGCTAGAGCCACACTGATGAAGCCGAGGATACCTCGCCAGCCCTGGGCATAGGTTAAAGGGACAGTGGATGTGCCTGTGCTTACTGACCCTTTGATCTGGAATTCATGCCCCCATGGCCCTTCATCACCCAGAGTGGGGGGGTGGGGGAACCTACACTCTCAGGCTGCTCAGTTTCGTCCACAGGTGTGCACACTCCAGTTGCTCTGCGGGTGGGCCGCAGTATGCGTGTGAAGTGGAGCACGCTTCTCTCTGCTGGTTTAGGAGATCTGGTCTGTCTCAGAGACTGTTGCCCCAGGGAAGGATGAACAGTGTGGGGGCAGCAGATTAGGACTAGGGACACCTTACAGTGGAGGTGGTGACAAGGGACCCTGGGTCCTCTCAGCAGGCATCCTCAGCATAGAGTAAGGGGCGCATAAAAAGTTCAGGCAGCTGTGGTTGTGCCTTTTTTCTATGTTAGGAGAAATGTGGGTTTGTCTGACTGGGCAAAGTGCACAAAGCGATCAGGGTGGTCAGGGACGGAGGGGGCACTAGATCTGAAATAATTTTAGAAAACTGCCTCCCAAAAGACATTTACAGAGGTATAAACTATGTAAATATACTAACGAATGACTACCGGATGTGGATCTGAAGTACATATTTATATGTTAAGCATTAAGGTAGCAGACTGACATTGGGCCTCTACTCAAGCCCTCCCTCAATGCAGAATACTTTGTTCTAATAATCTGGCATTATGTGATGCTCACCTTCCCAACACCATTGCTGAAGACAAAATGGGTACATAAGCTAATGTGAAGAAAGCTGATGGTGCCCTACTACTACAAAATATAGCATCTGGGGCATAAAAGGCTTGACATTAAACAAGCAGCCATCTAGCAGGGAAGCAACAAAGGCCACATGGAAGAAGCACACCAGCCTGTGTGATCTTGAGGTGTTGATGGGATCAGTTAGCAGGCATCAGAAGACCCAAAACAAACAATCATCAAGGGGAACTGAGGGGGGTTGGCGTGGAGATCCAAAGCTCATTGGTAGACAATTGAGCATCCCAGTCATAAAAGGTCACAAGGAAGGGATGAGCCAGCTAGGGTGCAGGGTAGCACCAATGACACACACAACATTCCTCTAGTTCTTTAATGCTTCCTCCCTCCCACTATTATGGCCCCAGTTCTACCTTACAAATCTGGCTAGACCAGAGCATGTCCAGTGGTACAGATAAGAGCTCTTGACACACAGAATCAAGGATAGATAAACCCCTCAGGAACAGTAATGGGAGTATCGATACCATGAGGGTGGGGGGGTGAAAAGGGAAACCAATCACAGTGATCGAAATATCACCCCCAACCAGAGGGACATGAACAACAGAAACTGGGTGAAAGGAGATAGCGGTCCGTGTAAGATATGGAAGCAATGTATCGTGTTCACGAGGGTGAAGGAGGGAGAGGAAAAAAAGGAGTCGATACCAAGGGCCCACGTTGAAAGAAAATGTTTTGAAAATGATGCCGACGTGTATGTACGAATGTGCTGGATACAATTGATGTATGGGTGGCAATAAGAGCTGTAAGAGTCCCCAGTAAAATGCCTGATTAAAAAATCTGCCTTGGCAGGCAGCACTCCTCTAGGAGCGGGTGGGCTGCTGCTGCCCAGCGTCATCACCCACTCGTGGCAGGATCTGGCGGCGGGGCTCCTGAGCACTCAGTGGTGTGTCCGGGTGGGAATCGTGCCTCAGGCTGGGGCCTGTGAGGTAGATGCAGCCCTCATCCTCCAAGTGTGCCGTGTGCTGGCTCGGGTGGGTTGGTTTTGTGGACCCCCAGGGCAGGGCTGCGCAGATGGCCGCCCCACGTTATCTGGGGCCGCCCCACGTTATCTGGAAGGATGCCTCCATCTCGGCTCTTTTGCCAGACAAAGCTGCTTTACTCTTTGGGGGCATGTAATTTACATACCATACAGTTCAATCGTTCAGTCATACCAAGTACTGTACATTTTTATAGTTGCTGTGGAAATGGGTCTGTGGGTACCTCTTGACCAACCTGGTCAAGGCGCCCCCACTTTGCTGCACTGAGACTGAGTTCTGTTCCAGCCCTAGCTAACTCGCCCGCTGCCCCTGCCTCACTTTTCCTGAAGTTACCACCAAACCTGGGCACTTGTGTTTTTGATGGCTTTGCACAATTGGGGGACTCTGTTTTCTTGACTGTTAACCAAGATTCTGTGTTCTGTCTGTGGTGCTGGTGGGGAGAGGCATGTGACAGGGCGTGGCTAGACAGACCGCCTTTTCCATCACAGAATACTCTAGCTGAGATGGCTAACGTTGACTAGATGTAGATCAGAGCCTGGTATATGCATGTCTGTCTGCCTCTGCATATACTGTGGACTAGCTTTTACCACTGGACTTTTGGCTAAGATCAAGCGTAAAGACGCTGTTTTGTGTGCAGGATCTGGACAAGGCAGCTATTGGGTGCCCTTGCTGTCCTCGGAGGACACGCCCTGTGAGCAGGAAGTCCTGTGTCAGCCAGTGAGGGGCCACACAGCTTCCACATGTGCTTTTGCCACCTAAAGGTGGCTCCACTTCTGGGTGTCTGCCACCCCTTGGTCTCGGAGTCACACGGTGTCCTGCTCCATGGGAACATATTTCCGGCCTCTTGTGCAGCTGTGTGCCTCCTCACCTGTGGCTGTTTCATACACGCACCTGCAGGTATGCCCTTGCGTGGTTTTCTAGGTCAGAGAGGATGTGCACTTGTCATTTGCTGGGTGCTGCCCTCCAGTTACACGTGTCAGCCATGGCGCCACAGCCCAGCGACTGCAAATTTACAGGCAGTGACTGGCACACTGCTGCTGGTGCTGAGACCCAGCAGGGACCAGGACCGATGGACAACCCCCCCACCCCCACCCCCGACCCATTGGTGCACCAGCACTTTAGTGGGAGCGAGCCAAACCATAGACACACCTGAGGGAAGGGTCTCCAGACAGCAGGTGGAGAGGAGTGTCTGCTTTGCATTTCTCTTCCTTGACAGGGAGAGAGATGGAGCCTGCCTTGTCTGTGTGTGCTTAAGGGCCATTCCTTTCCTGAGGACTTTATGGCCATGCCTTTGTCTCTTCTTTGGGATTGGTGGTCATACTAGATATATCTGTTCTACCATAGCATGTTTGAGCCAATGATTGTTCTGGGGCTGTCCTATCTACAGTAGGACATTTGCCCTGTGTGTAAACATGAAATTAGCATAAGCCGTCTTTTTTATTTAGACACATCTAATACTTTACAGGGTTGCCATCTTGGCTGTCTGAAAGACTTTCCCACCCAGCTGACTTGCATGTTAACTGTGACTTCTGGAGTGGATGGGTGGCTACTGTAGTGACTTGAGGAAGCGGAGTCTTTGCATTTTAAAGCCCCATGTGGGGGGGCACCTTTCTTCTGATAGACTAGTGTGTGTGTTTCCCCCCAAGTCAGATTGTCACATTCAGGCCACATTTCATCCCCCTCTCCAGGAAAGCCTGCCTTGTACTGCCCGCACTGGCTTCCCAGTTTAGCAGGAAACACTTGTGGTCAGTTTCGTTAACTTAATTTTGCTAAGTTATGAGCGCATAGACCGCAGTTACTGCCGCTGGTTGTCCTTCGTCTGAGCCTACTCTTCTGGTGGTCTTAGCAGACTTCATGCTCATAGCCAAATGGGCACCTGCAGGTCCACAGGGGGGCTCTGGTGACGTGTGTAGTCTGGTTCCTGATGAAGAGATGCTTCCCCAGACCCTGGGAAGTCGAGGACTGGGGTTCCCTGTGCTGAGGGATTCTTGAACATTCTGTCACTCTTAGAAACCAGTGAACATGATGCTGTAGGAAGGCTAGGCTCTAGGTTAGACAGCCCCACTGCTGAGGTGGGAAGTTCTAGGTGGAATGTTCTAATTCTGTGTTGCAGTGAGACAGGTCCTTCATCTTCCTTTGGGGTGGGTTTCCCCAGCTTTCTCGAACTCTTAGCTTTGAATAAAAGTAATGTTTAAAATTAAGTTATAAACATTGTGTCTCATTTAATCCAACTATGGCTCTCTTTTGTGTCTTCCAGCAAACGTGGATTCAGTGTGCGATCCTTCGGGACGGGGACCCATGTGAAGCTCCCGGGACCAGCCCCAGACAAGCCGAACGTCTACGATTTCAAAACCACCTATGATCAGATGTACAGCGATCTTCTTAGGAAAGACAAAGAACTGTATCCCCGAGGGTGGCCCTTTAAGCTCTGTGGTCATCTCCGGAGGGGTCCTGTGCGACGGATGCCCCGCCCTGGCATTAGTTGTAGGCAGGTGTCTTTGGCGAAGAGGGAGGCGGCAGAAGCACTCCTCATTTGCTGAGTCATGGTGCATGTGCTGATACAACACTTTGCTCCCTCTTCCTCTTTCTTTTTTTGAGAGAGATTTACTTTATCCTCAAACCCCCCTTTCTCTTCTTGCGCTCATTTACAGGACCTTCCCAGGGTTAGGGCCATTTTTCTGGGCGTGGGCCTCCTGAGGTGCAAGAATGGTGAAGACCCCCGCTGGTGCAGTCAGCTATGCAGGGGGTCTGATGGGGTTGCAGACTGAGAGGAGGAGATCAGGGACCGCCACTCTGCAGGGCTGTCTTAGCTCCTCTGCACAGGGCAGGCCTGCCTCCGTGCGTGCTCATGCGCTGGCCCACACGGGGCCCAGTTGTGCACGTGCTTCCCAGATTCTGTTTGTAGAGGGATCTGATGAAGAGGGAGGGTGAGCCAGTTGCCTAGCTTCCGTAGTTCCTGTGGCTCATAAATTGAGAGGATTTTACATAATTCCAGGAATAGTTAAAACAGACCAAATCTGCTATTTAAGATTGATGTGAAAAGAAAAGGTGTATATATGTATGTGTGTGTGTGTGTGTGTATTCAAATATATATTTGAGTGTTTTTCTGAATGTGACACGTAGATGTGTCATGATAAAATTGACTGGAGCTCTGAGGTTGGCTGGGGCGCCTCATGGGGTCTCCACGTTCATCCTAAACCCCTGGACTTGCTCTTAGTGTTCAAGGTGGGCCCAAGCCGAGGGGAGGAATGTAAACATGCAGTCTTACCTTCTCATGTGGCCACTCTTGCCATTTTCAATAAACTCACTATGTTCTCTGGACATCTGTAGATTATTTAGGTAGCCAGGCATGGCCTTGGACCCTCCTAAACTGGGAGAGTTTCTGACCCCGTGTGCCCTCCGTGCTCTCCTCCCTCTGCTGCTCAGACCCCTGTAGGGTGGGGTGTTGGGACAGGATGGTGCTATTTCACTTACTCTTCTGTGACTGGACCCGTGCCATCAGGGGCCCTAGGAGGTGGTGGGGTTCGGAGTCCAAGGCCAGATGGGGCTCTGGCAGCAGGTGCCGGTGTGAGAATGGGAGCCAGGGGAAGAGCTATGGTCCCACAAGGGGAACCCAGGAGTGAGTGTATCCTGTGCCCCCTGCCCCAGTGGCCCTTAGCCCTGCAGGTGGGATGCTGCCCTGAGTAGAGGGATGGCAGCCTGGGCTCTCGTGTCCCTGGGTGAAAGGTATTGGGTCTCGTCTCCCCCCGGCTTTTCCCCATTTAGCTGAGACCTTGGTGAGTGAGAGCCCCTTGTGTCCATCGGCTCTGGAAGATGGCCCTGTGTTTAGGTCCGGCCCGCTCTTTCAACACTGTGCCTAGGGAGACAGGGTGGAATGAACATGGCAGGTGACTGACACCTGTGATGCCACACCTGTAAACAAGGTTCTCCTATGTCAGGGCTGCTAGCAACTCTGTAAAAAAGGATGACTCTCCATCAAAGGGCCCCGGCCTGCGGTAGCAGTCAGCTGCTAGCCGTATGGGAGTTGGAGTGGGTGGTCTCCCTATCCCAGGCAATGCAGGAAGAAGGGGAATTCAGAATCTCCTTTGTAGGGTGATTTTCTAGAGGTAGGTGGTCTTTCGGTAGGTGTCCAATCTGTCAAGGAAAAAAATGTGAATTGTGTCCATGTGAGTGCTTGCGGGGTGGGGGGTGGGGTGGGGTGGAGTCTGCTGTGTGAACACGTGTGCACATGTCACTGAGGGAGAGGTGCGGCTGTGCAGGCCCGGCCTCATCTCTTCTGGGTGTGGCATTGGCCTCACTTGTCCTCCCCAGTTGCTGGGGAAGTCAGCCACACAAGACTCAAGAGATGCTCTCACTGCCCTCTTGAGCCTGGGGTTCTCCAGAGCAGTCTGCTGGGGGCGGGCCTCTACCTAAGACTGCACTTGGATTGTACTCTAACCCTGGTTGGTGAAACTAGACTGGGGTAGTTCATAGTTTCCATTTTCTTTATGGAAATCTTCTGTTAAAACGGTATGCACATGTGGACCAAGGGTGGAAAATGCAGATTCCCTGACAGACAGGAAGTACCTCTGGTCCATGAGGGGAAACTCTGTTTTGATGACAGCTCTGCCCAGTACTCGAGTCAGGTCCGAATCAGAAACCCTACAGGGCCGAGCAGGTCTGCCCCGTCATCGCGGCTCCTGCAGAGGGCTGGCTGCTGGGCTCCCCGGGCAGCTCTTGGGTTGCAGCTGAGTCTGCCTGCGCTCCCTGCTAACAGCTTTAGTGAGATGATATCCACATGCCATATAATTCACTCATATTTGCAAGGCCATGCAGCCATCAGTCAATTTTTTAAAACATTTTAATCATCTTCCATGTGCGCCCCCAGCTCCAGGTGACCCCTTTAGTTCTTGTCTGTAGATGTATCTATGTAAACATGCATAGAATAGAATCAAGCAATATGCAGCCTTTTCTGCCCACCTTTATGATTACTAGAATTGATACTGTGATTATAAAATTGGATAATTGATTTTTATTAGTGGTTTATTAATTAT
>NW_022111357.1:43971125-43984137 GCF_000313985.2 Echinops telfairi
ATCCATCTCCCCCGACCATGAGATGCATATGACTGCGCACACCGCCCTGTGATCCGCCTGCATTCTGCATCATTGCATGTGGCTATGTGAGTCTGACGAGGGACCTAGGGACTTGAATTGGACTGGGCTCGGATGTTTTCTTGATGTGTAATTCTTGATATAAAACTCTTAAATACATTGTGTGTGTGAGTGTCAGTGGATTTGTTTCTCTAGTCAGCCCAGTCTAACCCAGCTTGCTTCCAGGGTGTCCTTTTTGTTGAAAAGCATGTGCATTGGGGCGGCCTATGGACAAGAGAGAAGATAGTCTTTATTCTGAATGTAAATGACTAGGGTACTTAAGGAAGACAGCCACGTGCATTTTTTTACCCTAGGACCTGGGGTTCCTCCCCCTTGAGTTCCTTTCCAGAAGTGGGGGCCCTTATGGAATGCCCCCAAGGCTGTCCAATGTCGTCCAACAGTCCCTTTTGTAAATTAAGCTTAGATGGCCACTAAAAGCTCACGGGAAATTATTCTTTTTGATCATTTTATTGGGAGCTCTTGCAGATACGGTAACATTCCATAGTTTAGTCACATCAAGCCGTATTGTACTTATTACCACAATCAGTTTCAAAAAATTCTCTTCCTCCTTGACCTTAATATGCACTCCCCTTTATCTCCACCCCCACAACCCTTGTTATTGTGTATATAATATATTGGCTGTATCTTAACACTAATATATCCATTTACCTCCAGTGGGGTTATACAATTATTGCCATTAGCTCTCCCCTTCCCATACCCTCAGGAAACCGCTACTCCCCTTTTTTGAGGGTGGAGAGTGGGGGATTTTTTGCGAACTAGAAAATTCCCTGTCTCAGGAAGTATTTAACTTCATTTTTAAATGAATAAATACCTGTTTATTCATTTCTATCCTTTATGTCCTGTTTTTAGAGCTTGGGTTAGTTTATACACCCTTCTAGCGCCCTCGTCTGGTATGAAAGGTTCACAAGTGGGTTTAGGGTGGGTGAATGTCTAGCTGCAGCCGTACCTGCCCTCCGTTCTGAAGACAGGGATTAGCGAGGTGAGACCTCCCCCACAGTGCTGTAGGAGTGTACGGGTCTCACGCAAGCCTTGTCCACGCGTTCTTCTCCCGTGGCAGTAGGGCGCGAAAGGCTGAGTCACTCTGCTTCACAGAAATGTTACACGGAGCACGACAAAGCCGCAGCAGTAATCGTCTAAGATGAGTAGCCTATTCTTCATTATCAAAATTGGGACAGACTCAAGGACAGAAGCTGCCAAGGTGACTGCCACCTTGACTAGGGGCAGCTTGTTACCTCCATGGGGGCGGCAGGGAGGCAACTCTGGCTGGGAAAACCGTTGCTCTTTGGTGTTGGGATAGGAGCTCATGTGAGAGCGTCCCTCAACTCCCTGCTCTGTCTCTAGGCCACGTGGTGGCCAGACCACTTTGTTCTGGTTTTTATGGAGACTGCGTGTCTCCATCTGCACGGCTGCAACTTGTAGCCCACAAGTTCTTCCTGGGAGCACTCTGGCCGGGATGACCCAAGGACTCCTGAGGGTCTCCCAGGACCTGGGAGGTCTGAGCCCTCGAGACTGTTGTCATGGAGATCCTAAGATGCAACTTGCTTTTCGCACTCATTCTCGGCTGCGTATTGAAGGGATTCGTAGGCACTGTCTGCACACGTGTCCATTTCTGGGCCAACAACCCCTTAGCATTAATGTCACACGGTGAGGCCACATCAGCAGGGCTCAGTGAGTCTCTCAGTTGTTGACACTCAGGGGTCTTGGCCACTGCTTTTGAGGACAGGTCCCGGTGGCTGCATTCCTGCAGCCCTGACCTCTTATCTGCCCAGCTTGGGCCTCCCAGGCACGACTGCAAGGCTAGGGCCACCAGCAAGGGCAGGGTCACCTCCACGCCTACAGCACCACAGCCCTGTCTGGTGAGAGGGTGGGGACGGGAGGCCCTGGCAGCACACCTCAGTGTTATCTGTGTGGTAGCCTGAACTCACGCCCACCGCTCTTTTTCAGTCAGGGTACTGCGTGTTTGTGTCTCAGCCTCTATTTCTGACGGCTTTCCCAGGTGTCCCCTGGTGAGCAGAGTGGAGTCACCTCTTAGAAGCTAGCCCAGCTCTAGGAGCTGCATCTGCTCAGAGGGAGGTAGAAATTGGGACCAGCACTATGGCTAGGCAAGTGTTGGGACTGGGGTTGTGCCACTGCTAGAAAGGCCTGGAAGTATCTTGAGCAGGGCTTGCCACTGGGCAGCAAGGGACTGCCCCTTCAAAAGAGCTGGGCAGGCCCTCAGGAGCCAGCTGCCAACCCCTGGGCGAGGCCCTTCTGCCAGCTGAACCCTGCTGTTAGGCCAGGCACAGGAGGAGGAGCTTGGGGGCAGCAGGGTCAGTGAGTTCACAGGACTGGCTGGAGGTCGAGTGGGCTGCAGGCAGGGTGGGGAGGAAGGCCCAGGGTCCCTGCTGGAAGAGCCAGGGGACAGAAGTCTTCCACTCAGTGGATGGTGTTGGCTGGTGTCCATGGTCAGTGGACACTGCTTGACACACTGACACAGGCCTCCTGCCCCCATGGAGCCCTGTCCTGGGTTACTTCCCTTCATGTATACCACGACCCTTGTAAAGCGCCCGCCTTCCCGTGCAGCTCCAGGGAGGGGCAGTCACCCACCCAAGCCTCATGTTTTTGCAGAAGCGTTTGGGCCCTGGCTGTGCAGAACGAGCAAGCCTGGCCTGCCCTGAGACAATGCTGACCTCACAGGGCGTTTTGAGACCACAGGAACCTCTGGAGTGAGGCTTCCTTCCAGGAGGCATCCTGAGTACCTCGGGAAGCGCCTTTCTCTGCAGGCCACCTTTGGCAATGGCCCAGGGCTCGGCTAGGGTCCCTGGGTCCTGGTGGGTGGCTTTAGGGCAGAGTAGCACTGCTGCACAGTGGTCGGTGAGCCCAGAATATCCTCTAGGGGACCGATGATCTGGGACTCCGAGGTTGGCGTAGGCAGAGTGGGAGTGAGGATTTGCTGCATGAGGCCATCCTGGCTTTAGCCCCACGGCCACTGAGTTTCTTTGAACTCAGCACTGTTTCTGGGGCTTTCATAAACCTTAAAGGAACAGATAGCCTCCTCTCTCCTGTGGAGTGGCTGATGGGCTTGAACCACTGACCTTGTGGTTAGCAGTCTAATGCATACCTGGCAGCGCCACAAAGGCTTCTGAATGCCTCCCAGAGTACCCAGAACAAGTCTCTCAGGAAGAGCTTCCAAGTCTTGCCGTCCTTGGTCCAGCCCATGTTGGGTGGCAGCCCCCGGAGATCTGTGTTGGAAACAGCAGGAGCTCAGGGTGGGTAAGGTGCTGGGGACAGGAGAAGTGCCTGACAACAACAAGCCATCAAGCTTCTGTCCACTGGTTCGCCCTGCTACCTCAGCCTGGGTTTCTTGATGGTGAGCCCCACACTCCTGGGGGTTGCTTCTCTACCAGGCTGGCCTCCAGTGGTGGCTTCAAAGTCCGGAGCTGGAGTCCTCCTGGCAAAACTGGGCCTGGCGATCTCCCTGCCTGTGGAAAGCCAAGGAGCACCAGTTCTCTAACCCCGAGGGCCACCAGGAAGGGGGTTTGTGGGTGGACACCCATGCACTCGTGGCCTCCCGAGCCCTCCAGGGGACAGCAGCCTCTGGAATGAGTGCCAGGCCCCTCCTCTTACAGACCGTTCCGTTAATGTTTCTGTTTTGTAAAAACTGCATAGTCATGAGCGTCACAGCTTTGCTGACTTCAACAGAGGGCTGCATCTTGGTAAGTCAACTTCTGGTAAAACAGCTCATTTTTCTATAAATCACTTCATAGGCCAGGCTGGGGACAGTTGGGTGTTTTGTTTTTGTTTTTTTAAACCCGTTACCCAAAGAGTTTGGCAGAAGATGACCCAGAGGTAGGGAACTGAGGCTAGCAGTGTGAGCACTGACCCAGGGCTCTTCCCACCTGCATGTGGTCGAGCCAGAATTCCAGAACATTCTCAGCCCAAGTGCTTTCTGCTTTGCTCACCGTTACTCACTGCACAACAGTAACTCAGCTAATTGCTTCATTTTGCTGGGTCAGTGGTGCAGAGGTGTCCAACAAACACTCATACCTTATTTCTCCAAATCTTACTGTGTGCTCGACGCTGAGCCAGCTCTCCCCCTCCTATGATGCTTGAAATGTGGCCTGTTTGTAAGCCATTAAAGGATTTGGTTTTGCAAACTGACATAATTTATCTTTTTCCTCTGGAAAGAAAAGAGGGAAAGAGAAGAAGAGGAAAGCCTAAAACATACTAAAACGCCCCAAGTTAGTATAATGTATGTTATTTGTTTTTATTTTGAGGTTCAGATTTCTAGTCATGGTGCTGGGCCCAGATAGCCAGCAGGAGGTGGTATGACCATTTCAAACAGAGCGATATGTTCCCACTGTTAGGTATTTTCTCTATTTTTATCCAGCTAATCTGTCTGTCAGAAACAGTCCCTTACCCCGCTGCTACACTTTCCTCTAAGATAAACAACCACCGTGTATGGCTCCGCCATCACAAACCAGAATTGACTTGATGGCAGTCAAGTGGGTTGAGATGGTTTCCGCCCAGGCTGTCCCTACGATAAAAAAAATGACTGCTCTTATTATTTCAACATCTAAGTCTTAAACAATATGCCATGCTACTGGTATACTTGTAAAGCATGTCTCGTAAGGGTTTGCTTCAGTTTAATCTTCAAGCAAACAGACAAAAGTTGTCGGTGGAACGGAAAGGCTTTCCCTGCTGGAAAATGGCTCCTCCGTCCTCTCTTCCCAGAGCAAAGTCCCTGCCGCAGAGTGGCCCCGGGCTGGGGGGGCCAGGGAGCATGCCCAGGCTGCTGCACCCAGCAGTGGGTGCCACAATAGACAGTATGCTAATAGATCATCTGTCCAGTCAGGTGCGAGGCTACTCGGTAGAGTTGAGTGCTTCCATAGACAATCCGCAGCCTGTGATTCTATCAGCACACGCACCAGACAGCACACAGTGGATATCCAGCATTCATGTGTGCCGCAATAGACACGCAGGGCAGTCAGCTCCGTGGAGCTGTCTCAGCCCCAGAAGGACCGTGTCTGATGGAGCAGAAGCTTGGGGCAGGGTCTGTATCTCAGGAGCAGATCCGCCCTTTCCTAGAAGCAGTGACCACTCTCTTTGAGACAGGTGCCTCATCATGGCTGGCTGAGCACCAAGCTGCTTGGGCTTCACGGTCTGCATTCTCACACACTTTTTACACCAGTGCTCTCGGGCGTTCACCTCTGAGGAAATGCATTGAGGAAGCATGGCTCCAGCCGGTGACTTCTGGGGGCGTCGGGTGGAGGTTGGCAGAGCAGATCGGTTTTTCCGATTGCCAGTTCATAACAGTATGTCATCGCATCCCACTTCCATGTTCCTTGTCTCCATTCCCCCGTTCCGTGCCCTTCTGGTCACAGAGATCTATCTGACCAGTAAGTCTGGTGGTCTCAGTGACTGAATTCTGTTCCACATTTTTCTCTACCTTCTTAGCATCTCTTTTTGAGCACTTGGTCCTGGTGGCCAGGTACCATCCAGTTCTGACCTGGGCTCACGGTCAGTTGGACTTAGGTTCACACTGCCTACTTACTCTGGTGGACTGTGTCCATGTGCTTGACTTTCCTTCAAACAGTGGCCCCTCTAAAGGAGGGTGTGGAACGTGGTCTTTGTTGCCCCCCGCTCTGGGGGCTTCCATGCGGATTTCCACCATAGCAGGGTGAGTCATGGCCTTCTCCAAACCTGGTAGCCAAGCTCTACCATATGAGAGGCCTTTGGCAAAGCACAAGACTAGATTCTGCCTTCCTCTTGCACCCCGAGTTATTTGGGGAAATTGTTAGCTAGATGAGAGCCTCTGCCCTGGGCCCATGGAATGAAGGATTGCCTGAAACGAGCTTAGGGGTTATTGCTCTGTGCTGTTTCCTGGGAGTTGTTGGGCTGGGCTGGTGCCACCACTCGGGGCGGCTGAGGGCCATCCCTACTGTCACCTCCCCCACACCTGTGGGCCAGTGTCTCCAAGGCCTGGGAAGAAAGGGGCAGGTGTCCCTCCGAGACTGGGGCTGTGGGCGGACCCTCAGCTAGGAACCAGGTCTGGCTCCAGAGAGTGAGTGAGAGGCGAGCCGGCGTGTGCTTTCTACTGCCCAGTTCTTCCTGCGAGAGAGCTTGTGCACAGCATTGGCTTTTGTCAACGTCTTCCCCTTCTGTTGGGACAACATCCCTCCCCAGCCTGACCTGAGCCCCCTGTGGTGAGCAGTACGGTGAAGGGGGCCACTTTGTAGCCTTGTGTGAGCTCAAGAGTGGCCACAGGCTGATGCTTCCCTTCCATACTTCAAGGCAGAGGGGGAGGGGAGCGCCCTGGGAAGCTCTTTTCTACATTAGGCACTAGTACTGCTTCCTTTTAAAGTGGGACGAGTGACTTGTGACTTCCTCTGGTCTCACAAGCTCGGCGTTTGAGTTCCCAGTTATGCTCCAGGGACACTTAGTGCTCTCTCACACTTGTGTGTGTCTGTCAGCATGGGCTCTAGAGCCTTGGGTTAGGGGGTGGCCAGGTGCCCATTAGCTCACAAGGGATTCCCATTGAAGGTCCTCATGGAACAGGGTGGGGAGGCAGGTGGGTGTGTCCCAGACCTGCCCCACTTGAGGTCTTAGCAGCGTGGGAGGTCCCCCATAGTGCCCAGGGAGTCTGCACACACGCACATCGGACCCACCGCCAGGGAGGACCCCCACAGCTTGACACAGGCAGGCTAGAGCCCCTGTGCTCCTGGAAGGGGTGGGTCATGAAGGCATTTTTGGTTTACTCTTTAAAAGGAGCCCTATAAAGACCAGCGGTGACTGGCTTTTAAACCAAGAGAGTGCTGTCCAGCAGGTTAGAAATGAGGGAGCGGTCGGACACTGACATCTCATTCCCCTTTGGTGCTGGCGCTCTAGAGTACCACCTGTCACACCGGGCTGTCCCCCGGGTCACAGGCAACTACAGCACGAGCCAGGGTCTGAGGACTGGTGGGACAGCCCCGTGTGACGAGTCTTAAGCACAGCTATGGCAGCATCTGGAGGGGAACACATGGGGGCCACCCACCCCTCAGCCTTGTTCCAGGATTCTGCCCTGCAGGCACGATGCTGGGGCCAGCACAAGGGGACAGGGCTTTTCGTGAGTGACTCCTCCCCGCTTAGTGGTTTGGTGGCTTCTCGCCTGCAGTGGGGAGCCACGGTGGCAGGGGCACTGAGCACTCTGTGTGAGTGAGCCCCACCGCCTGGCCTGACCTGCGGGGTATGAGTGCCAGAGATGTGCCTATCACACAGTTGAGCTACCCGGGGCCCCGGCCCTGCACAGATCTCGGTCTCAGGAGGCCTGCGGCACTTCTCCCACCTGAAGGAGTCTCGCCTTTCTGTCTTAGAGTGGGGTTTGTTGAAACTGCCATTGGGAGGCCCAGTGGGGGGCGGGGTTAAAAAATGTGAGCCCTTCAAGCCTGGGAGCTGGTGACTCAGGCAGCCTCAGCGTGGGGCCCGTGCCAGCAGAAGGCCCAGCCTGGAGGCCTGTTGTGTGCCAGTAGCACCCTTGGCCCTGCTGTGGCCTGGCCAGATTGTGGCTGGTGGCCGGGTCAGCATTCAGATGAAGGGCCACCTTGTTGTACTCGGCCCGTGTCTGATGAAGCACCGAGAGGAGGCTGCCCTCCTCTGCCTGATGACCACACGGGTAAGTTGAATGAACGGGAAACTCTGTCCTCCGGGTCCTGGGGCAGCTACCCATGGGTGATGTTCTGAAGGACCTGCAGGGTGGCCATGAGTCCTGCCCCCCATGGTGGGCTATGGTGAAGGACCAAGGGCTACAAGGTGGTGCATCTGATCTATATCGCTAGAAGAGAAACTCGGGCCAGCCTGACGAGTAGGGCAGCTCCAGTCCCCCTGAGAGTCAGCAGCCCTACACTGTGGCCCCACCTTCCAGCAAGATTGTAGCTCCAGGTAGGGGCCCTGCTTCAGAGGCAGGCAGTACCCGAAGTCAGGTTTGTCGGGAGCTCAGTGGGTTCTATTTGGGGCGGCCTCCTTGCTCTTCCCTGCATGAGTGGTAAAGGCCCTGGGAGCAGAGGTGGGGGTGGCATTGATGACTCAGCCCTGGGTGACTTGGTTCCCTGGGAGCAGGATGTGGTAGTTGGACCCGAGAGGGTTCGATGGGGTCAATAGGGGCCCTTTCTGCAACTGCAGGTTGTGAAAACCTTCCTTTGCTTGGTGGCTCTGGGGGAGACGGGTGTGTCCTTGATAGGATCATTCCCTGGGTTGAGCGTCAGTCTCCTGCAATCTTCCCTAATACTAGGCTTGTGGGACGGGTTATTGAAGCGTTTTGATTTTCTCCACAAAAACTGCAGGACAGTTTACATTGACCTCCACCATTTGTGCTGACTTTCACCCATTTAACCAGAGGAACCGATCCAAGGTGAAAACGGCACTTCCGTTCATTTTGACACATGCCCGTAGGGATGAAAAATGTCCGCACACCTAGTGTTACGGGAGCCACCTCTGTTTTCTTGTCCCGGTGCTATCCATAGAGCCCCACGGGGGCTGTCCGCAGCCTGGCTTCTACCTCCCATGACCCCAGGCCTGTTCCCCCTCTACTGACCATACAACAGGCTTGTGCTCAGAACTGAAGTCTGGGTGGGAGGGAGGAGGCCCCATTGGACACTTGGTCCACCTGGGTCTCAGTACTTGGAGATCACTGCCCTCGCGCTGAGATGGTGTGGGCATGGCAATGTGCCCCTCCCCTCCCTCAGGCATGCTTGCCACTTGCTCCGCCCGTATTTGAGGACCCTGGCTCATGGTTGCCCTGTCCTTGGCAGCACCTGGACATCAGCCCTATTGTGAAACATTCCTCGCAGTTCCTCTGCTCCCTGACCTTCCCACCCCACTGGGCTGACATGGGAGCGAAGGGTGTGACTGCATTCCTATTGCGTTCAGACACCAGGCCCAGCACAGTCCCTTGGGATTTCTAGATCTTGTCCCTGGTGCTTGGCCTACATCCTGCGTATCTCAGGGGGATTGCCCAGGAAATAGCTCCAAAGAGCCATTAACCCAACCCAACCCACTGCCGTTGAGTGAATTCTGAATGAGAGCGCCCCCCTACAGGATGGCGTGGACCTGCTGCACAGGGTGTCCAAGGCTGTCCATCTCTGGAGACAGGCTGCCTTCACTTTCTCCCTTGGATCAGCTGGTGGATTCAAACCACCAACCCCTCGGTTGTTAGCAGCCCAACGCTTAACCAACTGTGCCACCACACCAAAACCAAACTCAGTGCCATTGACTCAATTGAGACTCACAGCGGTCCTCTAGGGGACAGGGTAGGACTGCCCTGGTGAGTTTCTGAAGCCAATTCTTTGTGGGAGAGTGGAAAGCCCCATCCTTCCCGCAGAGTAGCTGGTGGTTTCGAGCTGCTGACCTTGTGGTGAGAAGCCCTGTTTGTGAGCACTGTGCTACAGGGCTCCTTAAAGGGGCCTTCCTCCTTCCTAAAGACAGGCAATATACCCGTCTTTGCTTGCTAAATTATACTCTCCTTATTCCTGCGACTTTGCGGTGTGTCTCATGATCACAAAGACCTATAGGTGGAGGAAGGGAGCTGAGCCTTGGGAGGAGGTTCGGGCACTCATTCAGGCCTTGGTGAGGAGCTGGCCCTTCCACCACCCAGCCACTGCAGGAAGAGGTCTTGCCTCCCGGCTGGCCAGGTCTCCCAAAGGCTGGTACGGGAAGATGGTGAGGAAGAGAGGTGGATGAGGGGCAGAGCACACTTTGTCTGTAAATCCAAAGCTGCTTTCAGATAGTCCATTAAAGGCACAAATGACAGGTGACCGTCATCCCCCTTGGTGCTTTGGGCCCTTGTCACTCATCAGTCACTAGGCTGCTTCAGGGTGGCTCCACGCTGGCCTGACTAACAGCGTTGAAAGTGAAGTCTGAATCTAGTAGAGAAGAGACCCAGCATGTCCCACGGGGGGTCGGGCAAGCTGCAGCAAGAGGAGGGAATGGACAGCCTGGGTTCTGGTGACCAAGCTCTCTGCCCTGCCCCACGATAGGGTGCAGTCAGGTGGTATTGACACGGGTTCACCAGCATCATGCTGGCTGGCTGGCCCTGGACCCTGATTCTTGAGGCCCTCGGGCTTAGGTGGGGGCTGTGGCCCTACCTTGCAGGACTCTGCCAGCTCATGACTCCTTGGGTTCAAGGCAGATGGTGGGGCTTCGTGTGAGAGCCAAGCCGGGTGTCAGCACCTTCCCTCCAGCCAGCCGAGCCCCTCCAGCCTGGACACCTGCCTGGAGAACCAGTGGGTAGAGGCTCACTGGTTTGGCCCAGTCCTGTCCCTCACAACAATTTAGAAATTACTTGAAACCATAAGAATATTTTTACAAACAAATGAAATCGTCATCTGAATAATATCCTTGAAATGAAACTGATAGTTTTATTTGCATTTTCCTTCAGAGCCACATGTACATACCGAAAGAGCAGCTGCACGTGGCCCTTGAGCTGCAGTGTGCTGACCTCTGGTTTAGGCTGTAACTCAGCCGAGATGGGAGTGGGGTGGGGGGATATGCACTCTGTCTTCACCGGGCACGTCTCTGCATCCTGGAGGTGGGGTGGGGTGCGGTGCTGTGCAGCAAGGCAAGGTGGCAGCTCAGGCTGTGATGGGCTTCACCCAGCCCCAGTGACCTGGCAGGTGGGCGGCTAGGCCTGTGCTCAGGAGGTGAGACCCAAAACTCCCTGTCTAGTTCCTTGACGCTCATGCTCAGCTACACACAGAACGGCATCTTGCACATGTTGGACAGGAACAAGAGAATCAAGCCCCGGCCAGAAAGATTCCAGAACTGCAAAGACCTGTTTGATCTGATCCTGACCTGCGAGGAGCGTGTCTACGACCAGGTGGTGGAAGGTAGGCAGAGGGTGCTGTGTCGAGCAGGAGCTGGCCGGGGTCTTGGCTTGAGCCTGGATGCTGGTTGGGTCCCCAAAGGCCAGCTCCCATGCCAGGAACAAATGAGGCTTCCCCATCAGGCTCAGCCTCTGTGACTCTGTCCCATCAGATCTGAATTCCCGGGAGCAGGAGACCTGCCAGCCAGTGCATGTCATCAACGTGGACATCCAGGATAACCACGAGGAGGCCACGCTGGGGGCCTTTCTCATCTGTGAGCTGTGCCAGTGTGTGAGTACCAGGGACCCACCCGGATGCGGCTGTCCGAGTGAGGCTGGGGGTGCTCACCTTGTTCACGTGCTAGTCTTGTGGTCACCGGGGTTTCTCCCCCGCTGGGTGTCAGCCTCACTGCCCTCCCGGCTCGCTGCTCACTCCATGAAGTGGGATAGTCCTAGAGAGGATGTGACAGTGCCAAGCCCAGGCCCCCTCCATGCTGGCCTCTTGCCTGTGGGCATATCTCACTCCCACCGCCGCTCCACGCCAGGCTCCCTGGGACGGGAGCTGAGTGCCCCACACTCACCGGGCTCTGCTCTCTGCAGATCCAGCACACGGAGGACATGGAGAATGAGATCGACGAGCTGCTGCAGGAGTTTGAGGAGAAGAGCGGCCGGGCCTTCCTGCACACGGTCTGCTTCTACTGACCCCGCTGCGCCCTCTGCACACCACCTGCTTCCCCCGCCTCGGTGCCTCCTCTGTGAATACCATCCTCCCGATTTTGTTTTCACTTTAGGTTATTCTGCCGGCGGGTGGTGGTCTTACCAAATAAATTGTACATACGAAATGAGAAATATGCATAGATGCCATATTAAAAACAATCACGCTTCTGTGTCCCACTTGAACCTGTTCCGAGTGGGACGTTGATTATACAGACTCCTTCCCGGGCTCTTCTCTCGCTCCCTGACTTGTATGTGTGTCCAGTCATGCGAGCCTGCCTTCTTCTCCCTCCCTCTCACTGGCTGGACTGTACAAACCCCCAATAAAGCAATGGACTGTGTTCTCACAAAGACCTGGAATCAGCCGGTAACTACACTGCCAGCCTTTCTCTTCTGCCCCAGGCCAGGGGCCTGGCCTTGCTGACTGGGTCTCTGGGCACCTTCAGAGCAGGGGGACGGGTGAGTGAGTGGACACACACTGCTCCCAGGTATGAGTAACACTTGAACCTGGCAGCCAGAGTGAGGGGGAGCATTGTGGTCTCTGCATGATCTGTCTCCCCTCCCCCTAGGGTCTTCTAGCCCAGCCTGACCTGGGACCCCATGGAGCCAGGACTGCAGGCTACATATGCCCCCAAATGCCAGCAGGAAACTGACTTGTACTAGTTAAGGCCACTGGGCACAGTAGCTGGACATGGCTGAATGCCTCTGGGGTCAGTGGTCCACCAGAATGCGCCCCTCAGTTTCCTGTGACAGGAAAGCTGTAGCAGTAACAGGTGGGGTGTCCATGGAGGGCTGAACAGGGTCCCTGGGTGCAAGCACATGCGGGTGTCCACTGCGCTATCCCCGAGCTAGGCCTTTCAGCCTCACCAAGGTTTGGGGTGGGAAGATTTAAACACAACTGCTCCCCAGGCCCCATCAGAGCACTCCTGAACATCTTGGAGGGAGGAGGCCTGGCACCTCTTCCTACCTGCCTTTCAGAACTTTGCTGACACCAGCTACCCCCCAAGCCCACTTACCTTCCCTCCCTCTGGGGCCCTGTGACCAAGGTTTGGGCTTGGCATCTCAGGTGACCTCCAAGCTGCCAGGAGGGTCCTTCAGCTGAGCCAGTTAGGTTGGAGAGTGCTTCCTTCCTGGGGCACCTCCAGGGAGTGCTCCCCCTGCTCAAGATGACCCAACTGGCTGCCCAGGGGTCCCGGGAACTGACTAAGCTAACTAGGTTAGTCAGACCAAATAGGGACGGTACCTGGAACTGATGTCCCTGAAGGGGGGTTCTGGCCCCCACGATGGGGTGGAAATCGAGAATGAGGTCTGAAGCGAGCCGCTTGCGCTGCGACCCCTTCTCAGTCCCTGTCCCCGTCCCCGGGCAGGCGCGGGCGCGTAGTCCTCCCGGGAGGTGATGGGAGG
>NW_022111357.1:43985010-43988136 GCF_000313985.2 Echinops telfairi
AAGGGACGAGCCAGGTCGCCCCGGTCAGCAGGGGGACCAGGGCCCACAGCTGAGCGGCCAAGCTGGGGCCTACCCTCTCAGGTAGCATCTGCCTGTGTGGTAACGGGTTCTCAACAACTAAACTAGAGCATGGTGGGACCCCGGGACACAGCGCCAAGCAGGCCAAGGCGGAGTTCCCAGGTGGAGCAGCCCCCAGCGCCGTTAGCGAAAGGGCCGCCTGGCGGGCGATGGGCCCCACTGGCCCGGCCTCCTGGCCCGGCCTGGTGGCGGGGCCTGCGCACAGGCAGTGCACGCTACCCGCACGCCTCGCGTCTCCCGCGGCCCTGTGCACTCGGACTTCTGTGAGCCCAGGTGCTGGGAAGTGCAGAAGGTCAAGGGGGGGAGGGCCAGACCACCCCTCATTGTACCAAGGCGGAAACTGAGGCAGGGATGGCGCTTGCTCAAGGTCACTGGAAATTGCGGGGAGGCCGGATCCTCTTCTTGTGTGGTAACGGGTTCTCTTGGCCATGCATGTTTGTACGTCTGTGTACGAAATAAACATCTTCTCACCAGACGCGCATGTGTGTACCGTCTGTGCATATACATGTGCGTCCACACAGCGCACGCGCACGCAGGCTGCACACCCACAGTTCTTCACAGTGACCACTCCGCTCCCCCTGACACGTAGGAAGAGGGACAGAGCCCTCAGAGGACAGAGACCCGCCCAAGGTCAGTCACACAGCCCCTGGGGGTGAGAGCCACAAACCCGCTGAGCAGCAGGGATGAGGACAGTGCCTGCCTGCACAGTGTGCTACACACAGAGAACAGGTGTGTCCATACGAGACACCAGTCCGGAAACTAGTGCAGAGGGGGTGCTGGGCAAGTTCCCCAACCCCAAGAGAAAGTAGCGAGGTGACCACATGCTCACCGGGCCCAGGGCCAGCTGGGCACACAGCTCGCACAACATGGCCGGCAGTGACAGGACACCAGGGTGTCAGCTCCACGGCCTCCAGAGGCCATGCCTGGAATAGGACGCCAATTGGGGTGACCTCCAGTGCTCCCTGGAGGTGCTCTGTGTGCGAGGCGCCCAGCCCAGGCTCAGCTCTATGGACACACGCAGCATACGCCCCGACACATGTGTGGAATCTCCTTTGTCATGTGATGAGCCAGACCCTGCCCATGAACACATGCCCACACACATCCCAGCAGGGCCTGCCCCTGCACACAGTGTATTCTTAGAGGGTGCTACCCTGGCATGTGTCCATGCACAACCGCAGTACTCAGGGTACACTTGGGGTTCCTGGAGAGCAGATGCCTAAGCAGGGCGCAAACACAGGCAAGGGTGTGCGTGTGTGCAGATTAAGGTCTGTGCACGCAGAAACCTTGGAGCGCTGCCCCATGAGGCCAGCTGGAGTTACGGTCCTGAGCGCGTGTGTGTACATGTATATGCTTTGTGCACATCTCTACATACAGATCATGTCAATTCCGTGTTCAAAGAACTATTGTATATTGATCACATATATGTGTATGCAAAGTACATGTATATAGCGCAATATACAGCAGCGCGTGTATCCCAGCATCGCCACACTTCAGCCACGTGACAGGATGTGTGCTTGTGTGCGCGCACGCATGATAGAAGTTTGTTCAGGGGGGTTCCATGGAGACACCGTGCACACCCAGTGTCACAGTGGACTCCATCCGTGTGTAGACACACTGTGTGCTGAGTGTATATATGTGTGCGTTTGAATGTGTGTGAAGTTGGCACAAGGACACGTGTGCAAAGCAATGCTACAAAGTCCATATGTGAACAGGCAGTACTCGCAAGTGTGAACACATGCATGTGGCCAGGGCTGAGTGGCGACCGTCGCTGCATCCACACAAACTCCCTGTGCCCACATGTGGCACAGACAACACTCGTGGCCACAGCGTGTGCGTGTGCGTATTGCATGGAGAGCCTGTGCATGTGGCAGGCACGTGTAGGAAGTGCCCGGCCCCTGATAGGCAGGAGCAGCATGAATGGTACAGGCTGACTCCGTGTATGTCCATGGCCCAGATGTGTGTGTGGGAAGCACAATGCCGCCCGTGCCGGAGCAGACTCATCCTGCATCCCTCTGAGATCGGAGCCCCTTTGGACGGGTCTGTTGGAGAGGGGCAGGGGTGGGGTCAGCTGCAGGTGCTGGCTGTGGTAAGGGTTGGGGTCCTGACCTCCAGTTCCCTGAAGGTCCTGGACCATGGTGGGTGGCCTCACTGCCCTTGCAGGGCGAGGGGATGGGTTCTGATTGTTTTCAGTGTCTCCATTTTCATGTTGCCCAGCCGGGTGTGTTGGGCAGGATGTGGGAACCCAGGAAGGCCTTCCAGGGGACTGGGCAGTGAAGGCCAGGAGGCAGGAAAGGATGATGACACTAGATTGCTGGCTGCCAGCCCCTGCCACGGACTCGATGCTGAAGAGCTAACAGGACCCACCCCCTGTGCAGTGTCAGTAGTTGCCCACCAGTTACTAAGCACTGGCGACCTGCTGACCAATTAGTGGTCAGGTGAGCATGGCTGCCGGAGCCACACTGACAGCCCGTATCAGTTCCCCCATCAGGCTAGCGGGCCAGGCCCTTGTTCAGGGGCAGTCGTGGCTGATGCCTACCTGCCTGGCCCCCACCCTCCCAGGTGTGCTCGGCTGTTGGCTTCCCAGGCCCCTGGCAAGAATAGCAGGCCAGGGGTCAGTGGGCTCATTTTCGTCTTGGGACTCTGTACCCCTGAGCATCTGGGCCCAAAGCTGCCCCATGACTGCTGGACTTGACTTGGGGTTTGGAGACCCCTTGCTTTCCCAGGGAGGGCGTTCCTACATGGCCCCCAAAGATGCTGCAAACAGGCCCCAGGGTGAGGAAGGCCTTAGACAGAGGCATCTTGGGCTCACTGGAGGGAGTGAAGCTTGGCGGGGGAAGGCCAGCCCCACAGGAGGGTCTTGCTTGAGGCCAGCGTGGAACAGCCATTAATTAAGGGAAGATTCTAGAGAAGCAGGCTTGGGAGGGAGGAACTATTTTTAGGAATGAGTTGGAGTTGTCTGTGAGCCCCCACATGGAGTCGGCCGTGGAGCTCAGGCAGAGGCGGATGTGGGGGTGGGGGCCTGGGTGGATGGGGTGCTGTGTGGATGGG
>NW_022111357.1:43988236-43991552 GCF_000313985.2 Echinops telfairi
ATGATGATGACACTAGATTGCTGGCTGCCAGCCCCTGCCACGGACTCGATGCTGAAGAGCTAACAGGACCCACCCCCTGTGCAGTGTCAGTAGTTGCCCACCAGTTACTAAGCACTGGCGACCTGCTGACCAATTAGTGGTCAGGTGAGCATGGCTGCCGGAGCCACACTGACAGCCCGTATCAGTTCCCCCATCAGGCTAGCGGGCCAGGCCCTTGTTCAGGGGCAGTCGTGGCTGATGCCTACCTGCCTGGCCCCCACCCTCCCAGGTGTGCTCGGCTGTTGGCTTCCCAGGCCCCTGGCAAGAATAGCAGGCCAGGGGTCAGTGGGCTCATTTTCGTCTTGGGACTCTGTACCCCTGAGCATCTGGGCCCAAAGCTGCCCCATGACTGCTGGACTTGACTTGGGGTTTGGAGACCCCTTGCTTTCCCAGGGAGGGCGTTCCTACATGGCCCCCAAAGATGCTGCAAACAGGCCCCAGGGTGAGGAAGGCCTTAGACAGAGGCATCTTGGGCTCACTGGAGGGAGTGAAGCTTGGCGGGGGAAGGCCAGCCCCACAGGAGGGTCTTGCTTGAGGCCAGCGTGGAACAGCCATTAATTAAGGGAAGATTCTAGAGAAGCAGGCTTGGGAGGGAGGAACTATTTTTAGGAATGAGTTGGAGTTGTCTGTGAGCCCCCACATGGAGTCGGCCGTGGAGCTCAGGCAGAGGCGGATGTGGGGGTGGGGGCCTGGGTGGATGGGGTGCTGTGTGGATGGGTAAGGGACAGAGTGAGGCGAGAAGACTGCCCAGGTGGGAAGAGGCCAGAGGAGAGGGCAGGTGGCCAGGTCAACAGTGCAGGGAATGCGAACACCTCGGGTGCCAGGCGCATGGGTGCATGGGTCATGCCCAGGCCAGCCCCCACATGTGGGCTGGAGGTGGAGGGTCCAGAGGGCTTCCTGGAGGAGATGGCATCTAGCCAGGACTGAACAGGAGCGGCCCAGCGTGGGGCACTCGGAGCCTGTGGGGAGCTAGGGTTAGGAAGGCAGCCATTGGAGTTGTCCAGGTCAGCAGATGGTCAAGGCCGAGCCTGCCTTCAGGAGGCAAAGCAGCAAAGAAAGGGACGAGCCAGGTCGCCCCGGTCAGCAGGGGGACCAGGGCCCACAGCTGAGCGGCCAAGCTGGGGCCTACCCTCTCAGGTAGCATCTGCCTGCCCCCAGGCCGTTGCCCACCAACTAAACTTGGGCATGGTGGGGCCCCGGGACACAGCGCCAAGCAGGCCAAGGCGGAGGGTTCCCACCCACAGCGGACATGGCCTCTCGGGAGCTGGCGGGGGCGGGAGAGGTGCCAGCCCACCTGCCGCCCCCAGGCACCACGTGCACTACGTGATCCCGTACGATGGGGACCAGTCGGTGGTGGACGCCACGGAGAACTACTTTGTGACGGACAATGTGACCAAGCAGGAGATCGACCTCATGCTGGGGCTGCTGCTCGGCTTTTGCATCAGCTGGTTCCTCGTGTGGGTGGACGGTGTTTTGCACTGCGCCGTGCGTGCCTGGAGGGCCGGCCGGCGCTATGGTAAGTGCCGGTGCCCATTCCCCATCACCGGCTCGGCCCCTGCCCAGGCCTGTGCTGCCAGCCAGCCTGCGGCTGCCCTTCCTTCCCACCGCCCCCTGACGATCTCAGCCTGGTCCACTGTTGGCTATGCCAGCCCCCGTTTGATGGCTACCCAGCTGCCTCTACGGCTCACACAGCCACCCACCTCTTTATCCCCGCCCAGCCTCCCCGTCCCATACACCCCATCCTGCTTGGCCACCAAGCCACCGCAACCCCTGGCCTGATGGAGCCCTGTCCCCACAGATGGCTCGTGGACCTGGCTGCCCAAGTTTTGCAGCCTGCGGGAGCTGGGCCGGCGGCCACACAGGCCCTTTGAAGAGGCTACAGGGAACATGGTGCACGTGAAGCAGAAACTGTATCACAACGGCCACCCCAGCCCACGGCACCTCTGAGCCACCCGCAGGACTTGCCGCTGGCCACTGTACAGATGTAACAGGGACCTTTGCGGCGCCGTGGCCCTGCAGGACTGGACAGTGGCCGGAGGCCACGGTGGCGTCAGGCAGCTGAGCCTGGGGGCTGGGCGTCTCCAGCAGCAGGTGCTGAGCCCTTTCTTTTTATAAAGGGGGTGTAGGGTGAGAGCCAGTGGGGAAGGGCGCTGGGTTGGGAGGCAGAGTCCCAGCATCCCAGCAGGGTGGATGCCAGAGCAGACCAGGGCACTGGGAGGTCATGCAGCTCTGCCCCAAAGGTGCTGGGGGTTGGGGGGCGGGTCCTGAGTGGGAGGGTAGGGTGAACCTGGCTGGTCATCTGGGCTAATGGTCAGAGCCACCTGCCTGGGATCTTATTTGCACCTGGTCTGGGATTATGTGTCATATAAAACCAGCCGGTGTTTCCTGTGCATCGTGTCAGTCTGTCCAGCTTGGGTCTGTTGTCTGTCTGCAAGCTCAGGGCCAGGATGCAGAGACGAGCCCCTCAAGGGAGGGTCTGGCAGGCTGGCACCTGCACCGTCTGCACACGGGAGCATGTGCATGGGGCGTGTGTGTGTCCCCAAGCAAGGGAGTTGGGGGCCCTTGGGGTGGGCCACTTCCAGCCCAGCAGCAATAAGGCCTGAGCCCACCTATTGCACGAGCAGCCCTCCTACCCAGGGCCCATGGGGGGGAGGGGGCGCCTCACTGTGATGTCTACTCTGGCCAAGGTCAGTAAAGTATCCAGAAAGCTCCAGCCTTGGACTCTTCTTTCACCTCTGACCCGGTTGGGCAAAGAGGTCTTATGGACACAAGACCCCCACACCAGCCTGCCCACCCACCAGCTCGCCCACGGATGCAGATGCGCAAACTGTGGTTCAGAGTTTTTATTAGATGCTGGAGGGACAGGCCTCCAACTCCAGTCCCAGGAGGGTGGCTCCCTGCCCCAGCTGGCAGCTTCTGGGCCATGGCCACACAAAGCCTGCAGGGCAAGGACCAGCACCAAGAGAGCCAGCGGCACCACTGCTGCCCATCCTGGGCTGCTGGGCCAGGGGCACCTGCTGACCAAAGCCAGGCCTCCCCTCTCCACAGGGCCGCCTGGGTGTCTGGAGATGCGCCCCCCCCCCCCCCAGATCTCTGTAAGGATCCTGGGTGTCATACCTCCACGCCCCACTGGGCAGGGCTGTTGAGGGTGGGGATGGGGTGCTGGCATGGAGGGTCAGACTCCCAGGAGGGCTGGGAGGCCTGTCTGGAGGGTCCCCCTTCTCCCAATCCTGAGAGAAGGTATGCCGCAGGCCAGCACCGTGCTCTGGCTGCCCCA
>NW_022111357.1:43992148-43994133 GCF_000313985.2 Echinops telfairi
GCCCACGGTGGGAGGAGCCACAGGGCCCCTCTGGAGGTGGGGCTGCCCCTGCACCCAGATTATTGGCTAGAGGCCCAAGGAGGCGGCCTGTGTCAGGTGAAGCCAAGCCCCCTCCTCCCAGCCCCGCCCCCAGGCTGTACGGGAGGGGGAAGCAAGTTCTCCTCTGGCCCTCTGTGGGTGCTCAGGTCTTCCTTCACACACGGACTGGCAGTCCAGGCCGAGGGCCCAGCAGCTTCTGAGGGTGGGGTCACAGCAGACTGGGCTGGGGAGGTCTCTTGCGTGGAGGGCATACCCCAAAACCACACAAAAATTGCAAGCTTGTCTAAAACGTGGTGGCAAACCCTCAGACCGGAGGCTCTGACCAGCAGGCTGACGCAGGGGTCCCTGCATGGCCACCAAATGGCCTCTGAACCAACATGAGACCCAGCCCTGGGTGGGAGGTAGCCTGAGCAACCAAGCTGGCTCAGTTCTGTGTCCCTCAGGCCAGACAGAGAAAACTTGACAGGCGGCCGGGACCAGTTTCAGACAGGTCAGGGTGGGAAGGCAGTGCCTTAGAGCCCCTCTGTGAGGCTTATCTCGGGACAAGTGCCAACCAAGGCCAGGGGAAGCCCATGGGCATGACCCATGGGAGCATGCCTGCAGGCAGGCTCAGAGACCTGGCAGCGAGGGGCCACGGCCCTGGGGTCTCAACAGGGCCTCTCTGCCTGTACACCTCCGGCTCCACCTCTCAGGCACACACGAGGGTGCCACCTTTGTCAGGTGGGCAATGGGATGACTCCATTCAGTGGGGCCGGGGCAGGGATGGAATGGAGACTTGGGGCTGTTTGTCACACCAGCGAACCCCAGGCCATCCTGACTAAGCCTCCTGTGTGCTGAGGTGAGGGGGAGTTTGCACGCATTAATCAAACACTCAGTCACTTCAAGCCTGGGCAGCTGCTACTGGGGAGACACCAGAAGGAAAGACTGGGTGTGGGGAGACTATACCACTCTCACCCATTGGGCCCTGAATGACTCATCCAGGAGCCCCAGCTGACCCCTTGAAGACCACAGGGTGGGCTCTCCAGCCCTGGACACCAGGGCATGGCCCACCTGGAGAGGACCTCAGCCGAGAGGAGCAGACTGGCTGCTGCTGCTCCCCCGCCAGGCAGGCCTGTGGACACGGGACACCCGTCCCTGACCACCCTCCCACTGGACCAGAGCTGGCTCTTCCCTGGTTTCAGTTGTGTCCTGAGTCCCCCACCCCGCCTGCCCTGGGACGTCTGATGTGAGGCCACTATAACCGTGCTGCTGAGAACCCCCTGCTTCCCCAACAGCCCCACTGGATATGGCAGGACCTGTGAAGGTTGAATGTCAACAGCTGTCCCCAGGTGCCCCTGGTGGACTTCTGTCTGTGTCTACGTGCAGCTGCCAGGTAGACATCCTTGCCTAAGCCAGGACAGAAACCTTTCCCTAAGACCCCCATGCTCAACTGTGGGGGGCTCCGGGCCAGCAGCCCACCTCATCAAACCGGCCGGCCCCCCTCACCTGCCAGGCCACGGCGAGCTGGGCGATCTCCCGGCCAGACATGCCCTCTGTCAGCTGAGCGATCTCCGAGCACTTCTTCCCGTAGTCAAACTGGGCCAGCTTCAGCCGCCTGGAAAGGGAGGGCCCCAGGTTGGCTGCGGGTGACACGGGAACGCTGATGGTCCCTGAGGCCAGCCAGGGGACCCTCCAGGCCACAGCATGCTCCCCTGAGTGGAGCACCCAGCAGCCAGCTCCACAGAGTCCGCAGCCCCTGGTGAGGGCCAGGTAAGACAAAGAGGTGGCAAGTGATGTCTCGGGCTGTGCCCCGAGAGTGGGCCCAGAGCGCCACTGCTGGTGCCCACAGAACTAGGGCTCCTTGACGCTGGGCATGCCGCAGCAGGAATATTGGCCTGGCACCACCTCCACCCCAGAACCTTCCATTCTGCTTGGAAATGCTACAAACCAGCAGGAAACTGAGCAGA
>NW_022111357.1:43994367-43996067 GCF_000313985.2 Echinops telfairi
TGCAGAGTGCCCGACTGGCAGGGCAAGGCCGCGTCCAGATGGGGCTGAGAGGAGCGGAGAGGCCTGCCCTGCAATGAAGACATGCCCACGTGCCACCTGACCCTCGTGTCAAATGGCCACTCGCCACCACTCCCCTAGTGAACCCACAGCCCTGCCGCTGCGACACATGAAGGCAGCCGGCAGAGGAGGGAGTGGCTGGCTGGTGTCAGAGACGGTCAAAAAGGCTGGCAGGGGGAGGTGTGTGTGGCCAGGGCCCCACAGTCAGCTTTGAGCCCAGACTCTGTCCTCCCCTTGGGAAGCTGGCTCAAGAGGCGCGATGCCACGGCCCCGTGTTTACAGACCACGAGCAACAAAACCATGCCTGTCGGCAAACAGGAAAGCCACAAAGATGCTGGAACTGCCCTGAGAGCACCTGGAATCTAAGACGAGACGCACCCCCCAAAGTCTCGAGGTGAGTTCATAAGGCTCCCTCCAGGCCTCTCTCCAGGGAGTCACACGGACCCCGCGATTCCAAAGCTCCGACAGGAACCTTACTGAGGAGACCGGGAGTCCGTGTTCGCGGGGGAGGGTGAGCATGCCACCCCCACCCACCCAGAGACTGAAGCTGGTCTATGTTGTGCTGTGTGTGGTCCCGACAACAACGAAACAGACAAATAAAGGCCCTCCTCCAGCCCCTCAAAAGGGCTCCCAGGAGTGGCTGCCGGGCCCCCAGTCAGAGCTGCGGAAGCCGGGAAGGGGAGGCATCTCTGAAGTCCAGTGGAGATGTGCAGGGCACTGACCTCTAGGGGATAGACGCAGACATCTGGGAATGCAGCCAACCTTCTCAGAGGCTTGTGGGGGAACGTTCTAATCTGGGGGGGAGCAATCGAGATGTTTGCACAAAACAAAGTTCAGGAGGCACCTGCCCCGCAGTACCCGCACGCGGGGCAGGTATCAGACCCACTGGGTCTTGAGCAGGGGAACCTGGGGAGAGGGAAGGGAGGTGACAGGGCCCCTAAGCCTAGGCGCAGAGACACAACTGCGTAGGAGCACCTGGATGCAAGGGCTGTGGGAGGTGGTTGGGGGACAGGGCCGGACTCACTGCTTGCCCTCGGTGGCCGGCTTGAGCACGTGCTTGTCGAAGTACAGCCTCACCAGGCGCTCGCGCTCCGCCCGCTGGGGCAGGGCAAAGTTCACCATCTCGTCGATGCGGTCGTTGATGGCCCAGTCGAACTGCTCGGGCTGGTTGCTGGCCAGGACCAGCATGAACCTGGGGGGCGAGCAGAGAAGCGGCTGGGGGCGGGCGTCCCCCAGGGCTGCAGCTGCCCCACGCGGACCAGTGCGGGGGCCCGCCCAGAGGCCTTGAAGGCCAGGAGAGCAGGGGTGGTGGAGGGAGGCCGACCGAGGCCTCTCAAGCCTCCGTGCCAGGCCCAGCCTCAGCGTGGCCCTCTCCCTGCGGCGCGGGGCAGCAGTGGGGCCCTTACTTGCTGCTGTGCTGCCCAGTCCTGTGCAGGAACGCGTTCAGGGTGGCCCTCAGGTCCTCGCTGATCTTCTCCTGCGGTGACAACACCCCCATGTTAGTCGGGGGGCTGAGAAGCGCAGCGTGCACGGGGGAGTGTACATGTACACACACACACACACACGCATGGGGGAGTGTACATGTACACACGCACGCACACACGCACGGGGGAGTGTACATGTACACACGCACGCACGCACGC
>NW_022111357.1:43997101-43998333 GCF_000313985.2 Echinops telfairi
CCTCTAGGGGATAGACGCAGACATCTGGGAATGCAGCCAACCTTCTCAGAGGCTTGTGGGGGAACGTTCTAATCTGGGGGGGTGGCAGGCCAATGCTTTTTAGGCAGGAAATCAATGTCTTCCACGCATGCTCATGTCCGTACACACCTATCCCAGTGCAAACACACACACATACACAGGAAGGGTGGGCCCACCTGCACCCTCCCACCCCACTTCTGGTACTGAAATCACCCAGAGGCCCTCCGGCCTCTTCCTGCATGGGTGGGTGACTGATCACCCACATCACGTAACTGCCATTCAGGGGTCCCACAGCTGACAGCCATCCCTGACCGGGGTCATCAGATGACACCAGGGAGGACCCTGGCTGCTACTGCCCGGCTTCTAAGACCGCAAGGTCCCCAGTGGATCCGCGGGACATCAGTGACCCGCACCTCTGGGGAGAGTGGTGGCTGTCCACCAGAGGGCCTCCCTGCTCACTGTGCCTAGGAGTCAGGGGGTCAGAAGCGACAGCTTACCCTCGCCGGCTGGTGCTGGCCCAGTCAAAGACCTTGTGCATGGCAGTCACGCCCTCCCGGCCCATGGGCGCCACGTCGCCGCCTGTCATGATGGCGTAGTCCATGCCCGAGTGCAGGGCCAATTTCTGTGTTGGGGGTGGGGTGGGGCAGGCACATGAGACACCATCTGCTCCAACAACGCTTCAAAAGACCCCCACCCTCGCCCGAGCTCGGAAACCACCTCCTGTCTGCTCTACCCCCGGAAGAGCAACACTGCTGCCACCCCGGGTCCCGGGCAGAGTTCCAGAACACAGCCGGTGGGCTTTGGTGGGCCCCTGGGGGACAAGCCCTGTCTTGGCGTGCACCTCACCTTGGCAAACAGCGTCTTGCCGGTGCCCGGGGGCCCGTACATCAGCACGTTCCTGTACAAGCTGCCGTTCTTCTTCGTGTTCCTGGTGGCTATGGCAATGTCCCGCACCCGCTCCTCCAGCTTGGGCTGCAGAGGAAGACAGGGACAGGAGAGCTGGGATGCTGACTGAGCTCGCGCGCTCTCTCTCACGCATCTCGACGAGATGAGCCTGCACTCTGCCACAGGGCCGGGTCAGGAGGAGGCTCCAGCACCCAACTCTACACCCTTCGGTCCAAAGGGGCCCCCACCCTGCAATCTAACACCCTACGGTCCAAAGGGGCCCCCACCCTGCAATCTAACACCCTATGGTCCAAAGGGGCCCCCCAGCC
>NW_022111357.1:43998433-43999618 GCF_000313985.2 Echinops telfairi
GGAGAGCTGGGATGCTGACTGAGCTCGCGCGCTCTCTCTCACGCATCTCGACGAGATGAGCCTGCACTCTGCCACAGGGCCGGGTCAGGAGGAGGCTCCAGCACCCAACTCTACACCCTTCGGTCCAAAGGGGCCCCCACCCTGCAATCTAACACCCTACGGTCCAAAGGGGCCCCCACCCTGCAATCTAACACCCTATGGTCCAAAGGGGCCCCCCAGCCTGCAGATTTGCCCAAGACGCCCACATGAGGCACGGTGAGCTGAGCCTCAGCCCCAGGGGTGCAGACCCTGGGCCCCGGGGAACAAGGAGCACCGCTCGGGCGGTGGGCGGGCGAGCTCACTCACGCTGAGGACGACGCCTTCTAATGCATCCTGGGGCTTGCTGAGCAGTCGCCTGCTGACCTGCGGGGACGCGGCTCCATCAGCAAAGGCCCAGCACCGGGCTGAGGAGACACACAAACCCCACCCGCCGGGGGCCACCCCAGAGCTACACGCTGACAGCCGTGCATGATCCTGACAGCACGGGCACGCCCGCCCGCCAGGAAGCGCTTGTTTGAGAACTCTACAGAGCACCTGTCGGCATTTGGGGCAACTTGGATGCTATTCAGTGATTTGGGGGCCCAGGGAGACAGTTCACCCTGCAGCCCATGGGTGTGGGCTGCTAGGACCCTGGCCTGCTGGTGGCAGGAGAAATTATTGGCAGGGGCCCCCTGGGCCAGAGCACTCACTTGGTGGGGGGCTCACCTGCACAGGGTGCTTCAGCGCCTCCAGCAAGGAGATGCGGGAAGTCTCCCTCACCAGGGAGGGCTTCCCCAGCCGGGCCTCTACATACCGGGCAGCTACGGCGGTGGCGTTCTTGGCTGAGTAGACCCCAATTGCCAGTAACGTCAACCCAGCCACCTGGATTGAAGCAGAAAGAAATCGTGAGCTGGGTCCAGGGCGGACACGAAGCCTACTCTCATGATGTCCCTTAGCCAAGCAGAGGACAAAAGTCCAGACACAGAACCGGAGAATCCTACCCACCAGTCCCCTTAAAGTTCACGGGTCCCAGGAAGCTGCACCCTTGACGGCAGGCAAGCCTGAGGACACCGGTCGCTCAGCTGCCCTGACCAGCACATGCTCCGATCCCCAAGCTCCCGCCACTCCAGAACCGTCCACCACGCCAGTGGTTCTCAACCTTCCTCA
>NW_022111357.1:44000991-44003121 GCF_000313985.2 Echinops telfairi
GTTTACACCCTACTGATAATGGTTTCTATAATGAGCCAGAGAACAGGTCAAACTGGCTCAGTGATCTCCAAAATTAAGCTGCCTCTCTGAATCTGGGATCTGCCCATTCTTGTCACATGTATACTCCCAATACCGCCCCTTCCTATTACGTGGATATCCCTAGATCACCCCCTCCCATTACTGCATCACCTATAGCACAACCCCTTCCTGTGACGGAAGTCTTCACCTGTAATTAGGGCGCTTGCACGTCCCCAGAGAATATAAAAGCCTTGGTTAGCAATAAATCTCTCTCTCTCCACGTGGACCAAGTGAGGCTGAGGGGAGCATGCTACCATGAAATGTGTCTGACTCCGTTATTTCAATCTCTCTTCTAGCTCTCATGCTTTCGATGCTTTACTATAATCCTTACTTATTACCAACCTGACTCATCTCCACCAGGATACTGACCTGCACACCCAGCACCCAGGGACGGGACCACCTGTGAGGGTCGGGGCCCACAGGAACCACCCAAAACAGAGGGTATGGCTTACAGTGAACCAAACCAAACCAAACCCACTGCCATCCAGGTATGCCGACGCATAGCAACCCTGCGGGACACGGTGCAACTGCCCGTGAGTTTCCTGGGTTCTAAGCACTGACGTGAGTAGAAAGCTTTCTCCCTCAGTGGCTGGTGGTCTCAAACTGCTGGCCGCTATGTCACCAGGGCTCCTACGGTAAACCGGCTTTGTCAACCCAGAAGAGAGAACCAACAGAACGCTCTATGCACTAAGACCCAAACCAAATTCACGGGCACGAGGCGATCCTGAAGCACGGAGCAGCGGGCTTCCTCGAGCAGCTGGTGGGTTTGAATGGCTCGCCTCCAGGTTAGCAGCCCAATGCCTAAGTGATCGTGCCACCAGGCCACAGACCATACGGACCATCAGTGAGCAGAACTGAACGGAGAACCAAACCATGTCAAAATAATGCTGGGAGAGTTCAGCAGCCCGCCTGCAGTAGCGAACAGAGCAACCAGGCAGAAGTTCAAGAAACGGAGGGCTGGAACTCAACGATACAGCAGCTAAATTTGACAGCCAACATGAAGCATTTCACCCAACTCCGAAAGAAAGCACAATCTTCCGACGTACACGTGGAAGAGTCTCCCAGAGAGCTAACATGTTAGGCCACCAGTAAGTTTTAATAGCCTTCAAAAGAAACCCGTGATTTGTGCCTACACCACAGAAAGGTGAACCAAGAGAAGGCGGAAAGCCACGAACGAGATCATCGGTGTCTACGCACAAGCAGGGTTCTGCTGAAGATGATTCAAAATGTTTGCAGGAGTTCCTCAACAGGGGCTTCTCGAAATGCAAGCCAGATGCGGAGCAAGATGTGTCACAAGGAACATCATCGTGGCTCTCAAATGGATTCTGGTGGAATGCGGTGAACCTCGGAGAGAGGATTCCTGGATCAAGGGAAGACATTCTACTGTGAGAGTCATCACCAAACTGGGCAACGGGAATCCCAGCATCCTTGGCGATGAAAATGAGTACCATGAGCTGCCATAGGGGCAAACAAATCTGTCTGAGCAGCACTGCAGCCAGCAGCAGAGATGGTGAGACTTGGTCTCCCGTCATTTGGACATGGTCAAGAGAGACCGGTCTCCGGAAAAAAGAGCACGCTTGGTATAACACAGGGCCAGTAAAGAGGAGGAAGACTTTCGGTGACATGGCCTCAGCATGGACTGAACGCAGCAGTGGTTGTGAGCATGGCAAAAAAAAACAAACAAACCACAGTGTTCTTGTGTGTTGTCCACGAGATCGGACTCAGTGGTACCCAACAAACATCTTAAAAAGACCGAACTCGTACCAAGTGTATGTTCCACTCACAGAGGAATAAGCAGTCAATAACAGAGGAAACTGGAAAAATCTACAAATGCCGGGGAATTAAACCACACACGCTTCAACAACCAATGGGTCAAACAAGAAGTTAAACAGAAACCAGAAAATACCATGTGACGACGGAAAACAAAAACACAACAAACCGAACGTACGTGATGCGCAAAGCGAGTCCTACGAGGAAAATTCATTGCCGTGAAAACAAAGAGGGTCCTCAGCCCATAACCAAACATTACAGCTCAAGATACGAGAAAAGAGG
>NW_022111357.1:44003566-44015573 GCF_000313985.2 Echinops telfairi
CGTTGACAGCACAGCCTTTGGGTTCAGACTTGTTTAGATTGGGTGCCTCCCAGAAACCCCATCTAAAGAAACCCCATTATTTGTGGCCAGGGTGGCCACCGTCGGTGCTCAAGGCAAGAGCTGCTGACTTGCTGGGGGGAGGCTCAGCTGTGTCCTCAATGTCTAAGTGGGCCATAAGAAAATTCCCCAGTTACCCGTGACACTTCCCCAAAGGGGAGAAATTTCTAAGGGAGAGAAGAGAACGCAAGCTGACAACATCCCCTCCCCTCTTCCTTGTAGCCTGGGGGGTCAGAAACCTGCTCCCCTAACTGCAATCCTCAGCCTGCCTGGCTAGGTTTAACTGGGTCTTCCCAAATGCCACCAGTCCCCCAAGGTCCGTCCCGGGAGGCTGGGTGTGGAGGGAAAGAGGCGGCAGCAAGTGCTGGTGGCAGGGAACCACCTGGGGCCACAGGTCCGGCTCTTGCCTGTAGGTGCTGAGCCCAGAGCTTGGGGAGACGGACGAGGTCCGGGAGCTGCTCGGTGCCCACCCTGGGACAGTGGTCTGTACTCACCGTGGCTGTCACTTTGTCCCAGTCGGTCACAAAGGTACGGAAGCCCTCACCAAACAGGGTGCCTGCCGTCCTGCGGGGGGTGGGGAGACAGTGCCATCAGCTGGAGGAGGTGGGAGGCCTATGGGGAGGAGGGGGCAGGATCCCAGCACACGGGGCCTGGCCAGGCATCTCGGCCTGTGCATGGAGCCCCCACCTGATGGACTCCAGGATGGTCTGCCGGTGCTCAGCGGCCTTCAGGCGGATCTGCTCGCGGATGATGTCTGCGTTCTCCCGGTCGGCCTTGGCCCGGGCCCTCGCCTCGGCCTCCACCCGCAGCATCTCGTTCTTGTGCCTCAGCTCCATCTCCCGCTCCACCGTGGCTGTGGGACAGGGGGCTCAGCCAGGTCCCCGCCAGCCCCTAGCCCCGAGGACACACACGAACCCCACCCGAGGGCCAGACCTCAGACCCCTGCACCCTGCAGCCTTGGAGGAGCCAGGCAACCCGACTCCCAGACCATGCTGGAAGGGGCACAGGGTGAAGCAGAGAGAGAGAGAGAGAAGGGCAAAAGAAACCCACTACACAGAGACACTGCGAGGGGCACGCACCGCACCGTGCCTGCCTCTGCCCCTGGCAGCGGCCCGCTACCACACGGCTACAGAGCGCCGAGGGGCCGGTGGCGACTTGCGAGCATGGGTGAGAACATGGCTTGAGCCCGTGAGCTGCTGCATGGTGGGTGGCTAAGTGAGGAGGCGCTGCGCTTCCCTTGGGCAGGACACGGATCTCCACTCCAAGGAGCAACGTCTGACCTCCAGGACACAGACCTTACAGGAAGGATCTCAGGGCCCCAGGGGAAGTGGTGCCAGGGGTCACAGGTACCCATGGAAACATCTGCCACCCAAGGCCCTTGTTTGCGGGTCTTCGGGCCTCTCTCCTGGCTGGGGTGGGTGGGGCAGGGGGAGCTCGGGGTTATAACTTGCCTCTCCCCCCACCTTCCAGAGCCAGGGGTCCCGCTACCTCGGCGTATGGCCTCTTGCTTCTGCACGGACTCCTCCTGCTTCCGCAAGTTCTCCTCGTTGAGGAGTTGCTGAGAAGAGGGACGAGGGTCAGACGCAGAAGGGCAGGAGTGCTCGGGGTCCACGCGCCCCGTTTAACCTCTGCACCCCAAGTTCTCAGGTGGCCCGTGCACCCTGCTCTCTCCACACCCACCGCACGCTCCCCAGAGGGCAGCTGTGTGCCTGTTACAAGAGAAGCAAGAGCCCAGGAGAGGCCGCTGCTCCTGGAAAAGGCAAACCACACACTTAGCAGGCGGGCCGGGGCACCACGGAGCACAGGGCCCTGGACCTGCTGGCCAGGCATGACCTTCTCATGACGCTACCCCTGTGCCACGGAGTGGTGCAGGAGCCTGCCTGGTACAGAGACTGCGCCCCCATCCTCGTGCCCAGAGGTGACCGCCAGAGGTGACCGCGAGGGTGTGCCCCAGGTCCCTGTGTGTACACGTGGTTGTCCAGCAACAGAAATCCGAGTGAAGTGCCTTCAGGCCCCGGCGCTTGCCATCAGGAGCATGCCCAAAGCACCCCCATGCTTGGGGCACCGGGAAGACCCTGGCTCTTTTGGGGAGGTCAGCAGCCCCTGACAGGCAGGGCAGGGGCATGATCGGAATGAGGACTGAGTCCGCCGGAGGGTTCCGCTCACCTGCTGCCTCAGCTGGTCCTCATAGCGCTGCCGGGCCAACTTGTCCTGGTACTGGGCCCTCTGGGGAGCAAGAGTGGCATGACTTTGGTGGGGGCCGAGGTCGCAGGCCACACCCCACCCCATGGCATCAGCTCTCATACAAGCAACAGAACCCGGATGCAATGGGCAGCGCGGCCCCTGCTCAGCTCAGCACACTCAGAGTCCCAGATTCTAGACAACCACTGTCTGAAGGCCACTCAGGTAAGGTCACAACCCCATCCAGGACTCCCTGTCCCCAAGCGTCCTTACGGCCTGGTGCTGGCGCGTCTCTTCGCTCAGCGTCTTCCTCCGCTCCTCAGCTTGCACGCGGATCTGCTCACTCTTCAGCTGCTCCACGGCTGCTTCGTACTCCTGCCCACACAACACCGCTGCATGGCCTGCCCCACACCTATGCCCACCGTGCCGGGCCTCCACAGCTGGGGGCCACTGCCCCATGCTCCCTTCCAGCCCCACCATGACCGGAACTGCCTGTGTGCTGGCATGAGCGGTGCCACACACCCTGCCAGCTCTCAGCAGCGCCACCCAGAATGACGAAGGGCCGAGACAGACCCGAATGGAGAGCCTAGACCAAGGACAGGCCACCTCCCTGCCCTGGTGCTTCTCCCAAGTGCCCAGGGGCTCACTTTGTGACTACGCTGCATGCAGCAGGTGGGTAGGGAGTCACCCTGCCCCTCCCACAGATCTCTCCAAGCACCTGGGAGAACCAGTGAGGAAAGAAATACAGGTCACACCCACCCACCCTTGGGTGGCCAGGCCACTGCCGCACCCACCTTTGCAGCTGTGTGCCCAGCGCCTTGCCCCTCCTCTCACTCAGAGTGGGAGAGCTGGGCAGTCAGTCCATGCAGTGAGGAGTCACAGCCCTGGCTCAGGTCCACCCCGGGTCCTGCCGGCCCAGAGCCCGAGGGCCCCCCCCCCGTGGCACGCACCTTCAGCTTGGACTGCTGCTCCAGCTGCAGCGTCTGCTCCTGCATCTGTGCCAAACTCAGCGCCTCCTTGGCGTGGCCTACAGGGCAGCAAGCGCATCAGGACCCTGCCACCCTGCGCCCAGCTGCCCTCTCCTCACGCTTCTCCGCCCCACAGAGAGCCTGGGATGGGTGGTCACACCCTAGTGGGCCGGCACACTTCCAAGCGCTTCATGAGATAAAGCGACCCCCACCATGGGAGGGGAACCGGAGTCAGATGAGTTACGCCAACGTCCGTGCAGGGTGTCCTTCGTTTTCTCACGTCACCTAAGTGTCACACCTCCTGCCGCTCACCCGGAACATGCACCAGGAAAGACGAAGGGACATCGGGCCAGAAACGAGCGGCCGTGGTGGGCATCCCACGCTGCTACTCGAAGTCTTCCCTGCCTGTGCTCTGTTCCTGCAGTGGACCTGAGAGCCCCCAGTCTCCATGACCTGGGGGTGGGGCTCCGGAAGGTTTCCATGGTGGCGTGATGCTCTGGCCGTCAGGTTTTAGCAGAAAGACCTTTCAGGCCACCAGCGGTTGAGGGACTGTATGAGCACCCACAGCCCAGCCCTGACCACATGTTCACATCAGGCTCCATAGCGCGGCTGTCCCTCCAGAGGCCTGTCCCTGCAGCCTTCTACTGTGAGTGGCAGGTCACGGCACAGGGCGCTTCCCCAGGTGACATGGACGTCATGGGCTTGCATGTCCAGATGGATGGCAGCAGGGTGGCTGGAACGGAGCTGCTCAGCCCTCAGTCAGAGCAATGGTTGACACTGGCACCAGGGTGGTGGTGGTGGGACGGCTGGGGCTGGGGCTGTGCTTCCAAAACCCCATGTCCCAGCCCCTCCTGGATCAGAGCACAGGTGTCAAAAGGGCTAGCGTCTAAAGGACAGGCCACCTGAGCGTACATCAAACTGGAGAGGAGATCCGAACTAGAGAGCCCTGGGCTATCCAGCAACAGAGAGTGGGGAGGAGCCTGTCCTCGGAAGCACAGGGGGTCACAGTCTAACAGCACTGGGCCTGTGTCCCAGTGGGAAGCCTACTTATTGGCAACCCGACCTTTGGCCACCTGATTTAATCTCCCTGAGCCTGTGTCCTCAGCTGAAATGCACCAACTGCAGCTCCCCCCACGGCGCCTCTTAGAAGGAAGCTCGCGGGCCTGGTTCCCAGCATGCCCTCCTAACCCACAGTTACAACTGAGAAGCCGTCACCTTGAAACGACTCTGCACTGGGGAGGAAGAAACTCCAGGGGCAGAACCCTGGGACCTGGCGACTGAGCACATGGGTCAGCACTTGAGATGCAAGAGGCAGTGCCCACCCAGGCCAGGTCTGGGGCAACAGTGAAGGGAGGGGCTTGGTAGCAATGCAGAGGCACACGTGGGCAGGGTGCAGGGAGGCCCCTGGGCTGCATGGAGGATACAGGGCCTTACGGCTTCCTTTTGACAGAGAGGGAGGCTCTGTGAGTGACCATGAATGAAACCCCATAGGGGCTGAGGGCCAGGAGGGGTTCAACAAGACACCAGATTGCCACTTGTCAGAGGTGGGTGCCCTGAAGCCCAAACCTGTTCCCCAACCCCATCAGGCCCTAAAAGGATCAAAGTTTTTAAATTTCATCTGTGGGGCCCAAGGAGCCCCTCTCTGGCCATACTGCCCAGAAATGGACTTAAATATCTGAATGTGTTTATACCCCTCAGTGACTCTGAGGACCACCAGGTAAGCTGAGGCCCTGGCCCTAGGTCTTTACAGCCCCTCAGGGAAGGCAAGAATGTGGAGTCACGTGGGAGCCTGCCCAATCCTCACCTCACCCTGTGTCACAGGAGAGGCGCGGCCAGTCCCTCCAGCTCTACAGATCTTAAAGGGAGCGCCTCCAATTACAGCAAAAAAGTTTGCGAGCCGTTGTGTGGGTCGAACGGGTATTTATTCAGTGCGTCTACACCCCAGGGTCTTGCTGCACAATCAAAGTGGGGAAGATGGCGTGGGATAGATGAAAGTCCAGTCCCTGCTGGACTCTTGAAGGTCCTGGGGTCTGAAAGGTCATCAGGTGGGGCTGGGGCTCCCAAAGCTAGTTGTCCACTCAGGTGTATTCTTCAGAAGTGCAAATGATCGTCCGGATGGCTTGCTTTTTCCGTGGGAAATCGCTCACCAATCACGGACACTAGTAGCTCCCCTGACCCGGCCCCGCCTTCCAGGGCCCACGTGGAGGCAGCGGGCGGTGCCCACGTGCTCCCTCCCGATCGCAGGAACCGGTCTAGCACCGGCTCCCCGTGGCCTCTGGGTCGCTCGCTACGGCAAGGGTGCTCTCCGCGCACGCCCACCAAGTGCTTGTGACCATCAGGAAGGTGCAGGGGGTGAAAGAGGACCCTGCGCTCTCTAGCGCGGCCGGAGCCCAGTTCACCCCTGGTGGCTGCTTTCCTTCTAAGCCGCTGGCCAGTTCCGGGCCCGGAACTGCTCCTGCTCCCGGGAGCCGTCCACCTCTCGGGGCCCCGCCCGGTCCCCAGGCGCCCGCGGCACTCACGCGAATGCTCCAGCTCGCGCGCCGCCTTGGCCGCGCGCTCCAGGCCCGTCGGGTCGAAGTTGCTCCATTTGTCCTTGGGCGCCGGGCGGTCCCCAGCGCCGCGGTCCCCGCCACCCTCGCCGCCGGGCTGCGCGGGCGGCAAGGGCAGCGCCGGCCCCGCGCCCTCGCCCTTGGGGCCCTTGTGGATGCCGAAGAGCCACGACATGGCCCCGCGACCCCGCGCGCCACCGCCGCGGCAGGACGGGCAGCCCGGCGAGCTTCGCGCGCACAGGCAGCCTCCACGCGCCGGGAGCCGGCGGCCGCGCAGTGCGCAGGCGCCGCGCACGCCCCTCCCCCCGGGCGACGTAACGCCGTGAGAGCCACGTGCCGCGCGCCGGCCTTGGGATTGGCTGCGCCGCGCGTGCGCACCGCGGGCGCTCGGCCGGCTCCGGGGAAGTCGGCCGGCGTGGGACCGGCGCAGCGCCCGATTACCGGGGCCGAGCGGAGTCAAAATTAGCGGGCTGGGTGGGTGCGGACCTCGTGACGTCAGTTCCGCTTAGCAACGGCCTTGGGTCCGGTTGCTAGGGGCGCTAGATTGCGTTCTGGACCTGGCCGCGTCGGCGAGGTAGGTGCCCTGCCTGGGCCCCTGAGGGTGCTTGATGCCAGGGGTCCAGGCGCCGCCGCAGTAGAGCCGCAGCGAGGGGGCGGCAGCAGGACAGATGACCACGGCGGCCAACGGCGGAGAAAGCCCCGCCCGGGGCGACCGTGAGCGTGGAGCGGCGGGGACGGCGGCCAGATGGAAGGCCAGCACCCGAGCCACCTGCCCGCCCCCTGGCCATGCCCGACCTGTGACCCCGTGCCGCGAGCCCTCCCTGGGGGCCCCTGAAGCGAGGAAGCTGGACGCACTCGTTGCCGTGGGGCGGATTTAAGCTCATGGAGACTTCTGTGTGTCAGACCGGAACGATGCCCCGCACAATGTCCAGGGGTGGATTTGGGGGACGTTGGTCCCCGCCCTTTCTCCCGAGGCGCCTCTAGATGGATGCCAACCTCCAAACTTGGGGCTAGCAGCCGCACTCATTACCTGTTTTCACCGCCAGGGGGCTCTCCCGAGGCCCACCCAAGCTCATCCAGCCGATGGACAGGGCAGAACTGGGCCCGTGAGATTCCCAGACTGTTACTCTGCGCGGGAATAGAAAGCCCTCGGCGGGGCTGGCGGTTTCACACTCCCGACCTTGCGGTTAGCAATCCTCTGTGCCACCAGGGCTCCTACCCTCGGCCCCACAGCAGTCCCTTAATATAATGCTGGAGTGGACGCTGGTACTGGCCAGTTTCCCATAGCTGGGGTTAAGATGAAGAAGCAGACCCAAGGCAGGCTCACGCCATCATCTTGCTTGGTGTTTCTGAAAACCACAGTGGCCGAGTGTGGGATACAGAAATATTTCTCCCAAGTTGTCTTCCCCCAAATATACGCCAGACCTAAGACGCTGTCTGCTACATATGGTAAGCGGCTGTACACTTGGAGGTCAATGAACGCAGGTCAGAGGTTATTCTTTCTGGGGGGTGTCAGCCATGTAGAGTAATCAGACTGTGTAGTCTGTCCCCCCTAAGTAGGGCCCACTCCCTTCTGATAAGGATAGTAGATTGTTTCCCTGAAGGAGAACTCAGGAATGTCAAATCCACTCAAGGATGACCCAGGTTAGGCTGCCATATTGAGTCTAGAGTCCACCCATCTTGCCACACATGTACCCCTAATCCCTCCCCTGCCTATTGCATGTACACCCCTAGCTCATCCCTCTCCTGTCTCGTATGCTTATTGTGCAACCCTTTCCTGTGACGTGTGTGGTTACCTGTAATCACGCCCCCAAAGATTTATAAGCCTTGGTTAGAAATAAACTCTCCTCCTGTCTTCTCTGCCCACGCTGTGCGTGCACCTGGCTGGTGAGATCATGGCCGTTCAGGAGGTGAGCATGCTACCCTGAAATCTCTCTTATTCTGTATGACTTTACTATAGTCTCTATATATTTTAACTGCGCAATTGCGCCTATCGGACCCGTGATATAGTTGTGAGGGGCTGGTTTCCCCCACAGCTGAGGGTCCTGTGATTCTTTGCATTTTTCAAATGGAACTCATAGGGGCACGTGGGGGGCGGGCAGAACAAAGAACTCCAACACCAGAAGCAGAACAGCCCCTGTGCCCCAGCAGGGGTGCGGTGCAAGAAAGAACAGTCTGGTGTGTGGCTCTGCTCGCTGGCCGGGGAGCACTTGCTCTCTCCAGAACCTCCAGTCTCAGGTGTCTCCTTCAGGGACAGAGGAGCCTGCTAGGACAGCTGGGGGCAGAAGGAGGCAAGGACCAGACCCACAGGGGCACTGCCCGAGAACACCCAATGTCTGAAGTCACCCAGTCTTCAAAGTTGCCCCTTAGTAGTTTTTTTCAGTTTTCTCTTGTGAAAAACATATATAACAAGTAATCTCTACATGTACTATTCAGTGACCCTGAGTTCTTTTTTTTTTTTTTAACATTCTATTAGGGGCTCATACAACTGTCATCCCAATCCACACACACATCAACTGTGCAAAGCGCATTTGTACATCGTTTCTCAAAACACTTTCTCTCCATCTAAACCCCCGACATTAGGTCCCCATTGACCCTGAGTTCTTTTGATGGAATTGATGGGATTCAGAGAATCGTGTGGAGTGATTTTCCTCCCCATATTGGAAACAACTTTAAGTCTAAATCAAAAGAGGGATGACATATTTAAGGTTCGAAGGTAATTCAGTGAATCCAGATGTATTTCCCAGTAATAGTCAGAAAACACACACACACACACACACACACACACACACACACCCTGGTTGTCATCACGGTTCTATGCCTCAGCCAACCCTAGTAGAGCTTTGCTGCCTAAGGATGAGGAAGGTGATGTTCAGTATTTGTTCGTTCGTCTGCCCAGGACAACAACCTTAGCCAGGCATCTGACCAACTCATGTATCTCCTTCAACAAAACAGGAAATCACTTGGGAAATAAAGCTTGGCACTTAAACACGTTAGCATTCGACTTGCCCGTTCAAACAAATTGCTGATTGCTGTTGTCAGATTCCAATGATGGTCTTAAGAGAACTTGCACCCCCACCACTGGAGGAAATAGGAATCACACCCACGCCTGGCCTCCTTCACCCTTCCCACTCTCCAACAGGCATCCCAAATGTCCTGTCCACTTGTGTGTGTCAATTAAAGCCTCCCACTGGAAGCCACTGGGAAGAACAAGCCTGCCTTTCTTGGAGGGACTGCGTTAACAAAGGGGATCCTAGCCGACTTTCCAGGAGCCCTGGTGGCGGCGGGATGGTTGTGTTGGGCTGCTAACCACAAGATCAGCAGTTCGAAACCACCAGCTGTGCTTCTGGAGAAAAGTGAGGCTTTCTGCTCCCGTAGAGAGGTACAGTCTCAGAAACCCACAAGGGTAGTTCTTCCCTGCCCTAGAGGGTCACCATGGGGTCAGCATTGACTCGATGGCAATGAGCTTGGAGTTACACAGACTTCCCACTCAAATCGGTGATGCTTTATCAACAAAACAGTAAGTTTTTCGGAGGGCAAGCAAGAAGGCTTGGCAGAGTTTGAGTGCTGCTGGCCCTTGGTGATCTTTCCTCCCACCCTGAAGTCCACGGGCTACTCCGTGGGAATGCTCTAGCCTGGACAAGAGGCTGCAGGGGGTCAAGCTGCACACGTCCACCTGAACTCCAGCACCTGGAGCCCAACCAGGGCCAGGCGGCAGCTCGTGGGAACCCAAGTCAGCAAAATGGGGGCTTGGCCCCTTTCTGTGTCCAAGACCTGGTGCCTTTCAGTCCAGCCCCAGGCCTCCAGGGGCCAAGCTGCAGGACTTCCCAGCACTGAGGCTGCGACACTAACTGCTGGGCCAACCACATCTGTCCACTTAAACTTGGGGAATCAGCATGAAGTTGTTACTATCCTGCCCCGCCTCTTCATCCCCAACACCCCCCCTCCCTCCTCCCCAGTCACTCAGCAATCTCACTCTTCTCTTCTCGGGCGGCCTGGCCTGAGCCCTGGGAACCAGTCACCTGGGCCCAGAATGAAGTGTGATTGAGCACTGAGCCCAAAGCCGACAGTTGGCCAGCCCACAGCCCAGTGGCCACCGCTTCCTGTTTGGCCCTTCGTGTCTAGCTTTTAACCTACCTGTGGTAACCCAGAGCAGCCCCTCCCACCTAGCTGGACCCGAAGATAAGCCAGAAGGAGGGGCTGGATCACCAGAGCTATTGCTGAGGACACTGAGCTAACCTCACGTGTGCACGCTTGGGATGGCCAGTGCACAGCCTTTGTGCAGGGGCTAGGCTGTAGGCACTGCTCCCCCTGCTGGTGACAGGGGACGTGCTGGTAGGTACCAGGCCTACTGCTGCAGGGCTGAGGCTGCACCCCCACCCCTACCTTAACACCCATGCACATTAAACATTAAAAGAGACAGAAAGACAAGCAGGCTGTTGGGAGGGAGTTTCCATCCCAGGAAGAGAGCAGAGGGCTGGAGGACTTGCGCTCTGGTTTTCCTGTCTGGTCCCGTGCCCCAACAAGAGACAGGGAGGTGAAATGAGGATGTGCCCATGTCAGCTCTATGGAAACAGCACTGCTCTGCCTGGGCACAGCTCCGCCCTCCCGGGAGACAGCTTCTATCCCACGGAGAGGGACACGCACCACTGTTGGCCTGCTGCTCAGAGAATGGAGCAATATGTCACCCTCTCAAAACCGGGGAGAAAGCGACATCCTCCCAGCCAGCATCGCGGCCTGTCCGGTGTCCCAGATGGCCTCTGTGGCCCCAGGCTGTAGCCTTGCATCGGTCGGGTCCTTGGCTTCCCCTCCCTCGTAGGTCGTGGTTCAAGAACAGGAGCAATTAAACCAATGATCCATGAGTGGGCGGGAGCATCAGCCAAGCCCTACCATGGGGACTCCTGGCGTGGCCATCCTCTCCAGCCAGCTCTGTGCCGGAACTCTGCTCTTGTTGACCAGAACCTCAGCCCTTTCGGGCTACTACTGGTGCCCCGGGAGAAGGTCTCCACGGCCATATGGGGGTGGGACATGACAGTGGTAGATCCATGGCAGCTGGGTGTGAGCCAGCGCCCAGACCCAGTCTCATCTGGGGAAGCTGTACCGCTTTGGGAGCGGGGCTCCCAAACACTGCTCCAAGGCGTGGGCCCCAGGTGAAGAGGGTCTCCGGAAATCGCTGCGGATGCACAGGCTGGGGCTTTCAGGGGCAGGCTTCCCTTCAGCTGTCCCCCAGCAGACAGTGCCGGGCCTCAGCCCCGCGGAAACCAAGAGTCATCAGACAGGGACACTGAAGTCGCTGCCTGGGGAAAACTACTCAGGGACATGGTCTCTTCCTGTTGACCGACCCCACAAGGGGTTCCGGATATGCTCTGGGGGCTGGGCTTATCACCCTACTTGTCTTTGAACATAGGTCTGAGTAAGCTATCCCCAGAGGTCGTTGCTCTCGCCCCCCTAGCACTGGGCTCTGGGCAGGGCTGGGTGCTTTGGCACCCAGGGGCAAACTGGGGGTCACTCTATCCTTGGGCCCCGCCCTAGTGAAGCTGCCAGCTACCCAGCACCTGGCTTCTGGGTGGCCTCCTGGCGGTCAAGCTTGCTTATCCCACCCTGCCCTGGTGTGTGGCCAGCTGCTGGGGTCATGTGATTCTCTGAACCCCTCCCTGCTAGCCACTGGACAAACAGGGACAAGCAGGCGGCCTTCAGGGACCCAACCAGAGACAGGGAGAAGCCCCGACTCCAGGCAGGCTTCTGGCCTTGACTTGGGTGTGGACAGTGGGGAAGGACCCAACCCCCCTCCCAGAAGCCCAACCCCCAGGTCAAGCCAAGGGCAGTCTTATTCTGCCCACCTGCTCTGAGCGCCTGCCCCGGCCTCAGGCCTGGCCTCTGATCGATCTGCACACAGGCAGGGTGGGGTCTCCCCGTGGTCTCAGGGCAGGAGCTTAGCAAGCAGCCAGTGCAGCATGGGAAGCCCAGCCCAGCACCTCTGCCTGACACTTGATGTGTGGTTCTTGAGAAAGGCCACCCTTGCACACAAAGGGGCTGAAGTCTTCCTTTTGCCTGTCCAGGACCACCAAGCATCGACCACGCCTTTAACACCTGCAATCTCTCCGGTTAGGAACTTTATTTCCATTAGCAAGCGTTAGCAAAAAGCAGCAAGTTCACCAAAGGGAGCTCCTTTGCCAGCAGGGGGTGCCGGTGTGCAGCTGAGCCCTGCTCTCTCCCCAGGGGTCCCGAGCCCACCAAAAGGGGACAGGACGA
>NW_022111357.1:44018767-44020480 GCF_000313985.2 Echinops telfairi
CCATAACCCTTCTCCCCTACATCCTCTCCAACCCAGAGAGCCAGTGGGGGTGGCCCTCAGCCCCTTACCCATGGCCCCCACCTCCTCCAGAGTGGGCCCAGTCAGCTTTAAGTCCAAGCCTGTCAGCATGCTGCCAGGCTTAGCCCCCTCAGTGGCTCCCCTCCTCAGGAAAGGAGCCATGCTCTGTGACAAGGACGCCGGGCTTTTCCTGGTTCCTCTGTCCAGACATAGGGCTCGGGTGAGCCCATCACCCCACGCACATCCGTCACCCCTGCACATCCGCTTAGTTCCCGGCTTTGAGCAAGCCTTCTCTTCCTGCCAGGCACACCCACTAGACGCAGCCCACAGCTCCCCCCGCCCCCCTGCAGAGCCCTGGCCTTGGGTTGGGGTCCGTGGACAAGGAGCACCTGAAGGGGTTACTCAGCCTGCCCCTCCATCCCGAACAGCCCAGGAACACCCAGCGGCAGCTCTGCCTTGGACAGAAAAGCCTCCAGCCACTCCCCTGTAGCCTTGGGGTGACCACGTCCCACAGCGGGGGCTCCAGGTCCTCTTGTAGTCTTGCCCCGTCTCTCCTGCTGGGACTCCCAGTCGGAACTCCCCAGAGCTCCTTTTCCTCCCACCTACCCAGAATGGAGTCCCGCAGCGTCTGGGCAATAATGGACATGTCATCTACATCCACCACATGCAGGTGCTTCTCGGGAGGGGCTGAGGCGGCGGCCGACAGCTCCAGGCGGTTGCCTCGGCCGGTGCTGATGATGAAGACGGTAACACCCAGGTCCTTGAGCTCCTGCATGGGGGGTCCCACGGGGTCGCTGGAGCCGCCATCTGTCACCCACACCAGCACTTTGGGCACCCCTGGCCGGGCACCGGCCTCCGTGTCAAACAGTTGCTTCTTGGCGTAGGCCAGTGCCCGACCAGTGTTGGTGTCACCCATGCGTTGGGCTGCAGCCCGGATGGCATCCTGGACCACCGCACCGGAGCTGTGCTGGCCGAAGGGGAACTCAGCGTATGGCTGGCTGCCCACGTGCACCAGGCTGGCACGCAGGGCTCCAGGGCCCAGGGGCAGAGGGGCTGCCAGCTGCCCCAGGAACTCCCGAACTCGAGAAAACTCGTAGTGAGACACGCTGGCTGAGCTGTCCAGCAGGAAGAGCAGGTCCCCTTGAGGGGCTGATGCGGGGAGGCCTGGAGAAGAGAGAAGGGATCAGCTCTGGCCACAGGGCCCCAGACCGTCCTGCTGAGCCCCTGGTCTGGTCTGTTCCACCCTGAAGGCCTTGGGAAGGGAGATCTGAGCCAAAGCAGGAGACCTGGTCCCCAGTGTCATTGGGGCAGCAGCAGCAGCAGCAGCAGCAGGGGCACTTTCTAGGCTATGTCCCATATGTACAAGGAGAGGCCCACACCCTCCCTTCCCCCACTGGCCCATAAGTCCTGGGTCGCCATTCTCTCTGCTGTCCTGCAGGGGTCTCAAGGCTGGGCTCAGGTCAACCTTGACAGGAAGCAGCCCGTCAGGGGGCCAGAGCATTGGCCCCAGCCCTTCTTCCCCTCCCAGCCCAGGAGGCCAGGCAGGGCTCAGTGACTGCTTTTACAGATGATGTCACCCCTCTATGGGCCTCCATCCTCCTCGCCATCTGGACCCGGGAATCAGTACACCTGCAGCAGCCGTCCCAGTGCCCCAACACCCCCTCTCGGGCTTCCCACCCGTCCCCAGCCCTGCCA
>NW_022111357.1:44021554-44022982 GCF_000313985.2 Echinops telfairi
TGGGCCTTGGGAGGTGCTTCCTGGGGAATGCAAACGTCCGAGGCAGACAACCCCCCACACACCCCACCCCCGCCCAGCTTTCGGGCAAAAGAGACTGGGCGCTGCAGCGGGTGGTTGGTTCAACAACCGGACACCTGCGCTCCCTAGATCTAATTTGCATGTGAAGACAGGCCCGAGACCCAGGTCGACCTCGGGGGCAAGGGGGTGCGTTGGGAGGCGCCCGCTGTGGTGCCAGAGTTCTCCAGGGTCTTGGCGGGTCCCACAGTGACCAGAAGGCCCCTGGGCCCCGGAGCAGGCCCAGCTCATCTCTTAGGTGAGGCCGCATCTCCTGGCGGGGCCCCACCCGCCTCATTCCTCGGATGCCTTCCGGTAGGGTAAGCATCGCCCTGTCCCAGCCCCCTCTCCGCAGAACTGGCGGGCAGGGCCACGCTGGCCCCCAGGATGAGGAGGTGGGGCCATCTCAGCCGGACGTCCCCTCCCTTCCCACTCCCCTGGAGGATGCTCGGCGGCGGGAGGACGGATGGGGACGGGACGCCGGTAGGGTTTTCCTTCCTCGCTTCCTGCAAGGTGAGGGGCGGTAGGGGCGCGGGGACAGGCGGGCGCGCCGACTTTGCCTAAAAAAGGAAGCGCCTGGCGGCGGAGCCTAAAAGCTGGCGGCAGGAACAAACGAGAACTGTGTCGTCGACGGCCCCCACCCCCTTGCCGGGAATCTTGGCAGTGGCGGCGCTGGCTCGGCTCCACCGACCTCAGGCCTCGGCGGGGACCAGAAACCGCTGGCGCTTAACGCCTGGGCCCGTGGAGCGGGCGGGGGTGAGGGGTGTTTGAGCAAGAGGGCTTCCAGGGGGTTGCGCTCAGAGGTTCCCGGGCTGACGGGTGATCTGCATCTTTGCGTTGTGGGGCCAAGACTGAGACACAGTAGCAGCTGAGGTGTGTGGGGTCAGGGAGACAGCCAAGTGGCTATTTGCAAACCTGTCTCTCCTGGAGACCCACTGTGGACCTACCTGGGCAGGGAGCTGGGGGGTGGTGAGCCCACCCTCTTGGGAGGCTGCTGGCTTGAAGGCAGACACTCCCCCCCCTGGTTGTCCACCCACTCATCCCAGACCTCAGAAGGCCCCAGAGGCCAGGAGCCTAGCTGAGCTCAGGCCGGCCCACAGTCACACCTCCGCCTGAGCTAGGCTGACGGGGAAGTTTCCATACCTTCTGGAAACACTGCGTGGGCCTGGTTGGCTGAGACCTTCCTCCTCCCTCCTTCCTCCAGCGAGGCCATCTGAGACCTCAAGGAACAGCCCCGGGCCTGCCGGGCTCTGCCCACAGGCTGCTGCTCCAGCCCGCAGCCTGTAGCGTCAGTCCCAGGACCTTTCCCGAACCCGCCCGTCACTGCTCCCCACTGCCCCCCAGACCTGAAGGAAGGTCCAAGTGGGCAGAAGG
>NW_022111357.1:44023082-44029015 GCF_000313985.2 Echinops telfairi
CCCCTGGGAACGAGTGGGGTCAGCCAGGGGTGTAGTGGTCAGCACTGAGCCAGGGTAGAGACCCGACCAGAGGAAGCATAAATAATACGGTCCGGAAAGTGCCTCTTCAAGACAGCTGCACCTGCGGATACTGGGGAGCAAGGACGGGGACACTGAGGGGCACAGAGGTGGGACGGGGCACCAGGGGTAGGTCAGGCCAGGTCATGGTGAGCAGGAGGGGCAGATCCAGGAGTCCTGAGATAGGTCTACAGACAGGTGGAGGGGTTCTGGGCAAGGTCCCTCTCCCTCCCAATGGACACTGGCTGGCTAGAAACTGCCTGCCCCCCTCCCCACATCCCCCTCCACCCCCCCCTTGTCCCACCCCGGGGTCTCGGGAATGTGCCCTCCTCCGCCCCCAGCACAATCAGCAGCTGGGGAGAAGAAGGCCCTTTTGTCTCTGGTTGGATGTGATCATGGCTTGACCCCAGAGAAAAGGGCAGCTCCCGTGGCCTCTGACCCCTCACCCCTTACCCCCATGGAAGGCAGTGTGGGGGCCTGGGGACCAAAGCAGCCTAGGCCTCCCCCCCAGCTCTTTGTGATGTTGTTTTCATGTCCTCCTCTCTCTCTCTCTCTCTCTCTCTCTCTCTCACACACACACACACACACACACACACACACACACACACACACACACAGGACACAGCAGACCCTTTCCCTGAGGTACAGGGGGAGGTAGGAAAAGGAGCAGGCCCCAAATCAGTGGTCTCAACCTTCCTCATGCCACGACCCTTTCAGACAGTTCCTCAGGCGGTGGTGACCCCCAACCATAACATTATTTTTGTTGCTACTTCATCACTGTCATTTTGCTACTGTTAGGAATCGGGCGATCCCTGTGAAAGGGTTGTTTGACCCGCAAAGGGGTCACGACCCACAGGTTGAGAACTGCTGCCTAAAGTCACCTGCTGGTCCTCACCCCATGGCTCTACCCACACATTCTTCTCCAGGGACCCACCTGTCTGTGATCTGGGACTGGCTGGGGCTTGAGGACCAGAACTGGTGGGGGGCAGGCTTGGGGTTCTGGCTTCCTCTGCTGCTGACCCCCCCCACCCAGTTCCAAGTGGCCACAACTGGGGGTAGGTAATCTGGGCACAAGGTGCGATTCGGATACCCCTCTCTGCTCATCCCTCATCTTTGTACTGTGCCTGGGATCTAGGAGCGAAAAGGGCCGAGTCCCTGTCCCCACAGTGCATTCCTGTCTAGAAGAGGTGCCATGATGTCAGTTAGCAAGGACAAGTATGTCTGCTGGTTTCCTCAGAGCAGGTCACACGGGTGGAGGCCTGCCCCTGGGCTGGCAAGGGCAGAGAAGGAAAGGAGAGGTCGCCCAGGCCTGGAAGGGAAACTATCCCAAGTAGAGAAGACGGCAGGGGAAAATTGGCCCATGTGGAGCTGGGCCTGTGTGAGTGAGGTCGTGGAGAGACTCAGGCCCGCGGGAGCTGGCAGGATCGAGCCTGCTGCTCCAGGATCCCCAGCTAATGCCTAATGAGATGGATTGCTAACCCTCCTGTGGAACCCTCAATGTACACTGGCCCTGAGGGGACACCTGGCCCTGCCCCTGCCACAGATGGCCCTCCCTCCCTCCTGTCAAGTGCCGCTCTGGAGCTTGGAGGGTCAAGGAAGGAAGGGTCCAGAGCGGCCAGCAGGGTGAAGACAGGCCTGTGCCACCCTGGCAGAGTGGCTCCCTCAGAGGCGATAGGGACACCAGAAAGGGACAAGGGCTTTTGTCCGCAGAGCCAGCCCACCCACCCCAGCTTGGCAGTGATTTCTACCTGGCACCTGGATGGGCCACATTCCTGGGTGGGGGCAGACCCACCCTAGGATTCAGGCTGCTGAAGCCAGGTGGGGGTGGGGGTGGCTAAAAGCTGGGCAGGGATCAGAACCACCCCCACTCCCATGGAGACCCCAAGTTTGCCTGGCTGCCCAGTAGGTTTAACCCCTTCATCCTGGGAGCACTAAAGGCAGGAGACCTTCAGGGTGGGGCTCGGTGGGGGCTGGGAGGCCAGTGGTCCTTCCATACTGGGAGCAAAGGCTCTGAGGGTGAGGACCAACAGTCCCATGAAGTTGGGGCTTGAGACAGGACAGTGGCCTTGAGAGAGGGACTTGCTCCGAGCTGGGCTCCGGGAGGGGAAAGACCGAGGTTCGTAGAGTCCAGCCTGGGGGACAGGCCTCCCTGGGGGAGTGGGGAGGTGGTGACAGCCCCAAGCGGCAGCTGACACACTGTGCGCCAGGCCTTGGAGAAGACATCTGGTGACGGGAACTAAGACCAACCCCCTGCCACCGAGTCCATTCCCACTCCTCGCCACCCGAGAGGACAGGGTGCAGCTGCCCCCGTGGGTTTCCAAAGCTGTAAATCTTCAAGGGAACAGAAAGCCTCATCTTTCTCCCTCAGAGTGGCTGGTGGATTTGAACTGCTAACCTTGTAGTTAGCAGCCCGACACATACCCACTGTGCCACTGGGACTCCATTAAAAATACAACAGCCTGTAATCAAATTAGTGTTGACGCATTGTGACTCCGATGTGGGTTTCCAAGACTGTAACTGTTTGTCCGGGAGTAGAAAGCTTGTCTTTCTCCCGCGGAGCAGCTGGTGGTTTTGAATTCGGACCATGCAGAGCACAGCCCTGCTGGTAACTGCTACACCACCAGGGGTCCGTAGGCCCCCCAGGGCGCACGCAGCTCGTGGGGAATAGGAAGTCCTCTCAAATCACTGCCATCAATTTGTGTCCGACTCAGAGCGGCCTTATAGGAGGGAGCAGACCTACCCTGTGGGTTTTCTGAGACGCTCAATCTTCACAGGAGTAGCAAGCCTCATCTTTCTCATGCGGAGCGGCTGGTGGTTTCAAACTGCTGCCCTTGGGGTTAAAGAGCATTATGTCACCAATGCTCTTTAAGGGCCTCTGGGAGTCCTGAAAGAGGGGCCTGCCCCAGAAGAGGACAGTGCACGGAGAGCCAAAGGAAGGGGGGTGTTGAGCCCCTCACTCTGGGCAGCCCACCGTAACCCCACCACCCCCAGGCTTGTTTCCACTCTCTTCCCAGGGTCAGCCCCTTCTCTTGCCTTGGTCCCACCTGCCAGCCCTGCCCCCTCCGGCGTCCCTGCCAGAGGCCACCTCCAGGCTCCGGAGCTGCCTTGCTCTTTCCTTTGAGAACAGCTCTCAGGACCCTCGTTGGAATGGCCCTCAGCCCCCCCACCCACCCACCCACAGGTGTTCCTTGCCTTTCAGTGAGCAGGCAGGACTGAGGCCAAGCCCCAATTACCCCACAGCCAGGGCCTTCAACACCCCTGGGCCACCTGGCAGCTGTGCAGCCTCAGGGGGGCCTGGGAAGCTAGGGAACACCTGGATGGAACCAGCCCACCCTCAGGAGTCTGCCTCTATCCGGACTCCCCTCAAGGCCACCTCCCCACCCCCACCCAGCCCAGCTGTTGTTTTGACAACTGCAGGGCCAGGAGGCGCCTCAGCCAAGTGCTTCCCAAGAGAATCCTCATCCTTTAAGCCTGGCGTCCACCAGCGCCTGCCCAATCCTGGGCAGGAGGGGAGGAAGGCCAAAGGGAAACTGTCCCAGGCACTTGGCCACAGGCCCAGCTCCTGTCTGTCCGGGAAAGCCATCTGAGCTGAGCTTAGATAGGGTCGGAAAACCCCAAGAACTCTTGCTGAACTCGACGCACCGGACTTCGCTCAAGACCAAGGCCACAGACGGAGCCCTGACCTCGGTCACAAGCCAAGCCCTGACCCTGGGTCACAGGCTGAGCTGATCCTGGCCATCCCACACACATGGGTCCCGGTTCCTCCTGAGCCCTGGACCTTCCCCATGCCCGGAATTGGAAGCCTGGTCCCAGAAGGAGCGCTGACCCTGGTCACAGGCCAGGCCCTGGCCTCGTGGTCATAGACTGAGCCCTGCTGGCTATAAACACTCACTGCCATTCAGTCACTACTGACTCATAGCAGGCCCTGTGGGTTTCTGAGAGGCTGTCAATCATCAGGCAAGCAGTGGAAAGCCTCATCTTCCTCCCTCAGAGAAGCTGGTGGTTTATGAAAGCCCCAGTGTCTAACCCACTACGGGTGCCTCAGGGCTCCCCATGATAGTACATGATGGACCAAGCCTTCCAGGACAGCGGTTCTCAACCTTTGTAATGTCGTGACCCTTTAATACAGTTCCTCGCATTGTGGTGACCCATATGTGGGCTTATCTGCATGTGGGTGGGCCTGCCTGGAGACTGATAGAGGAGCGGTGTCTCGGTTCCGAAGGCCAGTGGAAATATGGTCTTAGGCGACCCACAGGTTGGGAACCGCTACAACTAGATTCATTCAGCTGCAAGTAGATTCTGGAGGAGTTGCAATAAACACGCTGCTGCTGCTTTTTCGTCTTTTAATAAGGCTTGTTTTTCTTTTAATAGGGCTTTCTGTAGGACTTACAGAAAAGCAAAGCAATTATCTCCCAAGCCCCTCCACCCAAATTTAAACATCAAAAAGACAACAATAATCAAAAAGGAATATTGAGCAGAACCCCGAGATGATGAAGTAAATGAGAATGGGGGCAGAGGACTCCCTGAAGATGGTGCACAGTAGTCAGGGAAGCAAGCAGTGGGCCTTTTGCATTGGGGGGGCGGGGGGAGTAACGAAGCTAGTACCCAAAAAGGAGCCCTGATCGGTCAGGTTCACAAAAGAGCATTCTAAAATGCTCTCTGGAAGGAAAGTCCGTAAAGCAAAACCTCAGAATGATCCAGGGCTGGGCTAACAATGAAACATTACTAAACATTGAAACACCGTTAGTGAGAAACCGGAAGAGCTGCAGATTCTGACACTGGCCCCAAAGCCTGGGATATTGGGAAGATTAGGTACAGAATAGAAGATGACTACCTATGAAATGCTAAGAAACCAAAGGTGCAAAAAAAAAATAAAAGGGGGAATCCCAAAATTATACATGTCACAAAAGAGGCCATCAAAAAATACATTTGCAAAGTCGCCACGTCCTTATAATCCTTAGATATAACAATAGAACCATTTAAAACTCAGTGAATGGTTTAATCGGCAGGTTAGACTAGGGGAGTGGGAATAAGTGAACTGCAAGAGGAAGATAAAGCTATGACCCAGGAGGCAGCAGAGAGAGAAAGAGGGGAGAGATTCAGTCATCTGTGCGGTTAGGGGAAGATGAAACATATATTTAATAAGTGGTATAGTGGTTACGGGTTGGGTTACTCAGCATTGACTCCATGGCCCAGGAGAATTTACCAAGAAAAAGCAGGCAGAATGAGAGGTGATCTCAAAAGGATAATGGCGAGCGATCTTCCAGAACTGATGAAAAATATGAATCTACAGAAATAGAAGCCACTTATACACCAGCCAAGAGAAGGGAGACCATAGCCGCACCTAGGTGCATGTATGCTGGTGAATTGACAACCCCAGAGAAAAAGAGGAGAGCCCCAATTTAGCCAGAGAAAACAGACTGAGAGCTTACACTCTGACCAGTCAGTCACAGGATGGATGCTGATCCCAGCCAAAGGGTGAGTGAGACCTCTGCTGGCACCAGCCGGGTTTCTGGGCCCATTCTGGCTTCTGCCTGAGGATGGATGTCCCCAAGCAAGTCTCACCACCCCTGGAATTTGCTGGGAATACCAGTGGAGACCCACTCGCTGACCAGACGGGGTAGGGGGGACGCCCCCCGATAACCAGCAGGGGCTGAAGGGCCATCTCCCGCCCAGCTGGGCCTCCACTGCGCTTTCTCCGCACCGGGAAGGGGCGGCCAGGGCCGCGGGAGGCGAGCGTGGGAGGTTCTGGCCGGGCAGACTCGGATGCCATCTCGCGGACACTGGGGGCAGGGCGGGCGGAGCGACGTCCCCTCCGGGGGCTGGGCTTCGGCCCCTTTGCCGCGGCCGTGGGGCCCCTCGAGAGGCCGCTGGGT
>NW_022111357.1:44029300-44033313 GCF_000313985.2 Echinops telfairi
GGGGCGGGAGGTGAGGGGCGGGGCCTGCGGTCCGCAGGGCGGGCCTTGGAGTTGTGGTCTTGAGATGGGTGGAGGGGCTTGCAAGCAGATGGGTCAGAAGGCGGGGGTGGGGGGGTGTAGCACCTGAGCTCAGGTCACGTGGTGGGTTGGGGATCCCACAGTAAGATTTAAGTGGGACTAGGAGTGCCTTCCCCGAGGCCCCGAGAATTGCTCTCTCCTTTCCACTCCCTTTTGGCATCTGTGTTGGCAGCCGCCTTCAATCTAACAGTTGTGGGACCCTCAGCACCACCTTCCATATGGCCCCCCTGCCCTTCTCCATATTCAACAGCACCCCTCCCCCCATCCTAAGCCTAGAGAGAGGAGACAGGGACCCATCAGTCTCCACACATCCTCTGTCCTAGGACCACACTACATCCCATTCCTCAGGGCCAGAAATCCAGCCAGGGCAGGGGGCCTGGGAGGGCTGTGCATGGGGTGGGGTACTGGCAGGGTTAAATTCGGTAGCATTTTCATCTTTTCACCCTGGAAGCCCCCTCTTCCTTTCCCCTACCCCCAGCCAGCTGTGCTGGCCTGGTAGCTCCTGGCACAAGGCTTGGCATATCTCAAAGGAGGGGAGAGAGCTGGCTCCTGGGGTGACAGACAAAAGCTCTTCTTTCATATCCAGTTTGGGGGGGCGGGGCATAGAAAGGGGCTCTCTTGGGAGAGGCACATAAGCCCCTAGGGGCCTGGGGTTGGGCCAGAAGGAAGCAAGGTTCAATTTACCCAGGGACCCTGAGCTGGGGCAGGCCCCCTCCCCAGGTCCCAGGTGGGCTCAGCTCACCCTGGAGTGGCACAGGAAGCCCAGGTAGACGATGGCTGCGGCGGGCAGCAGCAGCAGCAGGAACACTGTCCCCGGCAGCACCAAGTGGAGCAGAAAGCCAGCTAGGACCCGGCCAGGCAGCCGGAGAGTCCCCAGGCCCTGGGTGGCCAGGCCTGCCCACCCTCTGGATCGCCTGGCTGAGGCCTGGTGCTCAGAGGACCCCCTGGGAAGCATGGGTGCTGTGTCCGAAGTGCCCCATCCCTCATCATCCTCCGTCTCCCTCTCCTGTTCCAGCATCACAGAAGAATTCCAAGGCCAGGCCGTGTGGCCTGAGGACCTAAGGGTAAGGGTCAGACTACTAAACCTTATCCCCCTCCCCTCCTCCCTATAAGTTGGCCTGGGGGCTGAGACCCCACCCCACCTTGTCTAAGGCACCAGAGAAGGGTCCAGGAAGGGCTCCACTCTGACGGATCGGTGCCCCAGCCCTGAAGATCCCACCCTGCCTCAGTTTCCCCTGCTGCCAGGCTGGACCTTTTGCTGCCAGCTTGCCATAGCTCTGGACCTGGCTGTCTTCCCCAGCTGGCTCCTGTGTGCTCTGATCAGGCCTTGCACGGCTGTCCCCACAGCCAGCCCTGGGGCCCTCCTCCCTCCTGGTCCCGCCTCTCCCTCCAGCTCACCCAGACAATGCCTGTAGTTCATGGTCTTGACCCTGCCGTGGTGGCAGCCATGCAAAGTCAACACTCACCAGGCTCCCCAGTCCTGTCCCTGCTGGGACCTTCACTCAAGGACCCAGACTCTGTAAAACCAGAGGGCTGCGAGCTTTGGGGGCTCAGCACATGGTAGGTCCTCAACAAACAGCAGTAGGCCTCCCTTTGTCTGAACACAGTCTAGCCTGACAGCAGACAAGCTAGCGGTTTCTAGCGCCTGGCTTCCATGATGTCCAAGGGGGATGGATGGGGGCGGGCGACTTCCAAGCGCATCGAGTGTCTTGGTTACGTAGGGCTGCCTTAACAGCAATGCCACAAGAGGGTGACTTTAAGGAACAGACTTTTATTTTCTCACACTTCTGCCGGCTCAAAGTCCAAACCAGGACCGTGGCTGTGCGGATTCCTTCTATGGGCCTCTGTTTGTTTCTAGTATCTGCCGGGATCCTTGGCATTCTTGAGCCCCAAGCCTCAAATATGACTCAAACTCTCAGCACCGAACAGCTCACCGAGGTCTTGCCTAACCTCAGGCTGGCCGACACCGTTGACATAGTTATTTGCCACTGAGACTGATGAACAGGTTGTTTGTGAGCTGAATGAAGACAGCCTGTCTGGGATAGAAACCAACGAGGTTTCCTTCTGGGGCCTCTCCTGCACCCCGCTCTCCCTGCCAGGCTTTCTCTAAACCCAGGGGTTTTCCAGACCTGCCAGGCTGGCCAGCATCCCACAGCCCCAGGTGGCCAGGAAGGTGACAGCGGTGATCGTCTGAGCTCCAGCTTCGCAGCCATCAGGCCTCAAGCCCCGTTGTCTCACTGATGAGCAACCTTATTTCGTTCGACAGCACACTCATGCCAACGTCTTCTAGTGGGTGCTAGTTCTTCAGAAAGTCAGACTTTGCATGATCCAAGCCTCAGCATGTGGCAACAGCATCTTCCGCCTTCCGCCAACTTCACCGGGAGGGAAGAAAACTCATTTTCAGCAATAAGAGCACCAGGCTGATTCCTATGGGGCTTTAGGGCAAAGGAACCTCCTCTCTCCAATCTTTTTTTAACCATTTCTGACAGCAGCTGCCCCTCCACAGCCATGCAGACTACTTACAGTGCTGGAGTGGATTAGGAAAGGAACAGGTTACAAGTCAGGTGCAAGAATGCTCAGAATACAGTTGTTGCTTTTTAAGAATATACAGCTCTTTGATCAGAGCAGCCTGGTCTCGGTGGGGCAGCTCTCTCTGACCCTCGGGCCCTCAGCCTGGCCTCTACCCCTTTTGGGCAAGTGTTACAAAGTTTTGAGTTCTGCTGATATATGCTCAGAGGTGCTACACTCTATCTGTAAGCCTCACCTGAAGGCACTCCACTCCAGCTCTTGGGATCAGCAAATCTAGTTCCCCCAAGCGCCTGGAGGGACCCAGCTCTTCCAGCAAAGCTTCTGCCCGAAGCCACTCAACGTCCTTGCTTTCCAGGAAGTCCACGGTGCCTTCGCCAACGAGTCTCCTGCTTCTGCTGCTCTTTCTCGGCCGGGACCTCCTCTCATCCCTGGCTAGCTACTGTTAACACCTCTCTGTGTGTCTCCTGTGTGTAGGACACTGTCAACGCAGAGGTCTCTGGTCCGAAGGATGTGCTCGCTCTCCTCCCTTCTTGGAGGTCTTGAGCTCCCCCTTCTGAGATGCTTCGGAGATGGCGCCCTTTAAAGGCTTAAGGTTGCCATAAGTGAGGAATCCTCTTGTTAGCATACCATGCACCTTATTTTTATGGACCCACCCCCATAAGGATGGATGCACCTGACTGACCTACTTAGCAAGCTATCCAATCCCCTTGGGGGACTACAAACCCCTCATTGGCATAGTCCCACCCAGTCATTTGTTGGCAAAGAATGCTGTAAGCGCCCTAAAAGAACAGACAAACATCTGTCTTGGAAGAAGTACAGCCAGAAGGCCCCTTGGAGGCAAGGATGCAAGAATGCTTCTCTCCCACTTGGGACATGGTGTCAGGAGAGACCAGTCCCTGGAGAAGGACAGCGCGTTTGGTGAAGTAGAAGGCCCTCTCCAAGACGGGTGGTCACAGTGACTGCAACAATGGGCTCGAACGAGCGTGAGGACTGGGCAGGTTCCTTTCCGTTGTTCAGAGTTGCTCCCTGTTGAAGCTGACTCACTGGCACCCGCCAGCACGACCACCCAGCGATGTGGGGAGAGTCACAGAGAGGATGGCTAGAAGGCCTTGCTAAGTCATTCCCAGCAACAGAGCAGGTATCTACCGACAGAGGACTGGATGAACAAACTGTAATGTGTACATACAGCGGAATGTGCTTTAGTCATAAAAGGAATTTAATTTGTTCTGATACACGCTTAGACATGAACGCGCCTTGAAGGCATTATGCTTAGTAAAGGAAGCCATCCACAAAAGGGCAGATAATGATATTGTGTGATCCATTCGGATGAACTCTCTCGAACAGGACATGCATCAGCAGGACCTCGATTCCTGGTTACCAGGGGGTGGGAGGAGGGGAGACCGGGG
>NW_022111357.1:44033918-44035640 GCF_000313985.2 Echinops telfairi
TTTTTTTTTTTAATGGATCATAGTTGGAAAGGGTTTGTGGAAACAATTCTACTTGACGTGAATGGAATGTGGAATGATATATGTATTCAATCCCAACTGGTAAAAAAGAGATGAACAGAGGTGGTGGTTGTACCACATTAGGAATATTTCAGGCCCACTGAGCTTACTTACAAGTCTGATAACGGTGGTCTGCCTATCACCCCCTCTCAGGGGGACGGACAATAGAAAAGCAGGTGAAGGGAGACATGAAAAAATAATAATTGATCAATTATCATGGGTCGATGAGGGGGGAAAATGAGAAGCTGATACCAAGGACTCAAATAGATAAAAAATGTTTTGAAAATGATGATGGCAACAAATGTACAAATGTGCTTGATACAATGGATGGATGGATGGATTGTGATAAGAGTTGTACGCGCCCCAATAAAATGATTACTCATGCAGTTTCCACGTTTCCATTATGTCCCATCTATTACCCCCAAACAAAACATTTAAACTCCCCTTTGCAAGTGTTCTTGGATCAAGAGTTCCAATAGAGAAGAATCCTGTGGTAGGGCCTTTCTAAGCTCCAACCTCTCTTTAGACTTAGGACCTTCCTCCGTTCTTTGGACAGTCATTCCCTGAGCTCCTACTTGTGCACCAGGCTCTGTTCTAGTGCCTGTGGACTCCACGGTGAATGAGGAGGGAGGGCAAAGGCTTCTTCCCTGGAGAGGCACAGCTTTGTGCCGGAGTCCGGATGCCGTCGCTTGTATCCACAGGTGAGCTGCAGGTGACCGCAACCTTCAGGAAGGCCCTGTGATCCCTCCAGAACGTGGCAAGACCGGCAGCCTTAGGAGGAGCTGCTCATCCATCTGATCACCACTGATCTATCTCCAGGGGGGCTGCTCCAGGGGGTTCTCTGGGCTGCCTGATTGAGATGAGTCAGAGTCTGCCACCCTCTCCTTGACCCAGGTCCAGCTGCAGACTCCCCAGAACTTCCCAGGGCAATGTGGAAGTGGCCCCTTGGCACAGGCCGCCTCATTAGTGCCCTGTGGGTTGCCCATCCTGGGGAGCAGACACCAGGGCTCGGCGGTTTGTGGATGTGGTCAACCTCAGCATCTACCCTGAGCTGTGTGGCTCTTTACCAGCTGGTCGGACACGAAGATGGTTTTGGTTGAACTGTGTCTCTCAAATTCATGTTCAAGTCCTACCCCCCAAACCCAACCCCACTGCCGAGGAGTTGATTGCGACTCCTAGGGACGCTAGAGGTCAGAGGAGGCCTGTAAATCTGACCACGGTGAGAGGTTGATTGATGTCATGAGGTTGGCAGATGTCAGGAGCTCATACCTGGTGTCGACAGAAACACAGCTGTTGTCTCATCAACTGACGCAAAGCGGCCCCAGGTGCATGGAAAAGTCAGCACTGCTGGCCTCATGTCATCCTCTCAACTGCCAGCATGCTTGAGCACACGACTGACTGCATGGGCACCGGGTCCACCCCTCTCAGGAAGGGTTGCCTTGGCTCCCCGCTGGCCCTGCTATTCACCAAGCCTTTTGTCCTCCAGCGATTGCGCCCTCAAAGCAAGGCAACCAGACAATGCTCAGTTGTGGTCCGGACGGTTTTCCCTGGGAAAATTTCAGGAGCAGATCACTCGGCTTTTCTCGCTAGTCCTTCTTAGCCTGGAAGTTCTCCCGAAGCCTGACCCCATGGCTGACTGCTGGTATTGGAAATGCTGGTTGCATA
>NW_022111357.1:44036782-44039058 GCF_000313985.2 Echinops telfairi
GATTGTGATAAGAGTTGTATGAGCCCCTAATAAAATGATTTTTTTTTAAAGTCGCGATTTTTTGAAAGGATGCACGACAAGCTAGGGTATCCGGTTTTTGGCTGCCATGTGGCTATTTCGCCAGGATATGAGTTTTATCAATGGTGTCCCGCTTTACCAATGTTAACATCTGGTCACCTAATCCCATCACCACAGTGTCCTTGTAAAGAAGAGAAGAGACACAGACAAAGACAGGAAGGACAGCCGGGTACTGGTGCAGCTACAAGCCTGGGGCCACCCAAAGCTGAGACAAACAAGGAAAGTTCTTGAGCCCACACCCTGAACTTGGCCACGCTCCAGAACTGCGAGACAATAAAGTCCTATTCTTTAAGGCCACCTACCTTGCGGTATTTTGTTATGACTGCCCTAGGAGATACAATCAACGAGGAAGACTAGACTATCAGAAATAAAATAAACAAACACATTTAAAGACCTGGTAAGTGTTGAGAGAGAAACGAGATCAGGGCCAAAAGCTGGGGCCCGTCATCGGTCAAGGTCTTCTCTGGGGATCAGGGTAACTGCGGTGCAGCGGGCCCTTCCAGGGAGAGGAGAGCTTCCTTTTGGGTCTGTCGCTGGGAAGGGCTGCCCTTTGGGGAGGGGGAGAGGCAGAGACTCTGTGGCCCCCGTCTCTGGATGAGAGGCCGAGGGCCAAACACTCAGGACATCCCTGAGACTGGTGGGCCCGAAGGGGCCTGAGCTGGGAATGCTAAGCTGTGCTACTCCTGGTGGGCAGTCACAGGAGGCGGGCTGGGGGAGGGCCTGCAGGAGTTACCCTGGGAATCTTCAGACAGAATGTTGGTCCCGCTGCCCCTGTCTCCTGTTTCTCCTCAGTTCAGCCTGGTCTTGGCTCCAGGCAGGTGGCCATTGGCCCCGGGGGTATGCATGGGGAGGCAGCCTCAGGGCCAGTTCCCATCCACCCACTCCAAGGACCCCAAACCAGGTGACCATCCCCAAAGGCCCAGCTTGGCCCTTCTCTCCCCTGCAGTGTCACAGCCCTCTGCCTCCCTACACACCATGCTGAAGCAAGGTGCCCCACAGGCTGCTCTCCTAGGACCCTCCCTTGGTCCCTCAGTGGCCAGCTCTGTCTCTTTGAAGCTTCTGATGACTTGCCTGAAGCTACTCTCCCAAACCACCCCCACCCCTAAACCAGGTGACTCTCTACTTTCTCATGCCAGGGTTGGTGGCCAGTACTCTGTCCTGCGGCACTTGTGTGAGAAGGAGGTCCCTGTGTTGCCCTGAGAAAGACACCGGGCTCACCATCTAGGTGGTCTCAGCAGCAGGGCCTGAAGAGGTGCAGAAGGGGCTGTGGGGTAGCTGGGGTGGGGGTGGGACAGGTTGGGGCACATCAAAGGCATGCTGGGGGGTGGGGAGCAGCTGGAGAACACAGGTCCTCAGGTGGGCATGTTCCTGCTTGTCCTCCACAACCCCATGGCCTTTGTTTCCTTGGAGAGAGGCTGGGCCTTCCTTTATGCTGCTGGGTAAACAGTGAGGTGGGAGGCAGCTGGGGCCAGCTCTGAGCGCCCCCTCCCTTCTGCAGCTCGGAGACCCAACCCGCCACCTCAAGCCCACAGGGGTTTCCTGAAGAGTAGAATGGAGAGGCCACCCGGCTCAGACAGTACCCCTGGCGGGAGAACAGAGCCTCTGAGCCAGCTGCCTCTGCCAGTAAGTAGGAAGCAAACCCTTTATAGGGCCAGGGCTTGGCTGGGACCCCTGGTTGGGCTGGGGACACCCTGCACTGGGCTCTCTGGGCCTCTGTCGGTGGCAAGGTTCCCCCTGTCCTTCCCAGAATGACCCTCAGCAGCAGACACCACAGAGCTTGGCAGAGGCTGACCTAGAGCGTGAACTGCAGTGGTTGGAGCTGGGCTCTGAGCTAGCCAAGGAAGACCAGAAGGAGGGGGTCCGGGGCCCGCAGGGCTGGGGTCACCTGTCCCAGGCCGTGTGGCAGGGCCAGGCGGGTCTGGTGACCCAGCTGCTGCGGCAGGGGGCCCTAGTGGATGAGAGGTGAGTCCAGCCCAAGGGCTCCCTTTCCAGAGCCATGGGTGGGGGCTGGGGGGGGGGGGCGGGGGCGGGACAGGAGTCTCTTCTCTGGGCAAGGGTCAGGGTCCCTCTGCCCAACTGGAACAAGGTGGGGTGCCCTCCCTGTGCCAGCGCCTCTGCAGCCCCTGTCCCCACCTGCAGGGACGGCGCGGGTCGCAGCCCCCTCCACCTGGCTGTGCTGCGCGGCCACGCGCCCCTGG
>NW_022111357.1:44040125-44047662 GCF_000313985.2 Echinops telfairi
GATCAGGCCAATGCTGAGTGGCCCGACCTAGCAGCAGGCTTGGGTCCACGCAGCCTTCTGCCCTCCCTTCTTCTCCTCCCCTCTTGCAGGATGTCGAAGTGCTGCTTGGTCACGGGGCAGACCCCAACCTTCGGGACAGGCATGGGCGCTCTGCACTTCACCGGGCTGCTGCGGCGGGACACATGGCCGTGGTCCAGCTGTTGGTAGCCCACAAGGCCGAGGTGGATGCGCAGGACTCTCTGAACCTCACACCTCTGCACCATGCCGCTCGGGGAGGCCACGTGGAGGTGGCCAGCCACCTACTGGACAAGGGTGCTCAGGTCAACGCTGCAGGCTGGCTCTCCAAGACCCCCCTTCACTTCTCTGTGGAGTCACACCATGGCCCCACCACAGAGCTTTTGCTGATCCGAGGGGCCAGCCCTGCCCTGAGGACACAGTGGGGTGAGGTGGCCCAGGACCCAGTGTGCGAGGGGAGTCTTTGCATGGAGTAGAAGAGGTGCTGGGGGCACACTGCCTCTCAGGGCCTCCAACTGATGGGGGCTGGAGGCTCCACAGCCAGATGGGAGAGGCACTCCTGGCCCCCGGCCTCCCTGGTTCGCCCAGGGCCTGGCTCTTCTGGGTCTGAGGCCAGCCGTCTGGAAGGGTAAACTTAGAGACTCCGGGAGAAGGCTAGATCTCTTGGACATGGCCGAGGGGAGGGGCCATTCCCACTACAGCGCCAGCCTTCACCACATACTTTGGCACAGAGGCGGGGTCATGCAATAGTTTTGTCCTTTCCCCGATGTTCTCCCCTCCCCTTTCCCTGACCAACCTTGGGTGTGTCACCCTGCTGACAGATGCCTCAGCGGTACATGGACAGTTCTCTTTGACATTCATCATTCAAATCATCCTTGTCATTATTGGATTTAAAAGTATTGTTTTGGGTACAACACCTTTACAGGACAGATGTCCTCTTTCCATGATGAGCTATGTCATGGCAGTTTGGCTCCTCTGGGCCCTGGTGGACCGTGGGCACACGTGGATTTTACTCCTAGGGCCACAGGAAGCCTTTAGGGCATCTCATGGTGAGGCGGGTGACCTGTACCTGGGAGAGGGAGGGAGCAGAGACCAGAGGGAGTGTGTGGTGGCATGAAGGGACCGGGGAATAGGCCGATGGTGGGAGATGGCTCTGGAGAGCACCCACCGGACCTGCTGATGCTCAGATTTAAGAGTGAAGGAAAAGTCCAAAATATAACATTTCCTCCGTGACAATTTCCCCTAACTAGGCTTTGTCCTGAGGCAGGGTGGGGCGGTTGGCAGAGCCATCTGCTGGGACAGCCGGGTGCACAGATCTGGGTTGGCGGTTAGATACCTGTGTGAAGGCGGCAGATGGTCACTGAGGAGACGGGCTGGGAAAGATGGGACCTGAGTTACATCTCTGAGGCTCTCCTGAGTGAGGATGGGCCTACCCTGAGCCCACCTGCAGAGCCCGGGGGGGTTCATTTTGTGTCCCACGGCTTTCTCCCCACTCTACCACTACCACGAAGGTCTCCGCCCCGGGACTGCTCAGCAGCCAGGCCTGCCTCCAGCAGGAAGACGTCTAGTGGGTCCTTCCTGACTCTTCCCTGACTCCCTGCAGTCCGTACCCAAAACAGTGGCCAGTAATCTTACTTAACGAGTCAGATCATGTCACAAAAGGAAATGGGCTTATCGACTTTTCCCCAGACGGCCCCACCAGTCCCTCCCTCCCTCCTGCTCATCTTACTGTGGGTCATGGTCCTCCCATCTGGATGGAGGTGGAAGTCTTCTCACCTTGAACCCCAGTGGAGCCTGGTGACTATTTGAGCACCAGCGTCATGGGATGTTACATGACACCCAAGGGACAGATCAAAAAGGGGGCCAATGGTTTCTGCATTGTCTTCTGGGGGAGCCCCCTCTGGAAGCCCAGCCGTCATCGGCTGTTATGGATTGGACCCTGCCAAGCCCCTACAGTACGTGTTGTACATTCTAATTCCCACGCGTGTGGACCTCACCCCCCCTGGGACTAGGTGTGTTGTTGTGTTCATGAAGCTCTGTTCATGTGGGGTGTGACTTCTGAGATTTCAAAGGAGCAGATTGGACAGAGCATCCAAGCCGGGAAGGAGGAGGGGAAGAACGGGGTCCCCTCCAGACGTCAAGGAGGGGGATAGTAGAAGCGGAGAAGAGACAGCCTCTTACAAAAGCTTCCTGGGGCTGCTGTCCTGACTCGGAACGTCTAGCCCCCCAACTTTAAGGAAATACATTTCTGTTTGTGTGTCTTTCTGTTAGGCTGTGAGGGGCCCTTGAGTGGATCCTAGCTCAGAGTGACCTTAGGCATGACAGCAGGAGATGGGCCAGATCTTGGCCCATCCTCACGATTCTTACTGGGTTTGCGCCCATCAGAGCAATGACTGTGTCAGTCCATCTCGTTGCGGGTCTGATGCTCACTTTACCAGGCATGATGTCCTTCTCCAGGAGTTCGTCCCTCTGTCACCCAGGTTACTTTGCTTCCTGTCATTGGGAAAATCCCCCTTACAACATGCAGGTAGCTTAAGGAATTCAGTGCATTCTCTTATCTATGGCATTTTTACCACTCGCCACATTGCTCAAAAGCAGACACACTGGATGCAGATGTCCCCTAAAAAGGGCCCAGGGCCAGATGATGCCAAGAGCCGTCTCTAACTTCCCTGTTAGGATTAAAATCTAGGTCCTACTATCCACCAGTCAACAAAGACAGCCTGAGACTGGCGTAAGACTTAAAGGACTGGTTGTGTTTGCTTGTCAACAGTTGTTTCCCGCAAACTGAACTCATTGCCATCAAGTCGATTCAAACCATGAGACCCTCCAGGACTGCGTCAAACTGCCCCTTGGGTTTCCAAGACAGTAACTCTTTACGGAAAGAGGAAGCCTCGTTTTTCTCCCTTGGAGTGGCTGGTGGTTTAGAACTGCTCACCTTGTGGTGTAACCACGCCGCCACCAGGGCTCCCTGTTTCCCATGGATACCTTGAAACCTGCATTAATGTGAAACTATACAGGGTTGCCTGAAGTGTAGATTCCAGAAGCAAAGGTATATATTCTCTATGTATTCTGATCTCAAATGAGCCCACAAAGTCGGTCTGCTTTGCGCTGCAGTGGCCTCCCCGGTCTGCCTCCTAACTGAAAACATCTCACGCTTCCTCGGACATAGAGTGGGTACATCGGGTGCACTGCTTCGGGGAAAAGTACCTGCATTCCAGGTGACCCTTCCAATGACATGTCCAAAGTAAGCTAGATGAAGTCTCGGAATGTGCTGCGAAGGGGCATTCAGGCTGTACTTCTTCCCAAGCAGACTTGTTTGTTTGTCTGGCAGGCATGGTACAGTCCGTGTTCTTCGCCAGCATCATACTCCCAAGTGTGTTGACTCTTCGTCCCCCTCTTCAGTGCCCAGCTGTCACGTGCACTCAAAGTGGTTGAAAGTATCGTGGCTGGTCAATGGTTGGTACTGTTGTCAATAAGTTGGACAGCGACAAAAAGCTGAACTCGAAGGTAATCAAGCGGCCATCGAGCTCAGAAGCAACAAAGCCCACATGGAAGAAGCACACCAGCCTATGCAACCACGAGGTGTTGAAGGGATCAGGTGTAAGGCATCATCAGAACAAAAAATCTTACCATAGTGAATGATGGGGGGAGTGCAGAGTGGAGATCCAAAGCCCATTAGTAGGCCACTGGAGATCCCCTTGCAGAGGGGTCTCGGGGAGGAGATGAGCCAGTCAGGGTGTGATGTAACAATGATGAGAAATACAACTTTCCTCTAGTTCCTAAATGTTTCCTCCCCGCTCCCACTACCATGACTCGAATTCTATCTTGCAAGACTGGCTAGACCAGAGGAGGTACACTGGTACAGATGGGAGCTGAGAATCCAGGGAATCCAGGACAGATGAGCCCTATGGGACCAGTGGTGTGAGTGGCAAAACGGGGAGGGTAAAGGGAGAATGGGTGGGAAGGAGGGAACCGATTACATGGAGCTGTGTGTGACCTCCTCCCTGGGGGACAGACAACCGAAAAGTGGATGAAAGGAGAAGTCGGACAGGGCAAGATATGACAAAATACCCATTTATAAACTATCAAGGGCTCATGCGGGAGGGGGGAGCGGGGAGGGAGGGGAAAAGTGAGGACCTGATGTCGGGGGTTTGAATGGAGAGAAAATGTTTTGAGAAACGATGTACAAATGCGCTTTGCACAATTGATGTGTGTATGGATTGGGATAACAGTTGTATGAGCCCCTAATAAAATGTTGAAAAAGAAAAAAAAAAAAAGCTGAACTCGTAAAAGGCGTGTGATAGATTTACAGCAATGATAAACACAACAGAGTAGCTGCTAAGGTTGCGTATGTACAACCGAAAATCTCCTGGCATCTGCCCCTGGGTGTCAAGGTTTATATGCCCACTCTTATTGAGTCCGTTCTGACTCCGAGCTCTCTTATAGGACTGAGTGGAACTGCTCCTTGGGCTTTCTGAAAGGAACAGAGAGCCTCATCTTTCTCTCCAGGGGGGACTGGTGGGTTTGAACCACCAACCTTGCGGTTAAAGGCCTGTGATCGTTTGGTTTTGTGTCAACTTGGCTGGCTTCTCAGTGGTTTGGCAGTTGAAGCCTCGTCATTCTCCATGCTGCGACCAAACACAGTGCAATAAACTCACAAAAGACTCTGCTGTGAGCAGTCAAACCGTTGGTGACCAAACACAATGTAATCAACTCACAAAGGGCTCTGCTGTGAGCAGTCAAACCGTTGCAAGAAGATAAGAGTGGAGTGCAACCTACCCCCCTTACTCAGGTCACACCCTGATGCAATTGAAAGGGCCGTTTCCTCAGAGATCTGGCCTCCCTCTTGTATGAGTGGATGCTCTCAGAAAGCTCGCTTGCCTTCTTGCTGGGTCTGGCTCCTGCATCTGGCTCATTGACCTCTGGCTCTTTGGACTTGAGTCTGCCATATGGCCAGCGGTCTGGGATTCATTCACCTCTGCAGTCACCAGCCTGTTCTTCCTGCTGATCTCCGGTTCACCAGCTCACAAGTCTCCAGCCCAGCATCTGACCCATGGACTTAGAACCTGCCCACACTTGGACTTGACTGTCTACAACTGTGTGAGTGCTTTCCTTGACCGGAATGCTTTCTACATAGGCATAGAAGTGTCACTTATTTTGCTTCTTTTCAATAGTTAACCCTTGACACCACCAGGGCTCCTTTCCGAGTGAGATGTAGGCTCATGGTGTCATGGGGCCTCCCAGCTAACTGTCCTAGAAGATGTTTAGGGCGTCTGCTCTGTGTTGGGTAGTGCCTGGGGTCTTAAAAGCTTGAAACCTGCCTCCTAAGACACGACAAGTGTTCTCTGTTCCCCTGGAGCAGCAGCAGCAGCAGAAGACTCAGGAACAGGAGGAGGACAGGATCAAAGGTTTGGTTCCAGGCCCCCATGAACAACTGCCTCCTTTGCCAGGAGACCAGAACAGCTGTATGGATGGAGCCTGGTGACTGTGTCTGCATATTTTGATCAAAGATTTTTAGAGAAGAATCCTGATCTAAGGGAGGGAAACACAGAACAGAATTTCAAGTTCTTAAGGACTTTCTGGCATCAAGGGGACTGGCTAGACCCCGGAAACTCTCACCCTGCGGTCACCTTGAGAATATAAACCAAAAACATCCTCTGAAGACCAAAGCATGGTTTAGCTCGCCTGGGAAAGCCCTCTGCCGTGAGCGTTCTGCTCGTTTAAGAATTCTCTATCGGGGAGTGAAAAGCAGCCTGGTGGCTCCGTGGGAGGAGCACGAATATGATCTTGTCCAATCTGTTGGCCAAGGAGCTGTCTTCCATATTTCCTGGCATAGATGAGTGAGTGCTTCCAGGGCTTCCTCAGCTTGTTTAAATATTCCAATTGGTATTCCATCCATTCCCGGATCCTTGTTTCTGTATGTGTAGAAAACTCCAAAGAGTCGACAAGAAAATTGTTGGAGCTAATTGAAACCATTCAGCAACATGGCTAGACACAAGATCAACTTTCAAAAATCAATTGGATCCCTGTATCCTAATGAATACTAATACCGCACACTATTACTGTATAATGAATACTGTATACTAATCCCTGTTTCCAGAGCACATGCTGGAAAGAATATCAAGAGAACAATACTATTTACAATAGCCATCCAAAAGATGAAATACTTAGGGATATACCTAACCAGTGACACCAAAGACTTACACAAGGAACCAAATCGACCTGCATCAATGAATGGATATACCAGGTCCACAAACACGAAGACTTACTCTTGTGAAAATGTCAATACTACCTCAAATGAAATACAATGCAATTCGGATCCAGATCCCAGCATCATTCCTTAAAGAGATGGAAAAGTAATCACCAACTTCATATGGAAAAGAAAGATGATCTGAATGAACTATTGAATTGTATGATATGTGGATGAAGTGTCAATAAAACTGTTTAATCAAAGAAAGAGACCCAGGATAAGCAAAGCAATACTAAAGAAGAACAAGACAGAAGGCCTCTCACATCTGGAACGCAAAACCTGTGAGACGGCCACACTAGTCGATGAGAGACACATGGTCCAAGGGAATGGAAGAGGGAATCCACAAAAAAAAATCCGTCCACCTACGAACAAGTTTTTATTTTTTGAACAAATTATTTTTGACAAAGGCTTGAAACACATTAAATAGGGAAGAAATAGTCCCTTCAACAAATGGTGCTGGTAAAATTGGATTTCTACTTGCAGAAAGATTAATTAGAACCCCTACCTCACTCCATGTACAAAAATGAACTCAAAGTGGATTAAAGACCATCATGTGAATCCTAGACTATAAAGATCATCCATGAACAAATGGGCACATGAATCTGCAGCTGTGGGAGAGGGACATGTCTGATCAGAGCACAGGGAGCAAATGAAGGGGGAGGAAGTGAGAGTGCAGCACAGCCTGGCCCACCAAGCCTTGAGGACGATATTTCCGCTCAGAGCAGCCAATCCACACAGAAGACCATATGGCCGCCCAACTATGAGACACAGCATCCCTCACTGACCCATAACCGTACAGGGGACAACACTGGAGACACACTGTGGGAATTCTGCCTGATCTGATCCCACCACAAGGAGGCAAAACACTAAGGGTGTGCAACAGAACAGCAAGGGGAACAGAACAATGAAGTCCCCAGGTAATACCAAAAATAGACTTTTGGGCCTGGCCCCCCAAACAGACTCGACTGGAAAACACACCTGAAGGCCAACAAACAGTCCTTGAACTAACTACAAGCTTTTCTCTCTTTTTTTTTTAAATATACCAACAGAATAGTTTTATTGTTCTATAAAGTATATTCTGGCTAATTATAGACAAAATCTAATTTTTTTTTTTTTTGCTTTCCATTTCTGATTTTTATTTTTTTAAAAACATTTTATTAGGGGCTCATACAACTCTTATCACAATCCATACACACATCAATTGTGTAAAGCGCACTTGTACTTCATTCTCAAAACATTTTCTCTCCACTTAAACCCCCGACATTAGGTCCT
>NW_022111357.1:44048795-44050969 GCF_000313985.2 Echinops telfairi
GGATGATCCCTTCAGGACCAGTGGTGTGAGTGGCGATACCGGGCAGGGTGGAGGGAGGGTGGGTTGGAAAGGGGGAACTGATTATAAGGATCTACATATAATCTCCTCCCTAGGGGATGGACAAAAGAAAAGTGGGTGAAGGGAGACGTTAGACAGTGCAAGATATGGCAAAATAATTTATAAATTATCAAGGGTTCATGAGGGAGCGGGGAGCCAGAAGGGAGGGGAAAAATGAGGAGCTGATGCCTTAAGTGGAGAATAAATGTTTTGAGAATGATAAAGGCAATGAATGTACAAATGTGCTTTACACAACTGATGTATGTATGGATTGTGATAAGAGTCGTATGAGCCCCTAGTAAAATGATTTAGAAAACAGAAAAAACAGGCACAAACTTAGAGAAACATTAATACAGGGCATAGATACACTACCGACCATAATGAAAAACTCACACCACTGAAGACAGACTAGTAACTGGGACATCCTACAATAAGAAACTTATGTGTGTCCAACTATTTCACTAAGAGTAAAAACAGAATTGACAGACTGGGGAAACAACGTTGGCAATGGCACAAATCTCTGACGTCCATACAAAACCTCAGTACTTCAATAAATAAAAGATAGAATAACCCAATTAAAAAAAAAAAAAAAAAGCAGAGGACACGAGCAGACAGTTTACCAAAGAAAACATTTAGGTAACCAACACACAAGAAGAAATGCTCGCCATCACCAACCATCGTAGAGATGCAGATCAAAACAGTGCTGAGATTCCCGCCTTGCTCAGAATGGATAGCAACGGTCAGAAAAAGCAGAAAACAAATGCTGGAGAGGAGGGACTCGTCGTAGGCTGCTGATGGGACTGTGAAACAGTACCACCACCACGGACAGCAGTATGGCTCTCCCTCCACCAGGAATACCATAGGAATAGACATCCCATAGGACCCAGCGACCGTGATACTTGGCCGGAAAGAACACAGCACAAAGAGACACATACTCTCCCATGTTCTTCCCAGCACTGCTCCCAATAGCAAGACGATGGGAACCGCTTCAGTGTCCCTCCGTGAGAGGACAGATGACCACACCCTGCGGAGCACCTCATGACCTGCATGGATCCCCCCCGACATGATGCTGAGCGAAGTGAGTCCAACACTAAAATACAACCGTTGGGTGCGACTGATGCTAAACGAAACCGAACAAAAGGTTTTCATTCCAAAAGAGACAGACTTTGGTGGTACCAGGTTGTGGAGGACAAACGAGGAAAGGGGAAGTAATGGGCTAGAGGGGAGACAGGTGTGAGCTTGCTCAAAGGGAAAGATACTATACTCTCAGGAGACGGGGTGGGGAGTGGGCAGGGGATGAAATAGGGTAATCCGGGATACTGACAGAGAGCGCTGTCACACCAGCGATGGTGACGACAGCCATCGTAGCAGAGGAATAGCAGCCACAGAACCGGGAGTTGGCATGGTAGAGTGCACGTGGTTAGAACTGGGCAGCATTGGGCAGTAGACTTGCTGGCAGAGTAGGGTGTCTTTGGGCACTTATTGGTGGAGAGACACTTTCCTAAGAAGCCTCTGAGCAGGGTCCAGCAGCAGAGGTCAAGGAGATGCTGACCTGACTGAAGAACTGTATCCTGAGTGATTTCTGAACCTGATTTGTAACCCCATGTAGGAGCCCGGATGCCATAGTGGGTTATATGTTGGGCTACTAGCTGCAAGGTCAGCAGTTTGAAACTGTCAGCCACTCTGAGGGAGAAAGAGGAGGCTTTCTGTTCCAGGAAAGATTCGCAGTCTTGGAAACCCAGAAGGGCAGTTCTACCCTGTCCTATAGCATCATTATGAGTCAGAATGAACTTGCGGGCACTGAAAACAAACCCCACATCCTGACTATTGTCTTGCCTGTGAATTTTGTGTGGCCATTGGAAGGAATTCTCACACCCAGAAACTAAGTGCAGAGTGTCGTGAGAGGGAGGGTGGTATTAGAGAGAGGAGATCCCTCTGTGTCAGGAATCAGCCTCACACACAATGCTGACAGTGACTCTCCTGCCCCCTCGTGAAGTGTGCTGAGGAGTTCGGATGCTTCTGTGGGACCATTTTACAAGCCCGTACAACCTGCACCTCCTTACCTCTCAGGCCTCCTACTCACTCATTCAGACACAGTGACCTGCTCCTGGGCCACT
>NW_022111357.1:44051254-44052835 GCF_000313985.2 Echinops telfairi
ACACAGGAAAACACGTTGGAGTCAGAAAATCACCCTTGGTTGCTACATTAGGTACGTGCCAGTTTTGCAGAGGGGGAAGACAGTTATCATCTCACAATGCGGAGGCCATGGAGGGGTGCTACCCAGATCTCTACTGAAAGTAGGACTTATCTTGTAGCTGAACGACCACTGCTGCCGTTGAGTTGAAAGTAGGCTCCTCCTGGCAGGTACAGCATGGGCCCTGTGTCTGGGTACTGCAGCCCAACACAAGACTTCTCTAACAGGTAATGATTGCTTCACATCAATAAGGTGATCCAAGCCGTTGTCTGCCTGCCCAGCATCCCCATCTGAGGCTCTCCTTGCCCAATCCTGTGTCCTCTCTGCTTGATAGGCATTGGCCCCAGTCCATCTCTGTGTTTGTCTTGTGCTCTGTCTCAGTATGTTTACTGGAAGCTCTGTTATGACAAAGTGTTTCTCCAGAAACAACTACAAGGGAAAACAGTGGAGAAGCATGACCTTAACCCCTTGGTCTAAGCCCACCCAGGTCTGAAGGAACTGCCATGGCCTCCCGTTATACTCCACTGATGGATTTCTTTCTTCATCTTAATCATTTTACTGCAAGCTCTTACAGCTATCAGAACATTCCATAGTTAATCACATCAAGCAGTATTGTACAAGTGCTACCACAATCAGTTTCAAAGCATTTTCTTTCTTCTTGAACTCCTTGATATCGGCTCTCCTTTATCCCCTCCCTACCCCTACCCCCACCAGGAACCCTAATATACATTATATATATAAATTTTAATTGCCCTATCTTACACCATCCAATGTATCCATTCACCTACCTACCATTCTGTTCTTAATTATACAAATGAACATATGCAGGTCTCACAAGATTAGGGAGGTAAAACTAAGACCGTAATACTCAGGGGAGGATATATTAAAGAGCTAGAGGATTGTTATGTGTTTCATAAGTGCTAGACCGCACCCTGGATTTATCATCCCTTCCGTGTGGCCCTTCTGCGAGGGCCTGTGCAGTCACCTCACAGGTGGGCTTTGGGTCTCCACGATAGCCACGCTCCTTCACATCGCTTTGGTTGCTTGTTTTTGAACTTTGGATGCCTATTCCCTTCGGTCGACACCTCGTGATCACACAGGCTGGTGTGCTTCTTCCATGTGAGCTTTGTTGCTTCCCTGCTAGATGACCGTTTGTTTCACTACAAGCCTTAGGACCCTCAATGCTATATCTTTTAATAGCTGGGCACCATCAGTTTTCTCCACCACATTTGCTTATGCACCCATTTGTCTTCAGCGATCTTGTTGGGAAAGTGAGTATCATACAATGCTACATCATTAGAACAAACCATTCTTGTATTTAGGTATGATTTAAGTAGATGCCCAAAGTCCATCTGCTTCCTTGTTGTATTTACATATATATACATATGTAAAACAAATACACCTGTAATAGTCAGGATTCTCTAGAGAAACAAACCTAGGGCACTTATGATTATATATATGTAAAAGGATAGGTTTATACAGCGAGAAGGAATATAACAGCTAATTAGCCCACACAGCAGTACAGAGGGCTCAGTTCAACTCACT
>NW_022111357.1:44054142-44056708 GCF_000313985.2 Echinops telfairi
CAATACATATTTTTTCTTTCTTCTTTCTCTTTCCTCCTGCCCCACTATCATGTTTACCCTTGGTTCGCCTACACAGATGCATTTCTGTGGGAAACGGAGGATCTGGAAGAATGTGTTGTGACCTGTTCCTAGCACGCATGACCAAGACTAGCCATGACTAGTGAGAGGCACACCTCCACAGTTCTGAGATGTGGAAAGCATCAGTCAAATGCACATATTCCAGGAAGGGCATTTCTCCACCTCCATGCTCCATAGTGATCATTTAAAGCTGTCTCCTACAGCTGCCTGGCTCATGGATGCAGTATGTAGTTAAAAGATGCCTGTCTCTACAAGGACCCTGTTCCCTTTGTCGCTTATTCTCCAGGAGCTATTCACACCTCTTGTCTCCTGCATGCCTGGTGCTCCCTTTGGAGTATTCCCTTTGGGGGTTCAGGATATTCAAGATGAACACATTGCCCACTTTATTGTGTGTGTATTAACAAGAGGCTTGCAGGCCTCAGTACTGTAAAACTCGGTGGTTGAACTCAACACTCTCCCTCTTCTCTGGGTAATGGAGAGGGGTCCCCTGTGCTCCACTGGTGCTCTTCTTTATTTTCTTCCATAATTGCACAGTTTCTCCTCAGCACCCCACTTGACTCTGGGGCTGTGGAATTCTGTGGAAGTCCTATTTGTGTGGAATTCTGCCAAAAACATACAAACTATTAGGTTTGCCACAAAGATAAACCGAGGTCGGGCCAGAGAGAAGGAAAAGGGGAAGTTTATTCTGTGCTCCTGGGCGAGATTCGCAGGCTCCAGCAAGGAGTCAGTGAAGTCCTGCTGCCCGGGAGGGAGGGGAGAGCAGAGAGAGATGGGAACTCTGAGCTCTTGGGCAAGGCCCATGGGCCCCAAGCTGGGGGCCTGAGAAGACATGCCTTATCTGTGGTGAAGAGCAAGTTTTTAAGCTGGCCACGATGGTAAACAAGAAGGGAGTGGGTAGGGGCTGCAGCTGCATTGGCTTAAGCCGTATCCATCTGTGAAATTCCGAGGTAGAGTGGTGGCTTGATCCTGATACCCAGGAGATGGCTCATTGTCCTGGAGCCCTTTTGAAGCTAGCCAGCTGTCTCAGTCTGATAAGGGCAAGTCAGGCTGTTCCTAATGTCCCCTCCTGCCTTCCCTGACCTGTGCCTGACCCAACACAACCCAAATTTAATTCCAAGGAAACATCAGACAAACCCCAACTGAGGGACATTCTACAAAATACATGGCTCATGTTTTTCAAGTATGCTAAGATCAAGAAAGGAGACTGATTCCTGATTAAAAGAGACCAGAAAGCCATGCAACGGCAGTTGGGAAATATGGGCGTGGTGACAGAAATGACGCTGGGCCAATGACTTGTTCACAGCAAATACCTTTTTCAACAACACAAAAAGCGACTTGTATGTGTGGACTTCTCTGGAAGGAATACACAGAAATCAAAATGGACTACATTTGTGGGAAGAGGTGATGGAGAAGCTCCATATCAGCTGCTAAAACCAGGCCAAGGGCTGATAGTGGAACAGACCACCAAGAGCTCATATGTAAGTTCAGGTTGAAGTTGAAGAAAATGAACACAAGTCCATGAGCGCTAAAATACAACCTTGAGTATATCTTGCCCACATTTTGAGAACATCTTAAGAACAGATTCGACACATTGAACATTAAGGGCAGAAGACCTGATGAGCTGTGGGAGGACACTGAGAACATCAGACACGAAGAAAGCAGCAAAAGGTCACGCGAAAGACAGGAGAGAGAAAAGAGCAAAGTGGGCGTCGGAAGAGACTCTGAAACTGGCTCTTAATCATACGGTACATGGAATAAATGGTGAAGGGAGAGCTGAACAGAAAGCTCCTAGGAGCAGCTGCAGAAGACAAAGTAACATTATAATGAAGTGTGCAGAGACCTGGTGTCAGGGGAGAGAGCCCTAGCACATCATCACGGGTCCAGTGGGCACAATTGTACAGCGATAATAAGTAAAGATCACAGTAAAGCCATAGAGAGCATGAGAGCTAGACAAGAGGTTGAAATAACGGAGTCAGACACATTTCATGGTAGCATGCTCACCTCAGCCTCGCTTGGAGGTTCAGGTGGAGAGAGAAATTTATTCCTAACCAAGACTTATATATTCTCTGGGGACGTGCAAGCCCCCTAATTACAGGTGAAGACATACGTCACAGGAAATGTGCTATAGGTAAGACAGTAATGGGAGGGGGATGATCTAGGGGTACACACGCTACAGGCAGAGGAGGGATTAAGGGTACACATGGGTGGACCTTGCATTCATGATGGTGGCCTAACCTTGATTGCAGCCAAGGTTTATTTAACCGAAGTTCTCAGGGGACTTCATTTAATCTAAGCTTTCAGGGGAAGCCATCCACTGTCTCTAACAGCAGGGAGTGAGCCCTGCCCATTGTGGGAGAAACAATGGTGTCTGCTTTCTCTGGATGGCTGGAGTCTTCAGGGAGATAACTTGACAATCATTTACCATTAGTTATAAGCAGTGTCCTAAGTCTAACATGTATTTGGGGGAGACGACTTGGGAGAAATCTTT
>NW_022111357.1:44057831-44059419 GCF_000313985.2 Echinops telfairi
AGGAGAGACCACTCGATTAACCCAGCTTAGCTTGAAGAACTCCATTTGGTTAAAATTGCCATCTTGTATGGCCTCATTGTTGCTATCTCCAGCCCCACCCAATAGCCTGTCTCATGCACAAATACTCTTGCCAGATAAGTCCCTCCAGATCTGACAGACCTTGACCCACCCTAATCCCTCCTGATAACCTGTCAGATAAACAAGGAATGTAGAGCTCTGGCTCTTAGGCACCACCGGTGCTTGCGTGGGCTCTTTGTGTGCCTGGCCGGGTCTCTGGGTCTAGCTTTGAAAGTCTCTACCCACCCCCTCCCCCATCTCTGTCTGTTCCTCTCTACCAGCTTCCCTGTCTGTCACTCTGCCTGTACTGATGGTGGTGGTGGGGGAAGGATGCTGCTCCCCAGCTGGGGTGACCGTGTTCCCAGTGGGGAGGATCCCTGTGGTGCAGTCCTCTTCCACTTTCCACTCCCCATCCATCATTTAGGGTGCAGACTGCAGCAGTTGACAGAGTAATTTTAGGGTGATCCCTGGGGCCCCACCAAGCCAACAGAAGCCTGGCTTTGGCCCGGTAGCTTTCCTTGCCCGGTCTGGCCTCCCATCCGCTTGGCCCCCAAGGGCGCGTGAAGAGGGTGGGGGTCCCTCTTCGGGAGACGGGGGCAGGGAGTTCCTAAAAAACAAACAAACAAACAAGGAATGTAGTAAATCTTGGTCCTGACAAAGCTGCAGGTGTCCCCTCCTGACTCCTCCCAATGTCCTGCCTGCCAGAGAAGCAAAGAATCTAACTACTGAATGTTCCTTCCATGTCTAGCTCCCTGGTTTAACTATTGTATCCATCTTGGCTACCACCCTTTATCAGGGTCAAGAGTGTTTTCCAGGTGCTAGCCTCCTCTCTCGGCCCAGCTAGCTGTAAGAAAAGGCTTATCCTTTAGTTAGGTAGGCTAGCGTAGGGCTGGGGGGTGTCCGTTAATGCATGCCCAGAGGGTCAAGCTATGGAAACAAAGGAGTGGTGCACTGCACATGTTCAGAGGTTCAGGTTTCCTGCTGGTAGGCATGGGTGGGCGCTAAACCTGGATTGGCCCACCTAGGCCAGGTGAATTCAATTCAGGGTTGTCCACCATGCCTCCCCATGGAATCTTTGAAAAGACAGGAGCCCAGGGAACTTTGGAAGAACTTTGGAACACTTTTGCGTGCCACCGAGCAGCTTCCAGCCAGGCCCCGTGTTTGGGAGGAGCCCCTCGGGTGCCATGTAAACCTGACACTTCTTCTAACCCTCATAAAACGCACTTGGATCACAAACCAGGCTTTGGCGTGAATTCTTTCTCGCGTGGAGCCAAGGACCGAGGTATAGATCTAGCTCCAGAGAGATCTAGCACTTTCATTTTAATAAGGTGGTGTGCCTTGATGTTGCTCGCTCCAGTATGACCACCAGTCCCTGGAGAGGGACAGCATATTTGGTAAAGTGGAGGGGCAGGGAAAAAGAGAAAGGTGTTGGACAAGACAAAGTGACCCTGGGGCTGCAGCAATGGGCTCCAGCGTAGTAACAATGGTGAGGATGGTGCAGGACCAGGGGGTGTTTGCTTCTATTTGGCAC
>NW_022111357.1:44066452-44067923 GCF_000313985.2 Echinops telfairi
CATCTCTGAGGGGCTAGAGTACTGATGTCAGATGCCAGAGTAAGGACGAGTTGAAGAGAGGGCTTCACGTGATGCTGAGTGAAAGGAGTCAACCACCAAAGGGACAAATATTGTGTAAGATCCCTGTTATTTAAAAAAAGAAAAAAATCAAGAAAAGGCTTTTACACCCAAAGAAACAGATGTATAGGGTGGGAGGGGGATCAGGGGGAGCAATAGGTTAGAGCGGACATCAGCACACTGGCCCTGGAGCAGCCCTTGGTGGCTCCTTAAGTACACTGGACATGAGGTGAAGGTAAGAAAGGTTATCGTTCAGATAATGGTGATCTCATTTGTGTAAACACACGTGTGGAATCTAGAATACTTTTTAAATTGTCATGAGGGACAGGATGGGCTCTTCTGTCTCAAAAGTTTGCCGAGCCCCGAGCGAGAGGGTAGATAAAGTGTTAAGTTGGATGAGAGGTGAAATAATAACCAACAAAAGATGGGCAAAGGGGAAAAAAAGATGATCTAACAAATCCTCACCTAATTCACTATAAAAAAATGTTAAAAATAACAGACTTTGCTACTGACCACCCTATGTAAGAGACGGTCCCAGGACATGGGGGGAGGGCAGCTTGTGATGTCCAGGAAGCTCTGTGGAGCTACCCCAGGTGCTACGTAGTATGGTAAGATGCTCTTTCCCATTGTTCATTTCTAATCCATCAACGTGCTCTGGAGCCACCACCTTCCAGACCTTTCCTTGGCTACCCACTAGCCTCACACAGGCCCAAGTGTGTAGGCCATGTTGACGGTGACTGGAAGAGACGCCCACAGGTGCCTTGGTGATGTGGTTACGAGTGGGGCTGTGATCTGCCTGGGCGGCAGTTGGAGACTGCCAGCAGCTCTGAGGGAGCAAGATGCCTGCCCTCCACCCCCCTACACAGTTAGTGTTTCGGGAACCCACAGGGGGTCATGACTAGGAGTCTCGATGGAGGAGATAGCAGCGAGTCATGGACCTACTGAACTCGATCCTCCATGCCTCTGTGCTTTCTTATTTCAGCTCTGGATCAATCGAATCACAGCTGCTTCCCAGGAGCATGGCCTGAAGTACCCAGCTTTGGTTGGCAATTTAGTTAAGGTATGGTAGGGCGGGGGCCCTGTGGGAGGGCTGGCATGAGCCCAGGCGGAAGCACCAGCAAGCAAAGCTAGGAGTTGTGCTCTCACGCCACTGTCTGCACTTGGGTGTGGTCTGGGAGGCCCGGAGCTGACCACCTTTTCTTTTCCGCCCGCTGGGAGCATTTAAAGTGATGGGGTGGGTAATGTCCATGTCTAACCAAGCCCCTGCTTTGCCACATCATCCTAGTCCTCATGGTTTGCTTAAGTGCCTAGTCCCATGATCCTGATGGGCACAGAGGCTCCAGAATGGAGAGGGTTATCGTGGGCACACAGGTCCCATGTGTTGAACCAAGACTACCATGTCCTCGCCCGGCCC
>NW_022111357.1:44068080-44088409 GCF_000313985.2 Echinops telfairi
TTTTCCCTTGTGTTGATGGGGGGTTAACCCAGGCCAGCAGCGGTGACGACAGTGACCCTGAAAAAGGTGTCCGTGTCCAGGCGGCTCCCAGCCTTGCCTTCTCCCTCATCCCACCTCAGCTTCCTTGGTGCTCTGTGTGGCTCTGCCTGAAGGGCCTGGTACCCCATCCTTGTCAGGCCCACCCCACTGCTGCGCGATCCTGATGCTGATGTGCCACGCGCAGTGCCGCCTCCAGAAGGGCCGCTACGTGGGGCTGCCCTTGATCTGCCCGAGTTCCCGCCCTTCTGACAGGCCTTCTCTCCCAGTGCCAGGTGGAGCTCAACAGGAAAGTGCTTGCCGACCTGGCCATCTACGAGCCAAAGACTTTTAAGTCTTTGGCGGCTTTGGCCAAAAGGAGGCGAGAAGAGGGATTTGCTGCTGCTCTGGGAGACGGGAAGGAGCCGGAAGGCGTGTTCTCCCGAGTGACGCACTACCGCTGAGCACCCCCCACCACGCACATTGACCTTCCTGCCTTGGCAGTGTGACCTCCAAGATGTTTGTGCCAATGGTCACAGACCCTGAAATAGCGAGAGGAATGGACACAATTGCGTACAGACCTCTGGAAGCAAAGGGTCCCGCCTCCTCCTAGTGGGAGAGCTCCACAGGCTGGTTAGATACAGATCCTGAAAATAAAGCTGGTTTGCTGTTCTACTTTGCAAGTTGTGTTTCCGGCATTCAGTTAGCAGGGGACCCTGGCCTCAGGGGTGTGTCCGATCTGTAATGAGGCACAGGGTGCTCACCTGGAGGATGTACTTGCCCACTTTTGTCCCCGAGGTCGGGGTTGTGGGACACACCTACACAACCTAAACTTGCTGCTCTCTCCTTTTGGAATCCTCCTGTAGGTTAGGGGACTCATGCCAAGCCTCTTACACTGACCCTGGCTCGAGTGGCCCAGCCTACGCCCAGCTTCCCACTTCCTGGAACTGCAGTCCAGGGCCCAGTGGCTGTTCCCTGCTACCTCCTGAACACACTGCCCTGTCTCCGAAGCTGACTGCCCAAATTCCTGTGCGAACCGCTGGGGACTCCTTGCTCTCCCCTCCTCACACCTGGTGTTTGCCACAGGGACCCTGTGGCCTGGTCCTTCAGCCCTGTCCTTCGATCTCAGTTCCTCTGCAGCTCCGTCTGCCGTCCACCTGGCTGCCCTGCGCTCCCACAGCAGGCAGATGGGTCACCTCCATCACGTCCAGCCTGGTTTCCCTTCTCCACAAGCTCCCAACAGGACTGGCCTTGTTAGATTTCCCAGGTGGAAAATTCCTTGGCGTTTGGCTTTGCACAAGGAAGAATTCACTCTGAAGCCTGGTCTGTGAACCAAGTGGGTTTTTATAAAGGACAGAAGTTTCAGGTTTTACAGTCACTGAACACGGGCAACCTCGTGGGACTGCACACCCACACGTGGCAGCCTGAGGCTGGAGAGACTGCCGAGGGGGCACAGGAGGAGGCAAAGGGCGAAGAAAACATGGTGCCCAGCAGTCGCTGGGGTCAAGGTATTTAAGGCCTACGGCTGGGAGACATGGTAGAAGGTATTGGCTGAATTAGTTCACCTAGGCCTAGTTTGGGCCCCCCCAGGGGTGCTGCCCACCTTGCTGAGGGGGAGGGACCTTGAACTGGCCGTGCCCAGTTAGTCTTTATGGATGGCTAAGGGCTCACCTGATTCTCCTCCAACCGGAGGGACAACCCCTGTCCCTGTTCTGCTACCTAACAGCCTCACCACAGCCCTACCTGCCCTCCTCCCTTTGGCCTGCTGTGACCTGTTTTTTTTTTTTAAGGTGAATAAAATCACAGTTTATTTTAACCTGTTTCTACACTAACCTACTTTCTCTGTAGAAAGCCACCTGTTGGCACTAGGCCAATACGTCTTCATTTTGTTAAGTTAGCATCTCATTTTTCCACAAAAGGAGATATGTTAGTGGGGTATGTGTGACCCCAACACAATATTTCCATAGAGCCTTCTCTACAATCTCGACGTATGTGAGCGCAGGGCCTCTGTTGGAAGCATTCTCAAAAGCATTCTCTGGCAGAGGCTTTCTGCACAGAGGACACTGGTAGAGTTGGGCCATCGATGAATCTCTTGGTGCTGAACAGTCTCTTCTCCAGAAACCACTGTTCACTCATCCTCATAGGTTCCTTTGGATGGGCACAGGGAGTAATCTCCAAGCTGAGAAGTGGGACAGTAGGTCCTTTTCCGGTCACCCGAGATGGGGTGTCATGGACTAGTGGGATCTCCTGCATGTGGTGCTGGTCTGTGTTCCCAGGAGAGGAAGCACGGGCTGCTGTACAAGTGCAAGCTGGTGGGGGGTGGTGGTGGTGGTGGTGGTGCTGTTCTACAACCTTTCCCTGACTTTTTCTCTGCATACACACGGCCAGGAATCTTAAGGGGATTTTGCAGTCACCCTTCCTTACGCTCGATGTTTCCTTCAGCTGCCCGTGCCGTGCTTTGCACCGCGTTCTCGTGGCGGCTCCCTCTGCCTGGCCACACACTCTCCGTTTCCCACCAATGTCATCTTCATCCTCCAGTTTGATGGAGACACGGCACTTCTCGAACCCATGCACATTGGACTTGAGATGCTATTCCATGCCATAACCTATTCCAGGAAGACGTCGAGGGTGCATTCTCTGTGGGGCGCTTAGCTGTCACCACTACATGCCTTTTGATGCTTGTTTAACCTCAGCCCCTCTTGGTACACGTGGAGATGGGAGACAAGAGGGCAGGAGAGAGCCATGATCTCTTCTTAAACCCCCTCTGTGCAGGTGTCCACACCTCTCCCAGCTAAGGGCCAGCCCTTCCCTGTGGTCTGAAGCTGGGCTCCGGGCTGGTGTGCTGAGCCCTGGGGTCACTGGTGGGAGCAGGCCACATATACTTTCTTCCAGGTCCTGTTTCACAGGTAACCAAACGTCAGGAGGAGGGGTTACACGTGCAAACCTCTCTCAAGCTCCCTCGGGTTCCAAACGGGGCCTGGCTTCTGCTGACTACTAAGCTACATCCTGGAAGCCTCACTGGCACCACGCAGAACTTCTACCTTCCAACTCTCAAGGACCCTGATAGCACCTGGCCATCTAACTCAGTGTCCCAAATGTGCGCTTGAACACTAAACGTCTGAGCAAGAACTGAACATCCTGAGGAAGAATGGAAAACCACATTGACACTTAGAAGTTCTTTTTGCCAGGACTTTAAATCACTATGGAGGCCTTTAGCCTTCTCGCATATCCCTGTCTCAGATATGCTGCTATGGCCTTTGCGTTGTCTCTAAGGTATCCAAGTGAACTCACTTGCCTACCTCTTCCAAGGTCTGCGATCTTTGTTTTGTGGTTAATGATGTCACACCTCGCACCGCTATTACCTGCTTTTGTCACATGCCCTCCCCAAAGTGTTGATAGCTTGTATGCAGCCACCAAGTCAGCCAAGGGGCTGCTTTAACTATGGCGGTTCCCAGTTTCCCTCTTAGCTTCAGTGCTGCCATTTTTCTTTGGAGCCATGGTTATAGTTTACGAAAATAAAAGCACATGATGGATGTTATAATATCATAACGCAGTGGTTTTCAACCTTCCTAATGCCTGGACCCTTTCATACAGTTCATGTTATGGTGAACCCCCAACCATAACATTATTTTCGTTGCTACTTCATCACTGTCCTTTTGCTACTGTTCCGAATCAGGTGACCCCTGTGAAAGGGTTGTTCGAACCCCCATTCGGGTCGCGACCCCCAGGTTGAGAACCACTGCCCTAATAATGCAATCGCTCTATGTTTGAGCAAGAGTCAAGCTTACACTGAAAGGTCGCTCCTTTGTATCCTCGCAAGTGACCTGTGCCTGACCCCGGCCTGTACAGGTTTTTTCCAAGTAGTGTTTTCGGTTAATTATCGAGTACACTTAGGGCCACCGAGCACAATTTTTGCGAACTTTGCTGTTCAAAAACAGTGGAAAGTTCGAGCTTGGAGCCATTTCACAACCGAGGGATCCCGGTACACTTTGCGGCAACATGGAAATGGACACTTCTAGTCACTTGTTCACCCATCTCTTCCCGTGCGCTGGGCTTTTAAGACAACTTAAGTTGCCTGGCGTTACTTCTGTGACCCCAACGCTTGGGGTTGGTTAGGCTCGGAGAGTAACGACCACGCGAGCTGCCGGATTTTGTTTCAGGCAACTAGTGCCCACTGCTGAGTGCCAGGCGCAGGGCAAGGGGGCAATCTACCAATCACCTGGCAACCCCCGGCGAGGGAGGTCACCACAGCCTCTCTCTCCACGTGCCCCGCCACTGCGCTCCGGACAACCAGGACTCGGCCCGGGGCGCGGGAGGCTGGCGGCCCGCCCGCCGCGGCCTCGCCGACCGGGGGTCCGGCCTCCGGGCACTCCGCCGCGGGGTGGGAACGTTTGAGCTTTCGCGTCGCGGATTCAGGACGGAGGAACGGTCGCAATCTCGTCTCGGGCTCCGGGAATGCGCGGTTTCCGGGTGGGGGCCGCCTCGCCCGAGGTGACGCGAAGCCCCCTGGGTAACGAGCCCGCCCACGTTCGCGCAGATTCCCGACGTCGACGTCAGACCGGAGGCTGACGGGCAGGGCACGCAGCCAATCACAACCTGAGAAAGCCGGGCCGCCTGTAGGCCGAGCCAATGACGCGGCGTGGGGCGGGGCGGCGGCCGTAGAGCGTCTCGGGGAGCCGCCCTGCCGGGAAGGAGCCGAAGGGAAGTCGGCAGCACAAAATGGCGACGGCGGCGGCGACCGCGACGGCCGCGACCGGGGCCCCGGGGCCTGGGGCCCCCGTGGCAGGGACCGGGGCCCCGGGGGCGGGGAGCGCTGCCTCCGGGCCCCAGGGGGTGCTGATTGGGGACAGATTGTACTCCGGGGTGCTCATCACCTTGGAGAACTGCCTCCTGCCGGACGACAAGCTTCGCTTCACGCCGTCCATGTCGAGCGGCCTCGACACCGACACGGAGACGGATCTCCGCGTGGTGGGCTGCGAGCTCATCCAGGCGGCCGGCATCCTGCTCCGCTTGCCTCAGGTGAGGGCTCTGCCGCGAGCCTCGGGCCGGCGTAACCGGCGGCAGGCGCCGGGAGCGGCCTGCCCTTTGTCGGCGGCCGGGCCGGGGCCTGCGCGACGCCCTCCCCGGGGGCGGAGGCCGCGGGAAGCCGAGCTTTGGTGGAAGCCCGCTCTGGCCCTGGGCGCCGCGTTAGGCCGCGCACCAGTCGCGGACAGTTCACGTTGGACTGTGGACGCCTGAGCCGGGCGTTTGTAAATAATGGGGGATTCCTTCTCGTCCAGGTGGCCATGGCTACCGGGCAGGTGCTATTCCAGCGATTCTTCTATACCAAGTCTTTCGTGAAGCATTCCATGGAGGTAAGGGTCTTCTCGCTCGCCCTTCGTAGCAAGGTACCCCTCCGTGGCCCCAGCCCCGTATTGCACGGCTCGGGAGGCACCCCCTCGTGCCTTTCAACCGCCTCCTCCCCTCACGGGAGGCGGCCGGAGCGGAACCAACCTCTGTGTGGCAATGCTTTCGTTCCAGCACGTGTCCATGGCCTGTGTGCACCTGGCCTCCAAAATCGAAGAGGCTCCCAGGCGGATCCGGGATGTCATCAATGTGTTTCATCGCCTCCGACACCTGCGAGAGAAGAAGTGAGTCATTGATTTGAGCAGTCCACGTTTCTCCACCCTTACCTGCTTACGTCACCCTGTTGACACTGTCGCAAAGCTCGGGGTGAGGTTTGAAACCGGTGGGCCCGTCAGGAAGACATTTCTAAGTGCTCAGGGTAGGGCCCCGGGCCAGGTCACACAAGGAGATGGCATTGGGGGCTCAACAAGAGGCCCTGTGACTGTGGTTTGGTTGACATCTTCTTCCCCTAGAGTCACACTCCCTCAACTCTTGTTTACTCCACGACTCTGGAGCTTAGGGTGGGAGGGGGGAGCTTTGGGTCTGTCTTATGTACCCTCAGCCGCCCTGGTCTCTTCTCACTAGGTGCCAGTAGCACCTCTCAACTGAGGCAGCCAAAAATGTCTGCAGACACTGTCCGTTGCCCCTGGGATCACAAAGTTGTACCTGGTTGAGAACCAGAAACAGCCTAGCCTGGACTTCTGACATCCCTGGAGTGGGTGGCATGTCTCTGGTCAACATTCCTCCCTCTGGTCTGCAGTGTCACCCTCTCAGGTTCTCTGGCTTGCCATTTCAAACACATAACATACAGATCGGGGGCCACACAAGGTGCGTGGGGCCCCTCTTTGGTGCAGCCCCAGGGGCCCTTGACTTCATTTAGTTGGTATTGATTGGCCTTCAAGAGGACTTGAAGCGGTACCAGGTTAGCACTGGTGTTTGAGGAGGACTCTGGGATTGTGTTAGAGGAAGTGGCGTTCATGTACTGTTCTTGTCAGCTGCGTGGGTTTTCTAAGCGTCTGCTTGTGGAGGTCCTGTGGGATGTGGAAGCTGCCGCTGGATTTTGACCTAACCCTGGGCTGTGGGCTTTGTCATCATAGGAAACCTGTGCCTCTGCTGTTAGATCAAGATTATGTTAATCTGAAAAACCAAATCATCAAGGCGGAAAGACGCGTTCTCAAAGAGCTGGGCTTCTGTGTCCACGTGAAGCACCCTCACAAGGTGGGTACGGGCTCGGTGCATGCATGGCCCTCTGCTTCGCTTTTCAGCTTTTGGCGAACCCATTTCTCCATTTTCACAGCCAGGGAAGGCCCGGAGCGGATTTCACTGCGTCCTTGGCTTGATTGCTAGTCTCTGTGTGTAATCTCAGGGACCTCTTCCCCCCACCTTGTGGTGCTACCTGCTCATTTGGATGGTCTGTTCTTAGGGCTTATGAGAAAGGCATCTTTTACATTTGGACTTGCCGAAATAGAAATAGTGATGAATTTGTAAACATTGAATAAATATGTCAGTATTTTTCCCGCCAACAGCTGATTGCTTTTGGAAGTTGAAGTAGAATAGCCTTCCTTCCTGTCTAGTGATTCTGAAGTCTTGTATTCTGGAATGAACTCTGTGTTCTTGTGATGCTGTGGATGGCTCCTGGCTTATACTGGAGCAAAATATGCTGTGGCAAAAGAGTACTGGTTGCATCTTTTAATTCATACACAGGCACACACACACACCCCACCACCACCACCCATCCACTCATGCCTTTTGTTGGTGCGCTTCCTTGCGCCTTCTCTTACTTGGGCTTTTCAGCCTGGTTCGCGAGACTGGGCCTGATGGAAACAGATGCCTTTAAGTGCTCTTCTTCACTTGCTGAGAGTGTTCTCGCCCTGTGTCAAGTCAACGATTGGGATGCAGTGATGTTGAGGGCGGGCTAATACTGGTGGAAAAGGTCGTGAGGACAGGCATGGGCTGGCCAGGCCGTGCACAGGAGGCCTTTGGCCACACGGCAGCTTGTCTTCACCTGCATGCTCGCTGGCGGCTGCCAGAGCAGGTGCAGCAGCAGCACTCGCCTCGCCTCCCCGAGCTGCCGTTGGTGCGAGCAGGAACCCAACCCTTGACTGTAGCCAGAGCTCTTCCTTGCTGCATGGACTCCGCAGAGATCTGAGCACTCGGTGCAGGAGAGTCACGGCAATAACTTCCTGACCCGTATCTTCCAGATAATCGTTGTGTACCTCCAGGTGTTAGAGTGTGAGCGTAGCCAGCACCTGGTCCAGACGTCATGGTGAGTTGATTTTCTTTGTTGTTGGGACCAGCAAGGGCAGTGGCAGACTGAGTTCATTTGAGACCCTTTGGGCAGTGGGTAGTCAGGCCTGGAGACTGTGGGCTGGAGTTGTCTGAAGTGCCCAGTGTTACTGCTGTGTAAATTCCAGTCAGCCTCCCCAAATGCAGGCACTGGCTTCACGGTAAGGTGGCCTCTTCCCTCTCCCCCATAGCCTGTCAGGGTCTTCCCCAAGGAAAGAGGAGGCCTGGGGTACCAAAGCCAACTTGGTGGCCTCACTCCACTGTGGGATGGCTGCTCACCGCTTCCCTGTGTGCACTGGGGAGGACGATGGGTGTAGGACCCTTGTCTAAGCTCTGGGGCTGGTTGTAACCGCCTGGGCTAGCATTGAAGCCTGGAGTGCCAGGCTTAGTGCTGGGTGGGGGAGCGGGGACCTCGAGGAGTTTTCTACTGCGTTAAGTCTGTAAGGGTCATACTTTGCTGACTGAATTGTCTGGTGCTATGATGTGTTTGTTAGAGAACCTATTTTGACTTTTCTTTTCTGTACTCTTTCAATCAAAGGGTAGCCTCTGAGGGTAAGTGACTAAGACTTCTCCTCTGCTGTCCAAGCGCTTCGGTGCAGGACAGCGGCCGTCTTCAGCCAATGCAATGCAGGCTCTTCACAGAAGGCTGCTCTAGACCGGTGGTATGCCAACGCTAGCATAGTAACGGCCGGTGCCGCGTGTGGTTCTCTGGGACTGCTGCCTGTTCACCCTCTGCTCTGCCTTGATAATGTGCTGATTAGAGTTGGTAACTGTCTTGATTTGAATCTTGTCCCTTTAAAACTGCCATACCTGTATGATAAAGATGCAACACCTTTTCGTTTAAAAAAAAAACACCCTGAAAAGCAGTAAGAATGGAGGTGACGAATTGGCCAATGAGGGGTGGCAGTGGGCAGGGTGGGGGGTGGGGGTGGCATTATGTCCAGATGCCCTCTAGCTGCTCTTCTCAGCAGCTGAACCCTGATCAGCCGTAGTAAAAGGTGTGCATCTTTACACGATCCCATGGACATTTTTAAAATACTGTAACTTGTTTAAAGTAGAGCAATTAAGTTTTTACATTATGCTATCAAGACTTGTCTCTGAGGACGTAAAAGTTATCAAATGAATGTAATTTTCACTGTTTGAGAACTGAACATTTCTTATTAGGACAAAAAAAATAGAACACTGCCTGTGGCAATGTTTCTAAATGTTTGGAACTGCTGATTGGCCAAGTTGGACGTTCCTTGGTTCCTCTGGGAGCCCTGGAGGCCCTTCAGAACCAGATGCCGCTGCTTCTGTACAAGTGACCGTTTCAGAGATCTCTGAGTGGGTTGGCGGTAACATCTTCGGGGGAGGGGGAGGGAGAGGTCACTGGGGGGGAGGGGGGTGGTAAAGCAAACAGTAGCAGGGCCTAATGTCACTGTGGGTGCAGCTTGGTTGGAGGATGGGGTCTGTCGGGAGCACTAAGCATGTGTTCACCTGACACAGTTCTGTCCCTGTGGGATGGATAGCTTATCTGCAAGGCGGTTTGAGTCTATCTAGTGGAAAACAGTCTATTTTAACTTTAAAAACAAACAGACACGCTTTGTACCAAATGTTTATATTGTGACTAAGTTCTTCAAATGTACTGATTGTGATGGCATTTGCAGTGTTTTTGTTGTTGTTGTCTGATTTTATGAGTGTTCACTTTAAGACTCCTTGTTGCAATGGGACACTTTGGAAACGGTTCTTTGAAAAGGCTGAGAAGAGGACTTCCTGGGAGTGCCGGCCCTTCGGTAGGAGGGCCCCGTGCTCCGGGACTGCACTGGAGGCGGGCCCTCCCCACACTCTCTCGAAGCGGACTCCTGGCAGCTGGGTCTCAGTCATCGGGGGTCAGGCTGTGCGCCCATGGAGGATGACCAGAAGAGAAACTGGCCCCAGAAAAAGCGCGGCGCGTGCTCAGGCCGCCCTTGCGTTTGCACACTGCTCTGCACTGTGGATTTCGGCACTTAGACTTCTTTATCCAGACACATTTTAACCACTTCGGTGGACGGTTTCCTCCTGAGACACTGTGTTTTGCATGAGAGCAGGCCAAGGCTGAGGGAAAAGCAAAGTTAAAATTGGTTCTCTTTCGTAGCGACCTGTTTTGTCTGACATTTCAGCCAGCTTTTTTTTTTTTTAAAGTAGTTTCTCTGCCCCTCTGCCCTTGTATACAGACAAAGCAGCTAGGCAGCTTCTCCACTAGCTCTTGAGGTCCCCCTTCCCTTCCTTCCCCCCCCCAACTGCTGTGCCCTCCACCCCGGCAGTAGGCCACTTAACTGGGGAACCCCTTGTCTGGTCATGGGGAGGGCTGTCTGGGGGAGGATCCCCCCAATTCTCCTGCCTCTGCTTTTTAGGAACTACATGAATGACAGTCTGCGCACAGATGTGTTCGTTAGGTTCCAGCCCGAGAGCATCGCCTGCGCCTGCATTTACCTGGCTGCCCGCACACTCGAGGTCAGCGCTCTGCTCAGTTTTGCCTCCCTCTGCCGCTCTCAGCTCCCTCCGCCGCCTGCTGGCCTGAGTGCTCAGCACAGCCTCACAGGGTGGTGTTTGTGTTTGCAGATCCCTCTGCCTAACCGTCCCCACTGGTTTCTTTTGTTTGGAGCAACTGAAGAAGAAATCCAAGAGATCTGCTTAAAGATCCTGCAGCTGTACACTCGGAAAAAGGTCCCTCTGCTTTCTCACACATGCTGCCGACATTTGGGTGTGGCCACGTGTGGCCGGGCCCAGCTCTGACTCTGGTTTGTGGTTGGTGACCCCTACAGGTTGATTTGACGCACCTGGAAAGTGAGGTGGCAAAGAGGAAGCATGCCATCGAGGAGGCAAAGGCACAGGCTAAGGGCCTGCTTGTGGGCAGCACACAGGTTCTGGATGGCACGTCGGGATTCTCGCCAGCCCCTAAGCTTGGTGAGTGTGGCGCACGGCCATCTTGAAGCCCCCCTTGCCTTGGAACAAGGGAATCGCTTCATCTTGGGGCTGAATCGGCAGATACTTGAGCTCTTAACCAGAGGCTCACCAGGGTCATGGTAGGGGCCTGGGCAGTGTTCCTTTTCGATTTACCGACCCTGTGAACTTGTCCTCGGATGACAATCTTGACCCTTTGGGGTAATAGGTTGTAGTGTCAAGAGCCTAGACCCGAAGTCCCCGCATGATTCACATGCGCCCTCAGGCTGGGCACAGTCCTTTCCGCTTGGGGCCCCTTCTCTCCCCTCGAGTGGCCATGTCCTCCTCTGCTGACCCTGTTCTTTCCTGAAAGGGCTTTCTGATGGCCCATCGTTGTGTCCTGCCCTCGATTCCAGGAGAATCCCCCAAAGAAGGCAAAGGGAACAAGCCCTCTCCACTGTCTCTGAAGAATGCGAAGCGGAAAGCAGAGACCTCAAAGAAGGCGAAGCCCGACAGCCCGGTGAACGGGTAAGACCACCTGCCCCGGCCTGCTGCCCTCTCCCAGCTGCTGTGGGGCAGGAGCCCTGGTTGACTGTCTCTCCCCTCACAGCTTGCCAAAGGGGAGAGAAAGCCGGAGCCGGAGTCGAGAGCAGAGCCCCTCGAGGTCCCGGTCAGGGTCCGCTTCCCCGAAGAGGAGGTACGTGCTACTCCACTCACTGGGGTGGAGGCAGATCTCGGGGCCCCTGGGGCATCTGTGGGGTCTGATTGGGAATGACTGTCACCAGAGTGGTGGTGTCCTCCGCCTTTTTCCTAGAAAAAGCGACAGCGGGTCGACGTCCAGCGGGTCCAAGTCCCAGAGCCGTTCCAGGAGCCGCAGTGACTCCCCCCCGAGACAGGTGCGTCCTGGTGCCCCCTACAAAAGCACCAAGGTGAGGAGCTACACCAAGTCCAGGGAGTGCAAGTACCCCGCCCAGAAACCCCCCAAGTCCCGGAGCCGCAGCTCCTCACGCTCTCGGAGCCACTCTCGGGAACGGCCGGAGAATCCTGGGAAATACAAGAAGAAAAGTCACTACTACCGAGATGAGAGGCGGGAACGTTCTCGGTCATACGATCGAACAGGCCGCCGCTATGACCGGGACCACCCTGGGCACAGCAGGCATCGCAGGTGAGCGCAGGGCCCGGTGGCGGCTGCTGGCCAGCCGCCTCTCAGACCATGGAGTCCTCCCCCCCAGCCCTCCTGCCACGCACCCTGTGACTGAGGGTCCCTTCTGCGTGGCTCCCTTTGAGGAGTGTCGTTGACTCTTTGGACGTTGTTCTGAATTTGGAAAGTGGATTTGCGAGGGCTTTGTAGTGCCCCTCAGGTGGCCAGCCCATGCACCTACTCACAACCCCTATACTGGACCTGAGGCACACCCACGTCTGAGCACGGGGCACCCCCAAGCCTGCTGGCTGCCGGAAGGAACAGACGCATGCATGGTGAGAGTGGTGGAGCTCGGTGCTAACGACAAGCTGTCTCTCCCCCAGACGGACGCTCAATTACGTTCAACTAAGAAAAATGATTTTTAGAATCTTTGCCTATATTAGGTTGTACTTATTTATGTATATATTTTGCGGTGTTTAACAGTACAATATGAGAAAAGGCCTTAATAGCCCCTCTCCTCTGTCCATGTTGTAAATAAACACATGTTGGATACAAGCAAAAGCTGTCTATGGACACACAGAACCTGGATTCTGGCAGCTTGAGACTTGTGTGGACAACTCTGATTTTTAAAATGTGAAGGTATTTCGCGCTGTGTTGAAAGTCGTATATTTTTATCTGTGCAATGCTGCGTGCGGGCCACCAGCTCCTAAATAGAGACATTTCCTATATATGCATTTTATGTGGTTTGAATAAACAATTCTCTCTACTCAGGACCTTTGGAACGTCGAAGGGTTTGTAGTTCGTTCCCCTGCTCGCTTCGTACAGCCGTGGTGGCGGGTGCAGCTGGCGCTATCCGTTGTAGGGGTACGCCCATGCTGTCGCCGCCCCGTCTCATTAAAGTGTCGGCTTTTGTACTTACCCCTGTGTGCGTGCTCTTGTGTGCAGGGTGGTGGGGCTGGGCCACCTTCTGGCAGGGTAAGGGGTTCTTGGGGTCCGGAGAAAGGACAGCTTCAAAGCTTAGCAAAGTGATTGGGCCTGCTGGGGCACAGGTAGGCAACACTGGGCAGGAGTGTCCCGCCTTGGCTGTGTCCCCGTCCTGTTCAAGGTACGTCAGTGTGTCCTGCCCACAGGCACTCTGGCCGTGAGCAGCACCCTGCTTGTGTAGCATTGTGTGTGGACGGGTCAGCACAAAGCTGCTGCCTTTGAGCTGGAGTGGAGGTTGGGCAGGCAAACGGGCCTTCCATTTGGACGGCAGCTGCCCCCACCACCACCCCCGTGGTTCTGCCCTGCAGATGCCCTTATCATTGCAATGGCCACACAACTCAGGTACTTGGTACAAGTGACTTATTAGGGAAGGTACCGGCTGCACCCAGGGGCTGCCTTCTCTGCCATGCAGTTGGGCTCCTTGCCATCAGCCTCTCCTTGGCTTCTCTTCCACTAACTGACCCAGCCCAGCCACTGTCACCTCCATGCCCGGCTCTGTGTGCCATCAGCTTTTCGGGACCAGGAGGCAGGCTGTTGCTCTGCTAGCCCAGCTCGGCCTCTCAACTGTGGTCTCCTGTCTGCTCTCAGCCATGCTGTCCCTGTCCTCCTCACCAGCACAGAGTTCAACCAAGCCTCCCTGCAGCCAGCTCAAGTCTTATTTCCAGAAAAAGCAAGCTGTTCACAGCTTACCCAGGAAATGCCAACCAACCCCAGGATTCCCCCGGATGAGAAGGTAGCACAACTTCCGTGGTAGGAGGAGACCTGGGAACTCCTGTTGCCCAGTGGCTTCTCCAAGAACCCCGGGCAAAGGCAACTCCTCCAGGCCAGTCCCCAACCAAAGCTGTTGCTGTGGGGTAGATGCCAACGCACAGTGGCCCCCCGGGCAGAAAGCACTCCACAGGGTTCCCAGGCTGGAAGTCTACAGAAACCGCCCTCATCTTTCCTCCCAGGGCAGTTGGTGGGTTTGGACCACGGACCTCTCCGTCAGCCCAACACTTAACCCACTGCATCATCAGGCTCCTCAGGGAATAGGGGCAGCTAACCTATCCACGATTTTCCCAAGGAAGCAAGGCCCCCAAATTAAACAGCCCGTTTATGAGGAACTATAGCCAACGCTGTCTCCCCAAGCCCTTCAGTCCTTGAGAAGGGCCCTGCACGTGGTGCCCAGTGATGACAAGAGCAGCTGTCGGTCTGGGTGGCCTGTGGTCATCTCACATCTGATGTCCTCCATCGTCACTTGGATGCCCTCGCCCCAGTTGTGGACAGACATTCCCAGCTGGCCTCGTCCCCTCCGGCATTGGAGCTTTGTGCTTGGTGTTGAACCCCTCGGCTGCTAGGCGACACTGGTTACCGACTGGGCTGCTAATGACAAGGCTAGCAGTTCAAAGTCACCAGTGGCTCTGTGAGAGAAGGGAGGAAGACGGCTTTCTACTCAGTTACAGCTGGAGAAGAAAATGAGTTACAGTCTCAGAAACAGGCAGTTCTACCCTGTCCTGTGGGGTCGCTTTGAATTGGCATTGAGTTGGCTTTGGTCACTGGTTCCTGCCCGGCAGCATGGCCCTGATGACTGCAGATGGAGCAGGGGTGGGGTGGGGGGTGGATATGGAGTTTGGGCCTCACCAGCCCCATTGAGCCGATAGGTCAACAGCTGCTGGCCTGAGCTGGTCTGGCTGAAACGGCAAAAGACAAAACCCAAACTCACTGCCATCGAGTGAGTGCTGGCTCAGCGGAACTAACTGCCCCTGTGGATCTCCATGACTGGAACTAAGGGAGGAGAAAGCCGCATCTTTCTCCCGTTCTGGCCTGGGCACTGACATCACCTAGCAGGGGCTGCTCTCTTCCTGGAAGAGCAAGCGTGTCAGCTCAGGAGGGGTTTGGCTGCGAGGGTTCAACTCCCACTCTTGCCCCCCAGGGGGAAACAGCCCCAGTGGGAAGAATCTGATTTCAGAGGTCACTGGGGCCTGGGACACATCCCTTCAGTTTTGCCAGAGCCTGGGCTGGGGGGTGGGGCAGAGCTGAGTGCACCTGCTCAGGCCAGTCATGTTGATGATGGGAGTCTGCCGCCAGACCAGCTGAGCCTGGCTCCCTGCCAGGCACCCGATGCATTGGGCACAACAAGGTGGGTGGGTTGGTGGCCGCGGGCAACCCTGCACTGAGACTCAGGCTGGAGGGTCCAGCCAGGCGAACCATCCAACCTGGTGGGTGGAGGGCAAGTGCACACAGGAACACATTTCCGGGTCACAGAGCTTGTGTACAATGTCCATGGCTGCCTGCCTGCGGGCAGCCTACTCATGGACCAGCCCGTGGCCACCTTGTCCTGTCGTGGTGGTGTCACATGACCAGGGCCTCAGTCTCAAGCAGAGAGCGTGGCTTAAGAGGAAGTGATCAGCACAATACACTGGGCCTTTGTTAATATCGAGTTAATTGTGCATTCATATTCTTATTAACACCTATCCAACAGCTGGCTGACAAGATCCCTGGAGCTGGAGCTCTCTGCCAGGTCAGCCCCAGCCCTGAGGCCGCCAGGGCACTGCCCTCATTGGCCCTCCCACCCCACCCCACAGATGCAAGCTGTCCTAAGACGATGCTGGCTTCTGTAGAAAAGCTTTTTCTAGATGGAAGTGAGTATTTTGGGAGAAACAAAAATACCATGCTGGGGGGGGAGGGGGTGGTAAAAAGAGGAGCTGATACCAAGGGCTCAAGTAGAACATGTTTAGAGAATAATGATGGCAACAGATGTACAAATATGCTTGATGTATGGATTGTTATAAGAGCTGTTAAGAACCCCCAATAAAATGATCTTTAAGAAGACACTGTGCCGATTGTGTCCTTGAGACACTAGAGTCCTTTAGATTGGGAGCAGTTCTTCCACCGTCATCTTTCTTCCCAGGTCTTCCGGTCTTTGTGGAAACGAGATCTTCCTAGGCTGCCTCTGGATCACGCTTAGCCCAGCAGGTCCTGTTCTCACCTCCATTGGGCATCTCCCAGGGGTGTTCCTGTCCCTCCTCTGGGTCAGACATAGGCTCGCTTCAGGGTGGCTGTTGTCCACCTCCCTTGGGGACAGGCTCCTCAAAGCACTGGTCACTGCCCTGCAGGGAGTAAGGAATAGTCCCTTTGGCCTGGGGCCCTAGCAGGCCCTGGCTATTCTTGCTTCCCCTCATTGAAGACCAAGACCTGGCTAGTCCTGGCCACATGGCATGGGATTAGGGATGTGCTTGGGTTGATCCTGCCCTCCAAGACTTTATCAAACTGAAGTCTCAATGTCCCATCATCTGATGGGAGGGGGTATATTCTACCTGCACCTCAGCAGGGGACACAGCTGCCTGGGTGTCTTCTATCCTTGCTTAGACTGCTCTCTACAGAGCCCTGCTGCCTGCGGGGCTCTGAATCCTGGAAAAAGGCGGGGTGAATGAGCATGGGGCATCAAGGGGAGGGTCAAGGTCTCTAAGCGACCACCCTGCTCCACAGAGAGGGGTGTGCCTGTGCAGCTGAGGTGTAGGGTGAACATGCAAAACTTGTTCTGTACACCTTGCTTTAGGACCCCCAAAGAGCCTCTCTAGGAGGTGGGGCACAGGGGCCATGGCTCAGTTGTAGAATTGATGGGAGGCAGGGGAGACTGCCCACAGATTGGTTGAGCCTTCCTGGTGGCCTCGAGGCCTGGGGAGGACCCTGTCTGATTACTTCCTACTCAGACACCCTGTAAGACAAGGGCCTGGGCAGGCCCAATGCGGACCCTCAGAGCAGCCCCTCTCCAGCTCCCTCTTCATCGGGTGCCCATGCGAATCTTGGGAGTCCATTCCGGGGATCCGGTCCATCTTTTTTTTTTTTTTTTTTTTGATCCGGTCCATCTTAACCCACTTCAGGAGGAAATGCCACCGAGACTTTCAAGATTGAAGAAGTGAAGAGATTGGTGGTTATGGGGCCACTTGACCTAGGGGCAGCATGGGGACTAAGCCTACCTCTATTCTCTACAAATGGCTTCTGATTTCAGCCAGCATGAGTCGGGTTTTTCTGCCCAGAGCAACAGTAAGAGAGACATGAGTGTATTCACTTTACAGAAAGAAATGGACCCAAAGGTGACAGCTGTGTGGACGCCTTCACTTCTTTTTCTAGTTGCTCCCGCTCACCGGGCGCCCTTGGTTCTGTTCCCAAATACACCCAGAACCTGCTCTTTCAGGGCGCAGGGGCTGTGGTATCCCCACAATAAAGGGAAGGAAGAGGGGCCCGGAAGCCTGGATCCATCCCCCAGCAGACACCTGCCGTCCTCACCTCCCCCAGGGCGGCTCCTGGGCTCCAGGAGGTCGGGAGGGAAAGCGCTAGGTGCCAGTCTCCTCGCCTCCGCCCCAGGCTGGGACAGCAGCCCTAGACACTTCCGTGGTTCAAAAAACGCTACTTCCGCCTCATCCAACAAGGCCACATCCGCCTGCCCAGGCGTAGGTGTCTCGCGGAAGGGACGCGGACGGAGTGCAAGCCACGCCGACGTAGTGCAAGCCACGCCGACGTCAAACGTCCTCTTCGGGGATTATGGGAAACACAAGGAGGAGGAGCCAAAGGGCTGGGGGCGGGGCTGAGGGCGGCTCCTCTTACTGGAAACGCAGGTTTCTGGACGGGGCGGAGCCTGGGCCCGGGGACACGGAGCCAGGAGGCCACCAGGGGGCGCTGGGCGGAGGAACCGCTGGGCGGCCGCCAGTAGGGTCGGGGGCCCGTTTGCGGGACGGACCGGAAGTGGCTGAGCGCGGCGGTAGAATGGTCAGTTTGCAGCCGGCCTGGGCAAGGGTGGACCAGAGGCCTGGGTGCCGGAGAGGCTGCGGCGTGCAGGCTCTGGGTCAAGTGGGAGAGTCTCGGCGAAAGGCGGCGCGAGCCGCGCCCCGACGGGACCTCTCTCCTGAAGTCCGAGACCCTGGGGCCGCAACCCCGCGTTCCAGGCTCGGGTGCCTCCGCGGGGGAAACGGGCCCAGGCCGGTTGGTCGCCTGCCCGAAGTCACCGGGGAGTGAGGTTTAAGTGTGATCAAATGAGGGTGTGAGCTGGATTTGGAATATTCTCAGGTGGGACTGGGTGGCCGAGGGTGATGGGATGCGGTACCCGACGCAGGACCGTCGTTCCGGGTCCTGGCCAGCCGCTCCCGCCTGACCTCTCGACCTCCATGTGTGTTCCAGCTCCCCTGAGCGCCTGGAGCCGCTGCTACCGACAATGTTCGTGGTGCGCCTGACTTCTCAGCTGGTCAGGGCCGCGCAGAGAGCAGGTAAGATCCTTCTGGAGGCGGGCGGGGGCTACTCTGGACGTAGGAGTGCATGAGACTTAACCATGCAACTCCCGGCCCCCATGGCTGGAGCCAGAGACCCTGCTGCCTAACGGTTACCTTGCCGAGCTCAGGGCAGGCTAACATGAGCCATCAAGCCAAGGAAGGAATTGTGGGCCTCACCTCAGGCAGGCCTCAGGTGCGGACCTCCAGTGTGCAGGCAGGGCTGATGAGCAAGACCCCAACAGTGACTGCCACCTTGCTTTCTGCAGGCAGAGGTCGGCCCTGGCCTGCCTCCGAAGTGCTGGGAGTGCAGGCGCCCAGACTCCACTGCAGCATGCCACCAGTGGGCCCAAACCGAGCTGCCTTCCTCCCTGGCAAGGGGGCCCGGCCTGAGCTGGAGGAGATGCTGGTCCCCCGGAAGATGGCCATCAGCCCCCTGGAGAGCTGGCTCACGGCTCGCTGCCTCCTGCCCAGCCCAAGGACTGGGGCGCCTGCCCAGCTCTATGACTGCCCCCCTAGCCACACGGGGGAGGGGGCTGAACAGGGTGGGGAGGGGTCCTTGGACCGGCAGCAGATACAGTGTAAAAATGTGCTGAAGATTCGCCGGCGGAAGATGAACCACCACAAGTACCGCAAGCTGGTCAAGAGGACTCGGTTCCTGCGGCGGAAAGTCCGGGAAGGGCGGTTGAAGCGGAAGCAGGTGAGGAGCCAAAGGCTGCTGGGGCCCTGTGGGAGTGCTGGGGGAGGATGCCTGCGTGGCCACGGCCCAGCCACCAATCCCCCTTCTGTCCTACCTCACAGAAAAAGTTTGAGAGAGACCTGCGGCGCATCTGGCTGAAGGCTGGCCTGAAGGAAGCCCCCGAGGGCTGGAAGACCCCCAAGATCTACCTGAGGAAAAAATGAATGTCTCCAGCAGCACCACCCCCACCCCCCTGTTGATACCAGCAAGCTTGTAATAAATGCTCAGAACCCACCTGTCCTCATGCTGGCCTGGTGCCGCCTCTGCCTAGGCTGGCCTACCGTGGAGGTGGGGTGGAGTTTGGCGCCCGCCTCTGGCATTGCAGGAGCCTGAGGTGCCAGAGGGTCCGATTAGCAGACCCATCCCCTAGCTGGCACCAGTGCTCTGTGCAGCCCCACAGGCTGGAAGGAGCAACCTCACTGCTCACTGACGTCCGCTGTGCGCTGGAGCAGGGCGGGCACAGGAGAGCCCATGCCCAGGCCTCGTGGGAAGCAGACACACCGCACACAGAGGAAATAAGGACTGGGGCATGCAAGCTGGGGCAGGCCCCGCAGTTTTTACATGGAGGTGCTGGTGGCGGGGGGCCAGGGAAGGCCCTGGCACCCCCCCATAGATGGTCGAGCTGCTGCCTGGTGGCCCCATGGTCTGGGCCTTGAGCCAGCCTGCTTGGCCAGGCAGGGCATCAGCAGGCTGCCAGCCTTCCCAGTCAACCATGGGCTCTGGGAGCGCTGCTTGGATAGCTCTGAGTATGGGTGCTCACACTCGGGGCTGGGAAGCCACAGCCTAGCGGTGTCTGGTGCAGGGCTCGGGTTGAGAGGCTGTCGTCACTCCTGACAGCAGTCTGAGGTCTCATCCCTGGCTGCCTTCCTGCTCCCTGGCTCCCTAGGGTCTCCCCTCAGCTGGCAGGCCAGGTGCTTCCCCACCCCCTGGCCTGTGAGGGCTTCTCTTTTTTGTCCCAAACATTCCTGGGCTGGGCTGAGTGCCTGCTGCCAGGGCTGGTCTCCACCTAAGGGGCAGAACTCCCAGCCTTACACCGAATGGCACAGGCTATAGGCAGTTCCCTGGAACGCCAGGGTTTTTTTTTTGAGCCCTCGCCCTACTCACCAGACACCAAGGTTCCTGGACCTCTAGGGGTGGGGGTGTACTGTGTGATGGCCAGGGAGGACCTAGGAGGAAGCTGGTGGGGTGCCTGTGATGCCCATGTGTGGCCACAAGGTGGCAGCAGGCCTGCTGGCTGCACCTGGGGTCCTGCAAAGGGCCTTCCTCCAGGCTCAGTCACTAAAGGGCTCACTCAGCCAGGCACACTCACAGGGCTCCTTATCCCTTTGCCAGGCAAGCTAGAGCTCCACCCACCCTCCCCGCTGTGGGCAGGGAACAGAGACTTGTGCCCCACCTTAGACATCCTGTGACAGTGTGCGGTGGCCTCTGAGAACTTGGAGATTGCCAGTGCCACTCAGGGAGAGAACAGACCTCAGGCACCTCTGGCCCTAGGTGGGGTCCTGCAGGCTGGGCCTCTGTCCCCGGCTGTGGTTGACAGCTGGCGTGGTCGCCTTGAGCGTACTACTAGTGGAAGCCAGCGATGATGACACTCAACGCCTCAACACACCCACCTGAGCCCAGCCACAGCAGTGCCCC